>NW_012111142.1:4838377-4885134 GCF_000951035.1 Colobus angolensis palliatus
CAGGATGGTCTCAATCTCCTGACCTTGTGATCCGCCCGTCTCGGCCTCCCAAAGTGCTGGGATTACAGGCTTGAGCCACCGCACCTGGCCACAAAGTTTAAAAAGAAAAAATTAATGGGATTTGTTCACTGGAGGAGAGCTGTTGGCTTGCATCCTGCCTGCCCTGCTGAAGGGAAAGGTCAGGGACTAGTTTCTCTGCTGGAGTTCAGGCGGGTCTGTCTGAGCCATGGGTCTGGAGGAGGCCTTCATAGGCAGCATGCCACAGGTTTCTCTGGCTTCTTGAGAACAGAGCCTGATAATGATGGAGAGATGAGAGCTTCCCACTCTTTCTTCTATTTACATTAGAACAGCCAAGTGTTTCTTCAACCATCCACCATTCCCTTATGTCACGTGTCTTCTGAAGACAATTTACCTCTTCAGTGAGTCAAGAGCAGCAGCATGAAGGTATTTGAACACTAGATTGTGTCTTGTTCTTCCGTCAGCCAAACTTTTCCCTAGCCACGTTCTAGGCCTTGATGCCTCCAATGAAAATCCAGCTGTGGAAACCTCACCTTCCAACATCTCACTCTCTGGCCACAGCCCCCTGGTCCTGCTACCTCTCTTACTCTTCTCTTCTCACAGCCTTGTCTGGCCTCTGGTCCAGAGATGGCAGATGCCTAGTGTGATTGTTGCCACTCTTCCCAGCTCATTGAGAACCTCATAGACTGATCATGCTGCTCTCCTATTAAACCCAGAGGTTGCTTTGAAATCCTCAGCATAGGTTCCATCAACTGGAATTGACGCGTGAGATGAAAACTATTTGCCATTCCAGCTCCATCTCCTTGATCCACTTTCTCTCAGCCCATCAGGCAGGACAGACTCTACACACTTGCATTTGAACTCTTCATGACACCCCTCCCCTTCCCTTGCACACACACATGCTGTGTCTGTCCAATGATGTGTTCTCTCCACTCTCTCCACACTCATGCCCAGAGCGCTAAGTATTGTTGGAGTATTTTGCATTATGATGTGTACTTAATGCCACAAAAAATGTGTGGTTTCTACTTTGGAACTGTCTTTTATTTGTTCTTTATTTGTATCTTCTTGCATTTCCCAGAGAAGCCTTCCAGAGCCTATCTTGCCTTTTCAGTCCCCCAAACCACACTGCCCCCCCTCCTTGTCTGTCAACTTCACCTCCTATTTCCCTGAGAAAACTGGCAGAGGCTCCCTGTGCCTCCACCCCTGCCTCATACCCCACCCTCTGCCCACGTGCACCCTGTCTCTCCCTTTCAGAATCTTTGTTATCTTTCTGCCTAGAGTGCTGTGGCCTCCCTCTTCTTTCTCCTGAGACGTTCCTTTTTCTTCCACACTCAGCAAAGGGTCATTTCCTTGACAAAACCTTCCTTTGCTAACTGACCCTCACCACAGGCAGGCTGGGAAGTTCCCTCCTCTCTCTTCCCTCCATATATCATACATACCTATATTAAGGTATTAATTCCAGGGAATTGTCATCTCTCTCTCTTCTAGTCTACTTTTCATTCCTGACTCTAACAGTGTCTGGCTGGAATAGGGGAATGATTCAAGTTGTATGTATTGAGTGAATGAATGAATGCATTGGGGAATTGAGGCAGCAAATAGATTTTGTCCATCTCCCAGAATTGGTCATCCCCTCATCCTTCCTGTTAAATTTCACCATCTGCACTTCTCTTTTTACAAATGATATTTATCATTTTCTATCATTGGTGTACTTATCTATGTACAAGTCTTATCATTCCTACCACACTGCAGCTTCCTTGAGAGTTATCTAGATTGAAATCAACTATGTGTCTCCCAAAACACAGGAAGTCACACGTGTTGTTTTCTCAATATTTGTTGGATGAATAATTCTTAAGTTGTCCTTGTATTACTTAGAATAAGGGTCCAATGCAGGCTTGTTGAATTAAACTGAATTTAATCCTTTGTCATAGACATGCTGATGTGGTTTGTTGTGTCCCTACCCAAATCTCATCTTGAATTGTAGTTCCCATAGTACCCACATGGAGGTGTGGGAGGGACCCAGTGAGAGGTAATTGAATCTTGGGGATAGTTACCCACATGCTTCTCTTCTCGTGATAGTGAGTTCTCACAAGATCTGGTGGTTTTATAAGGGGCTTTTCCCCAATTTGCTCGACACGTCCCCTTCCTGCTATCATGTGAAAAAGGACGTGTTTGCTTCCCCTTCCACCATGATTATAAGTTTCTTGAGGCCTCCTCAGCCATGCAGAACTGTGAGTCAATTAAACCTCTTTCCTTTGTAAATTACCCAATCTCAGGCAATCCTTTATAGCAGCATGAGAATGGACTAATACAGTAAATTGATACCAGGTAGTGGGGTGCTGCTGTAAAGATACTTGAAAATGTGGAGGCGACTTTAGAGCTGGGTAACAGGCAGAGGGTGGAAGAGTTTGGAGGACTCAGAAGAAGACAAGAAGATGTGGGAAAGTTTGGAACTTCCTAGAGACTTGTTGAATGGCTTTGACCAAAATGCTGATAGTGATATGGACAATGAAGTCCAGGTTGAGGTGGTCTCAGATGGAGATGAGAAATTTATTGGGAACTTGAAAAATAGTAATTCTTGCTATCCTTTAGTAAAGAGACTGGTGGCATTTTGCCTCTGCCCTAGAGATCTGCAGAGTTTTGAACCTGAGAGAGACAATTTAAGGTATCGGTGAAAGAAATTTTTTAAGCAGCAAGCTGCTCAAGAGGTGACTTGGGGCTGGGCATAGTGGCTCATGCCTGTAATCCCAGTACTTTGGGAAGCTGAGTTGGGCAGATTACTGGAGGTCAGGAATTCTGAGACCAGCCTGGCCAACATGGTGAAACCCTGTCTCTATGAAAAATATAAAAATTAACTGGGTATGGGCCGGGTGTGGTGGCTCATGCCTGTAATCCCAGCACTTTGGAAGGCTGAGGCAGGCAGATCATGAGGTCAAGAGATAGAGATCATTCTGGCCAACATGGTGAAACCCTGTCTCTATTAAAAATACAAAGATTAGCTGGGCATGGTGGCGCACACCTGTAGTCCCAGCTACTGAGGAGGCTGAGGCAGGAGAATTACTTGAACCTGTGAGGCAGAGGTTGCAGTGACCTGAGATTGTGCCACTGCACTTCAGACTGGTGACAGAGCGAGACTCCATCTCAAAAAAAAAAAATTAGCTGGGTGTTTTGGTGCACACTTGTAATCCCAGCTGCTTGGGAGGCTGAGGCAGGAGAATTGCTTGAGCCTGGGAGGCAGAGGTTGCAGTGAGCCGAGATTGTGCCACTGCACTCCAGCCTGGGTGACAGAGTGAGACTCCATCTTGAAAAAATAAAATTAAATAAATAAATGAAAGGTGTGACTTGAATGTGGTTAAAAGCATTCAGTTTTATGTATTCACAAATATATTGTTTGGAAATGGAATTTATGTTTAAGAAGGAAGCAGAGCATAAAAGTTTGGAAAATTTGCAGGCTGACAATGTGATAGGAAAGAAAAATCCATTTTCTGAGGAAAAATTCAAGCTGGCTGCAGAAATTTGCATAAGTAATGAGGAGCCAAATGTTAATTACCAAGACAATGGGAAAAATGTCTCCAGGACATGTCAGAGACTTTCACAGCAGTCCCTCCAATCACAGGCCAGGGGCCTAGGAGGAATAAATGGTTTCCTGGGCTGAGCCCAAGGCCTTGCTTCTTTGTGTGATCTCAGGACTTGATGCCCTGCATCCCAGGCATGGCTAAAAGGGGCCAAGATACAGCTGGAACTGTGGCTTCAGAAGGTGCAAGCTTCTAACCTCAGCAGTTTCCATGTGGTATTGAGCCTGTAGGTACACAGAAGTCAAGCACTGAGGCTTGGGAACCACTCCCTAGAATTCAGAGGATGTATGGAAATGCCTGGATGTCCAGGCAGAAGTTTGCGGCAGGGACGGAGCCCTCATGGAGAACCTCTGCTAGGGCAGTGTGGAAGGGAAATGTGGGGTTGGATCTCCCATACAAAGTCCCTGCTGGGGACTAGTGGAGTTATGGGAAGAGAGCCACTGTCCTACAGATCCCCAGAATGGTAGATCTGCTGACAGCTTGCACCATGCACCTGAAAAAGCTTCAGACACTCACTGGCAGCCCATGAAGGAAGCTGGGAGGGGGGCTGTACCCTGAAAAGCCACAGGGGCAGAGCTGCCCAAGGCTGTATGAGCCCACTTCTTGCTGGATTTTGGACTTGCATGGAGCCTGTAGCCCCTTCATTTTTGCCAATTTCTTCCATTTGGAACAGGCATATCTACCTAATGCTTGTATCCCCATTGTATCTAGGAAGTAACTAACTTGTTTTTGATTTTACAGGCTCATAGGTGGAAGGGACTTGCCTTGTCTTAGATGAGACTTTTGACTTGGACTTTTGGGTTAATGTTGGAATGAGTTAAGACTTTAGGGGACTGTTGGTAAGGCATATTTATGTTTTGAAATGATATCAGGACATGAAATTTGGGAGGGACTGGAGATAAATGATATGGTTTGTCTGTGCCCTCATCCAAATCTCAACTTGAGTTGTAGTTCCCATAATCCCCATGTGTTGTGGGAGGGACCCAGTAGGAGGTAATTCAGTCATGGGGGTGGTTACCCCATGCTGCTGTTCTTGTGATAGTGAGTGAGTTCTCAAGAGTTCTGATAGTTTTATAAGGGACTTTTCCCCCTTTTGCTTGGCACTTTTCCTTCCTGCCATCATGTGAGGAGGGATGTGCTTCCTTCCCCTTCCACCATGATTGTAAGTTTCCTGAGGCCTTCCCAGCCATGCAGAACTGTGAGTCAATTAAACCTTTTTCTTTATAAATTACCCAGTATTGGCAGTCCTTTATAGCAGTGTGAGAGCAGACTAATACATATGCCTAAATATCTAAAAAGACTTGAAAACTGACTGAATTGTTAAGTTCATGAAGGCAAGGATGGTGTGCCTATCTTGTTTAATATTGTTCCTAGCACAATGACAAATACTAAAAAGTATTTGTTGATGAAATAATGGATTTATTTTACCCTACCCTTAGGAAATAGCAAACTCAGGTAGCTGAGAATAATTCTAGAACCACTTTTTATGATGTTCTCTAGAGTGGACAGCATTTTTTCCTTGAGTACAGCTAACAAACCAAATGTCAGGAGGGGAGGTTGTCATAAGTCTTTCACTCCCTTCCTTCATTCATTTGATGAATAAAATTCCTTTTTATTTAGGATAGAGGTAGAATTTTTTTGATCCTGAGACTCTGGCATAGTCTTTGAGTCCCCAGAATCACTAGCTCAGACTGACAGACATGTTATCTTTCCTGCCTAAACACTTTCCTTAATAGATGGCGTCTGGTGCCCTTAAACTCAAGTGCATTCCCACAAGAGAGAGTGGCCATATTTCAGCTGTAGTGATGGGGTGGGCAGTGCTCTGTCAGATCAATTATGTACAAGACTCATCTTCTCTAAGGTTCTCTTAATTTTTTTTTCTCCTGACAGTTCACCTTGTGCCCAACCTTCTGTCTCCCCCAGTCAGACCTGAAGACGATTGTATGCCACTGGCTGTCTTCCCTCCTGAGAACATGACACAAAGGAATGCTCCCTGTCAAGTTCTTCATTATCCTTCTGATGAATTTCCCCTGATTTAAACAAGTTGGTGGTAGACAGACCTTTCTTGCATTTTCACAGACGTGCCAGGAGGAAACCCAGCGTCTCTCAGTTGCCTTTAAATATATGAGGCAGTATCTCATTGTGACCTCAGTTTTCTTCTAGTTTACCTCATTTTCTATTTCTTCTGAAGTAGTAATGCCACTTTGACCACAGTGAACAGGGCAAACCGCCCCTGGGGCTGTTTAGAAGAGCAGGGAGTTCTCTGCCGGTGGCTTCTCTCTTCTGTCTGGGTCAGCCTGGGCAGTGGTCAGGGGAGCTGTCTGACTTCCTAGCAGGCGTTGTTGTTTGTGAAACTTTATAAAACCCTCTCCTGGGGTGTGCAGAGGAGGTGACAGCATCACATTCTGTTATTTCAGTGAAGTTTTTGTAGTCTGACTTGGCAGAAGCCAGTCAAAACATAATGAAAGCAGCTGGCAGGGGGTACCATGCGGGAGTATCAGAAAGGCAGCAGCTCCTGTCCACTTCCAAAAGTGCAAAGTGGCAAGTGAGGTCAGCAATTTCCCCAATTACATTCAGGATGTGGATACTTCTTCATGTAGCTCACTTATACCTGATCTGAGCCAACATTATTGCTCCATCTGAAGTCCTGCAGGCCTCCCCTCTTGTCTCCCTGCATCCTCTCGTCCCCTCCAAACAGCAGTTAAAATTACCTTTTTAAAATGCAAATCATTGAAAATATTTCAAATGCTTCCATGGCTTCCTCTCTTAATTAGAATGAAATCCAATTTCTTGTGATGGCCTGCCAGGCCCCCGAGACTTCACTGCCCCTCCTTTCAGGCCTCCTCTTCTACCATTCCCTCACTCATCACTGCAGCCTCCTCCTTTTCTGTGGAGGCACCGAGTCCATTCCTGCCTTATGGCCTTGGCACTCGCTATGTCTCCTGCCTAGAAGGTGTTTCAACCAAACCTTTGCAAGGTTAGTACCTTCTTGTCCTTGAAACCTCAGCTTATAAGCAACTTTCTCAGGTGAAACCTACCTGACCACCCAATATAATGCAGACTTGCCCATTTTGCCCTGGTTTATTTTCTTCATTGTACTTCCCTCTTGCAGGACTCTTCTTATTTATCTTATATTTTCCTCTATTATTATCTGCTGTCTTCAAAAGAAATTGTTCCCATGACAGCCTTTTTTGATCATCACTTTGTATGTCCTCAGGGTTAAAAAAAATGCTTGCGGTACAGTCGGAGCTTAATAGGTATTTGTTGAACATTTGAATGAATGGGTGTAGTCTTTGCGTTCTTTTGTGTCTTCTTAGACTGCCACCTGTGTTTTTCATTTATACTTTCTTTAAGATGTAGTTGATTAGAGTTTAGGACCTGGATTCTGACAACTGTGTGTTCAGGGTCCCATTTTGCTGCATGCTAACTGAAGAACCCTTGGGCAAGTTAACGCTCCAAGCCTCAGTTGACTGATATCTACAATGGGGATAATAATCACAGGGCCAACTTCTAAACTGGTTGTGAAGAACAAATGGTGTACTACTTGATTGACACCTGACACACAGCAATTGCTGATTAAAAATAAAAATTTGGCCAATTTATGCAGGGTAGAGTGTATTCAACTCAAAGCCTTGAGAGGAAAAATAGAGGCCTACAGAAAATTTTTAATCATAGACCTTGGTGCTAGAGTTATCTGGATTGTTTTTTTAAAATTTATTTTATTACAGGGTCTCACTGTGTCACCCAGGCTGGAGCACAGTGGTGCAACCATGGCTCCCTGCAACCTTGAGCTCTTGGGCTCAAGCAATCCTCCCACTTCAGCCTCCTGAGCAGCTAGGACTACAGGTGCATGCCATCATGCCCAGCTAATTTGTGTGTGTGTGTGTATTTTTGGTAGAGACAGGATTTTACCATGTTGCCCAGGCTGGTCTTGGCCTTCTGGGCTCAAGTGGTCCTCCCGCCTCAGTCTCCCAAAATGCCAAGATGACAGGCCACCATTTGAGTGTCTTCTTTACTTTTTGTTTCCTTCTTTGTAATGTGAAGAAAATTATACACTCCTTGTAGGGTTGAGGTGAAGATTAGAGGTCATCCTTACCAAAAGGCCAAACTGGTGCCTGGTTTTGGGGGCAGTAAGCAGCAGCCACTCTGACTGTGTCCTCGCTTCCTGGGTGGTGAGGTTTGCAGTGTGGAGAGGAAGAGAAGGGAAGCAGACAATCTAGCAATCTGTGGAAATTCTTTTTGAACGCTTTGATAAGCTCAGGCCCAAGGGCTGTCTCATTTGACTTCCTCTTACTCACCTTCCTGTCTGGTTGGCAGTCACCAGGCTGGAAGCCATGCCGTGGCCCCTCACTGGTGGGTCAGTATGTTTTATTTCCCCTCAGTCCTCTCTAATGAAAAGCACTCGCATCCAGTAAATCTTTCCTTTGCTCTTATTAAAGCACTTGATGTTGGTTATTGAGGTCTGTTCCAAGCTAGGTGAGAATCAATAAGGTGATCCACTTAATCACTTCAGCAATCAACAAGCTATTTTCTTAGCTTGCACTCTGGCCACTGCCTGCAGAAATCCAGGGGCTTATCAGGCCCTTGTAACCCAGGGAGCTGCCTGGAGACTTTCCCTTTCATTTCCCTCCTCCCTGTCAACCTCATGAAGTCCCAAGTGTTCTGAAACAGCCCTGCCCTCTGCTTGGTCTCAGGGCTGTGTTAGGTAAGATAATGACAAGCCTGTGCTTCTATTTGTACTCTTGCCATTAAGGGCTCCAACTGTGTCTGGGCTGTGGGCAGTCGATACCTGATTACAGATGGTCTCGTTTTGGCCATTGTGGCTTTGCACACCTGGGCAGGGCAACTGCTTAGAATGAGGGTGACACTATTCCTACTGGGCCAAGCCTTTCTTCCACCTCAGTATTCAAATTTCACTATCACCGGGAAACTCCCAGGAAAAGGATCAGTCGTTTGCTCCTTGTAATGTTTTGAACATAAGTTTACTCTAAGGCATGCTGTACCATATTCAAGCTCTGTCCTATTTTCCAGACAGCCTGTGATCTCCTTAAAGACTGGAGCTGTGTCTTAGTCATCTCTGCATTATCAAGACCACCCCAATGCCTGACCTGCAGGAGCTCAGTTGCATTTATTGAAAAGAAAGAAGGAAGGAAGGACAATAAAAAGGAAAGAATGAATTTTTTTTATAGTCCTGGAAAACAGCATGGTTTCAAGTCCTGGCATTGCCAATAGTTGCTGGGTGACCTTAGGCAAGATAAAGAATTTGTTTCAGACTCAATTTCCTTATCTGTCAGTGAATTAGATAATCCCCCAAATTCTTTCCAGCTCAAACATTTTGTAATCTTATGCCTGTAAATCTATGGTTACCAACTCTTTCATACCCAAAGCCACTGTATATAACAAGTATTTTGAAATCTCCTTTTGCCAATATGAAATGAAATGATTCAATATTACAACCTACCTTCATCCAATTAGGAAAAAAAATACTCTAACTGTAATTTAAAGGGGAAATAAAAGGAAAACAATTTATGATAAAATAATACATATTCCTTTATGTAAAAGTATGGCTAGTACCAGAAGATATGATGAAGGAGTCAGAACCTCACACTACTCTGTTGAATCACTTTGAATGATGTGACAGTTACAAATGCAGAGTGATGCAGGTAGGTTACTTTGGTGCCTCATATGCCACAAGAAGTACTGATGTCATTACAGTTCTAAACTAGCAACACACAACATTTCCAGAATTGACATGGTAGTCATATTCCTGGAAAATTCAAGATACATAAAGCAAAGGTAGATTTTAAGCTCAGATAATTAAAAAAACAGACTTTTCAGCCATATAAATATCTGTGGAACATTCAAAAGCTCTCTGAGAAGCAGAAAGATTCTTCATAGTTCAGAACTGTCCCTGCCATTGAAGATCTCTAGAATCCTTGGCTCCTGCCCACTATGAACCAGCAGAGCCTCCTTGTACCAACCAAGAACCTGCCCACCTACCAAATATTAAAAATGCTATCCACAAGGTGGTATCATTTCTTCCAGGAGCTAGTGCTCTAAGCTTTAAAATGTTCTGTGCAGAGCAGGCTTCAAGGATGAACAATCTGTGTAGTCATCAGGGCTCCTTGCTCTTTGACGGATCATGTGCTTGAATGCTCTGTTGTTACTCTCCTGAATTTCTTAATGATTTTTGAATAAGGGTCTTTATGTGTTCATTTTACAGCAGGCCCTGCAAATTATATAGCCAGTCCTGGCTATGTATTATGACAGGATTGCTGTATTCCTAAGCATCTGAGAGATGTTTAGTGTTGAAATGACTAGTTTCCTTTGCCTAGTAGTGCTTTCTTTTAAGTAGCTAGGATATCCTTAATTACTTTAATTAATTAATTTGTTCATTTATTAAACTAATACACATTGAGCTTCTATTATACACCAGGTAGACTCTGGAGTCAGAAGACCTGAACCGCGATCCTGAAAGAGCTTACAGATTCTTGGATTCTCTGACTTTAACATGGAATTATTAATAATAACTCTCTTTACTCATTGTACAGAATAAGTGTGAATTTAAAAAGATATAGCATTTGGAAGTAAATTGTACACTATGACATAAATGTCAGTTGCTAATTTTATTATTGTGCTACTCTTTTTATCTTTGAAGTAAAGTTTTCTACTTTTCTTCATTTAGATATCATGGAACATGATGCTCTTGGCAGGACACCAAATATCAACTTGCCTACAAAAATCAGAAAACAGAGTAATTGGGTTCAGCAAAATCTTTCAGTTTGGGTGTTACTAGTGTAGACTTCATGATAACTCAAAATAATTTTATCAAATTTAAAAAAAGATATGTTAAATTGAGTTTGTCACATAATCATGGAAGTTTTGGGCTGATATAGACTTCAAAAAATTATCCAGTGCTTAAATCTGCTATAATATCCCTACTGAGTATTTACAGAACCAGCTTTGGTTAATTCCTGTGATGTGTCCTTTGGAAGCATGTGTGCCCTATGCTAGGAATGTTTAAAAAAGCAATTCAGTACCTTTGTATGTGAATTACAAATTATTCTCATCCACTCATTAGAGCAGGGCAGGGCAGCATGCCTTCTATTAGGCAATACTTACTTAATTTAGTTGTATTTTATAGTAACAAAATTTCTCTGAAAAGATATACTTTATAATTCACACTTTTCACAAATTCAGCTCACCCTAAACACCTAATTTTTTAATAGTAAGGTATTACCATATTACGAAGAAATTTAAAAAGTAGGGAGTGACTTTCACAAGTATTAGAATCTACTGGGATATAGTTAGTTGGTTCAGAGATTATTAAGCAGCAACAATTTGTGCTTGGGAGGGAGATGAAAGCTAGTCTTGCCTTAATTTGTTGGAGTCATGGGCTGAGTCACAGTAAGGTCCGGGCACAGGGTCATGTCAAGGCATGATCCTAACTCTGTTATCTATAGGAAGAGAAAGGGCCATTATACTTTGAGACTGGGATTCTTTCCTTTGTAGTAGCTTTATGAAAATAGAATTGAGAAGAGTTGCATTTTCGTATGGACTGCTGGCTGTATATGGTTTGTACGTGAGAATTTGAAAATGGATATCTTTTGATAACATTAAGAAAATGACAGATTTTATTTAGATAGTTTTATATGCAAACCTACTTATCTGCATATAGATGTGTGAGTGAACACATGTATGTTTGTAACAGGAGGCATGAAGAGGTGAAACAGTTATGCCCTTTGATAATACCAGGTGTGATGGGCTATTGAATGGTTTCCTATTGGAAGGACTCAAGCACCTTGCAAGCAGAAAGTGACTCTCCCTGTCCAAAGGGGTGTGAAACTTCTCTCACTGCTGAACCTCACAGGCTAGAGAAACGATACAGCTCTCTGAAAGAGAGAGCAGGGAGTTCAGATTAGGGAACAGGGAGCTGCAGGAAAATGCTGAAGGTGTTTTCAGAGTATGTTGGTGGGAATCAGAGTTTTCCCTAGAAATAAATTATTTAACGCTTGGAACCTAGTGTTTAAAGACTGAGTTCTAAGAAAGTGTGCAGCCAAAGACTAAGGGCTGTGAAGCAAGAAATGGGCATTCCTGTGTGGAAAGCTTGGGACAGAAGCCTCGGGGGCCACAGGAAACAGAGAGACTGTTCTGTAGCCTCATTAGTTGCACGATTCTTCAACAAACCCGCACCAGACTCACCTCGGAACGCATTAAAAAAATGCTAATTCCTCAGCCCCACTTCAGGTCTGGTGATTTTGGAATATGTGGTTTTAAGCAAGCTTCCTGGATGATTTTTAGTCACACTGAAGGCTGAGAATGAGGAGGAATGGAATAATCATTGGTGTAATGCCTGTCTGCTCTCTATGTCTTCTATGAGAACAAGGACCGGGTCTTGCTCTGCAATGTTTCTCCGGCACCTCATTCAGCCAATCGACCATCAGAACCATTCAATAGTTTTTGAATAATTAGATGAATGAATGAATTAAAGGAACTATAAACTGATATGATAGCCCACTCCATACCTTTTATAATTCTTTGTCTTTTGATAGTAAAGGCCACAGGTTCTAGTTCGTATTTAAGAACGGGGTTAGACATTTTCAACAAAATCCGTTTAATGTTTTAAAAAATCCTGCCTCTAAGAGCTTTAAAGTATTGTTATATATAGGTATCTTGATTAGGTGGATTCTTGCTGATTATTACAGTACAGATGCTGGTGCTAAGAGCGGGGAACTCCAGGTGTGTGCAATGTTAAGAATTCTTTGTTAATTAAATTTGTTTCTGTCTGCTGTCTATTGCACACCTAGCTAGAGGGATTTCGGGGAAACATGTATGAACTTACAGTTAAAATCTGGAAGAAAGAGTTCAAAGACAGAGCACATCATATTGTGGTGGTTTGAACATCTTTCAACTCCCTCCCTGTTATGCAACTGAAGGATACAGTGGAGCTGCAACCTAACCCCAAACCCTTCTTCCCCAGACAGAGGATTTTTTCATAAAATCCACTCAGGCCCTTCTTCTCATGTTCTCCATACACTTCTCACCAGAAAAAAGAAATCATTCATATCTAACAAAGGGTCTTGGATTCTTCAGATAGTTTCCATTATAAGTTTTTGGCACCGTTATTACTCTCAGCTCAAGTTACCTTTCTGATCCCTCTTCTTTCATCTGCTGAAAATGGATTATTTCCTTATTAGCTCGAAACCCTTACTGTTCACTGGAAGCAGGCCTGTGTATGAACAATGCTACCCTGGCATATTCCTGAAGTTCCCCGGTTGTTCAGAAACTTGCCCTTAAAGCAAACTTTCCTGAGAGTGGAATGACAGTGTCTTTTCAGGAAAGGGCTGCTATCACCAGAAAACTTTCTAGACCCTTGCCTTGAGAAAGCTGAGAACTGCCAACAAGTGCTGGAAACCATAACAAAGTATTTTCTGTGAAGGAGATGTCTTATGGGTTGGCTCCATTTGGGGTTCATGGGTCTAAGAGGTACAATGAGGAGACTTCGGAGTCCTTCCTACACAGTTTCAGCCAGAGATTTTCTGCTTTGGACTATTTCATCATGGAAATTCAACTTCTTCGTTCATTTGGAAAAAAGATCTACTTCCTAAATATTTTAGAAATCACTTTATAGATTATCTCAAATTTGAAATATTTTCTGAGGTTCTTTACCAGGGTTCATGGATATTATTCAAGGATATTTGAATTTAGATGAGAAAATAAATTATGCCTTTATGTTCACTAATCTCTAAAAGAAATTTATCATGTCTACTAATTATGACGGAGAGCAATAATATTAGCAATGGAGAGTCACAGTAATATTAGCAAAAACCAGGACTTTGTCATCACTAGAAATCACAGATATCTTCATATCATATTGCAGTTGTTGAAGATGTCTTGAAACATTATTTACATTTACCACTATCTTGAAATTCTGGTAAATATTAATCCCTCTAATAGAGTTTGCTTTGTGATGCATGAATACAGAAGCACTATTCTTGCTATAGCACACTATTTGAAATATTTTGATACATGGATTTGATAGCTATCTATTTGATAATGTGTATATATTTGATCACAACATACATAGTAACTTTAGTTGCTCAATGCACTTTCTTCTTTTATGTATCTAAAATACTACTCTGAAAAGAGGTCCATGATTCACCAGACTGTTAAATGGGTCCATAGCATAAAGAAGTTCGGAACCCCTGAAAGCAACTCAGGGTCTGCATTTTGTGGTTGTAGTAGCTAATGAGTTGTGAGAAGTAAAAAGAGCCCTTGACTTGAAATCAAGAGGTCTGTGTTTGAGTCTCAGCTCTGCCACTTAACAGCTAAAGAGCAAGTCATGGGCTGCTTTGAGCTCCAGTTTCCTTACTGTTATAGGGAAATAGAAACAATGGCCACCTTGCGGGGTAATTGGCAGGGTGAGATCAATAGCTTAGGATCTCTTTGTCTCTGGTCTCCCTAACTCAATTTTTAAACATCATACACATGCATGCATTTTTCTTTTGCAATAGAGTCCTGATGATATTATTCCACCCCTGCCTATCGGATATAGCCCAGCACCTCAGCCCAGCACAGAGTTCTGGAACCTTCTCCAACAGTGCTCCCCACTCAACCACTTCAGCCATAAGGAGCTTTTTATCATTTCCTTATCACATCATCCTTTTCCTTCCCTTAAGAACCTTGTCCATTCAGTTGCCTGTCCTTGGAATAACTGTTCCAGCTTTTCCATTCAGAAAATGTACACTCAAATCGTGCCCTTCTCTCTGCAGCTCTTCCCCTGGTTCTCTCAGCAGACTCCCTCTTCCTCAATGCTCCCAGGGACGTGCTCTGCTCCTCTGTTATAACATTTGACACCCGCTTATATTAATTCATTTTTACCATGTTTGATTCTCTCATTCTTATTTATATTATGATTTTTTTTTTCAAGCTTGGGATAAGAAGCTGCATTAGGGAGAAAGCTTGCACAGCTTAAAAAACACATTGATATTATCATCACATTGACTGGATATTGGTCATTGTATTTCTTTTATTTTGGAATTCCAGATATCATGAAAGGATTTGAGGTTTTTTTGTGTGTGTGTGAATCCAAAGATGGCATTTACAAAAGGTGGAGAAGCAGTTCCCTACTGAGGGACATGCATACAAAAAGCAGATGACAACACATGTGAGCATTTCCCATGTGCGTTCCGGGGAGGCACAAGCAGTGGGGCCTTGACTGGGGGTGGGCATCTTCCTTCAGAAGTTTCAAAAAGCCTTTCTCTCGCTCCTTCTTTTTCAGCCCATAGAGTTCCCAGGGAAGAATGAACCCAGATTCTTGACCTGCAGAGGTGGTGTACTGCCTGGAGAAGTCACTGGCTGGCAATCGTGCTATTCTGTCTGCCCACCTAACTGTGGGCTCCCAGATCACCACTGCTATGGGTAGGGGGCTGTGGGGTGGGCCTGCTCGGGGTGACAGGCTAGCTGTGCTCCCATAGCAGAGGTGGGAGAAGGAAATCACATCTGGTGTGCAGCTATGTCGTGCCAGGCACTGTGCTGTGTATTGCACACATCTCAAACCAAACGTGTAAGGTATTTTTTTACATATTACAAATAAAGGAACCAGGCTCAGAAAAGCTGCATTATTTGCCCAGATTGCAGCAGATTTGAATCCAGGTTAATCTGACTCCACAACCCATGTTCTTTTCACTACATTCCCATATCCTTGTTCCCTATACTGTTCTCACTGGTCAAGGTGAGCTTGGTCCTCCACAAACAGGCTAGAAAAGTATGCTTACTTATCTTTAACTTTATGCTTTTAAACTAATTCTTAAAAAATCTTCTCTGGATAAGTCAAAGACAATGGGAATGTGTATTTCTAATACATTAATTATACTACATTATTGGTTTACACAATGCCATCACTTTGTCATCTTCTTTGACACAACATACCCCTCCCCTCTAGTTTATAAATGAGGACGTTGAGGCACAAAATGGTTAAGTGACTTGCCCAAGGGGGAGATTTGTCCAATCATAAAGATGGGCCTGAACTTTTTCTACTTTGCATTCTGACTTGAAAGGCAGGAAACATATGCTCAAGAGGGAGATCTCACAAAATTTCATGTCAGATCGTGCTCTCGCTAATTTAATCCTGTCATGCCTGGTTATATCCCTTTGGAAAAACTACCACCAATGCTTTCTCTTTTGATATATTTACACCAAAAATATTCCCTGTACAAACCACCTCACTCTTTCACGAGGAGCTGACTTGGCCCTCTCCCCTGAAGTGGGTTGCACATCCACCCGGCCCACCCCCCGAGCTCACTCTAGCTCCCTTCCAGTTAGAATTTATTCAGAACCTCCCTTTCTAGGAGGAAGCAAGGAGGGGGCAGTTATCTTCGTGGACTCGGGTCCTCCTGGACCCTTTGTCCTTGTGGTCATGTTTCAAACAGAGTTGAGGGCTCCCCAAAGGGGAAAGATTATTTAAGTTTTGTAAATGCTGCCCTCCAAAAACCACTCCACATAAATGTTTCATGGCTTAGCCTCTGTGAGGCCAGAGCTGGAACATTCAGCTGTGAGGGTGTTTATATTTGTGGAACTCTCTTGAACATTTGCTGCGGGTTTTAAACAGCTGCTATGCTGAAGCTCTGGGGATAGGAAGATCATGAATATTCAGGTGAAGCCACCAGAATGAACAGCCGTTAATAGAATAAATGCCTAAACAGTTGTGTAAGGCTTATTAAGACCTATTGGGGCTGAGATAATAAATTCCCACTCTGACATGTTGCAACTACTGTCGCTTAAACACTTTGGACCACCTCTTCTGA
This sequence comes from Colobus angolensis palliatus, assembly GCF_000951035.1. Classification (NCBI taxonomy): domain Eukaryota; kingdom Metazoa; phylum Chordata; class Mammalia; order Primates; family Cercopithecidae; genus Colobus; species Colobus angolensis. Next base: position 4,854,774 of record NW_012111142.1, read on the forward strand.
ACTGAAGGAAAAAATGATGTTAGTTCTCTGCACGAACACAAAGAAACACCTGGAAGCCTTGGCAAGGGGATGAGATTTGGCAGAGATCTTTCCGTGTACCGATGCATCCTCAGGAAAATGATGTGCCATTCATTGTTCCTGTTGTCAAGGTTATCGCAGTCGACTCCAGGCTGGAACGGGCATTGCTCTTGCACTGAAGAAAGTCTGTCCTGACTCCCTCAGAGTGCCTCAACATCAACTGAGAGCCACCGTGAACCTCTGGGGCACTGAGCCTGGCCACCAGCATCTGCACCCCAGCCCATATGGCCTGGGCCTCTCCCTTGGTAAGCCTCTTCCAACAGGGTATCAGAGGAACCAAATACACAATTACATTGAACACTTGCTTTTCATTCGCTTGCTCCATAATCCATAGCAGGGAACACAATGCAAAGATTGCAGATGTAAAAGTGACCTTTCCAAGTGGCAACACCTAGTGTGTTGAAAAGTCCATTGCAGACCGGGTTTGTAACGTGCATGCTGTAAACATGGGGAATGTGGGAAACAGTGGAGAGGGACGGTTTTCTCCTTTGGATGTTAGCTGTCACATTGCGTTAGGCTGAGCCAGACTCCTCGGTTCTGGCTCCCACAGTCACAAAGCATTAACCAAGGGTATACAGGGGAACTCACCCAGGTTCACACTTAGAGAAGACTCAGTAATATTTGATCAGCAACCTGCTGTCAATTTAGATAAACGGCATTTGACTTCAAATAAAGGTAACTAACTCAATGAAGGAAGCCTGTGCATAGAAGGCAATGTTTGCTTCTCCCAAACTGTCAGGGAGAGACTGCCCACCCTAGCAGCGGTTGCTGATTCTCCCCATCCCTGAAGACATGATGGGGTCCTGCCAAAGACTCTGAGCCATCGGAATTCTAGAAGAGACAAACTCACAGCAAAGAAATGCGCATGTCTCAGTGTGGCTTGGGAGGAGGAGTAGATTTTAGAGTGATGCTGATGTAGGTTTGAATTGTGCTCTGCCACTCAAGGTCTGAGTGTCCGAAAGCAAGTTATTCCACTTCTGTGAGGCATAGCTGTCTTGCCTGTAACACAGGCATTATTCTACCTACTCACAAACTTGTTCTGAGAGTTAAAAAGCAAATAAACCACCTGGTTGAGGAGCTGGCTCGTGGTCGGCACTCCGTTAGTGTGTTTATTCATTTATTCACATGAATCATGAACAGTTATTCATTAGTTTGTTTACTTCCCTTCCTTCTCGTTCTTTCTACGAGTGACCTGAACAGGGTATGGTTTTAAAAATTCCCTTGCAATGCAGAGATTAGCTTCTTTCGTATGCAGTTGCAGATGTCTCCATGCCTTTAATGGACTGGATAAATCAGAGATTTGCCTAAAAGTCAGGCACATGTAAGGGGACAAAACTTATATGCCCCTTTCCTTCAGCTCTCCATACTCTACTCTCCATCCATTATCGGTTACCTGGTTATCAATATAAGAACCAAATCTGTTTCAGAACCTTCTGTGTCATGGTGAAAGTTCCAGAGGAAAGAACAGATGGAATAAATTAATTAGTCAAAGCATGCTTACCTGGTAGAGCACTTATTTCCAGGAGTGGTCAAAGGGTAGTGGAACATGCAAGGGAAAAGGAAGCAGAAGTCCTTCAAAGAGCCCAAAGGCTAGTGCTGGGCATCATTCTTTATTTTGAATAAAGATGTATGGTTTTTGTTCCCATTAGCAAATAAGTCAGGAGGGGTCTGACAGTCATTGTTTTTCCAGAGATGGGTCAGAAAGTGACCCTGAAAATCTGTCCAAACGGTAACACTCTTTCAGAAAGGGGGTGGGTAGGAGAGCCTTTAATGTGATCTCAATGGAGCTGATCAGACACTCGTCTGTAATGATGCCTCCTGGCAGGAGCTTGCTTGGGGTTGGCTGGACAGCTGCCTTGGGAAAGCTCCTGGCAAAGCCTGCTTGCTTGGCCAACAGCAGGGGCCCAGCTGATCAGAGCCCAGATTGTACTGCTTCTCTTTCTCTCCTTTTTTCCTTCTCTCTATCATGGGCTAATACTTACTTCATCACGTCCCTGCTCCCTGTCCTTGGCACCCTTCAGTGTTGACTGTCACTCCCGGGGTTCTGATTTGAAAAGTTCCACTCCAGGATGGAGGACTGTAAGAATGCCACACTGTTATTTTTATCACACAACAGGTGTGTACTCTAGGCAAACTTACACAGAGTAGAAGGCCCCTCAAAACCCCAGATTGTGGATTTAATATACTAAAAATACCTGTCCTCCCACCTTGATTCCATCCCAGGTCTCTTTGTCACATGAATTCACTCTCACCGTCTCTCCTTCCCTCTGAACTTGAACAAACAGCAAACAACACATGCTTTTTATTGTTATTCTGGAAAAGAAGAGCTGTTTCCAACGAAAGCCTATGCCAAGCAGAGTCCCTCTTTTTCCAAGAGGTTTTGGGAATGAGTGAACTTATTTTCAGCCAACAAGCAGGAAAATAAATGCCAAATGGAGGTTGCTTCATAGATAACCAATGCAGGAAGGGACCTGAGAGATCATGGCCTCTGACCAGCCAATGCAGGTGAGGAAATTTGGGGCCCAGAGGTTAAAAGATTGAATTTGGGGCCCAGAGGTTAAAAGATTGCCCCATTGTTAGGGAGGATAGGAGAGAGCCGCTCCCACTGGGAATAATAATGAGGATAAATTACGTTTGCTGAAGCCTTTGTTTTAGATACAGGCTTTCTGTCATTAATCCTTAACAACCTTCTCATATTCAGGCGAGGAAACACCACTGCAGGTGGGAAGTTAGGTAACTTACCCAGGGCTACACAGATAGTGAGCAGCAGAGCTAGGACACGTGCTTGGGCCAGTTTGGTTTCAAGGCTGATTGCTTCACCACAACTCACCCTCCACCACCTCCCATCGCTCCCCACTTGCAAGAAGTCACTGAGTCCAGAAGACATCCAAGGATTCTGCACTTGCTCTCAAGTGGAAACAATTGGATCAAACTTCCCATATGAAGTTGCCCAGTTTTCCTGGGCAGAGCCAGAGTAGGGGAAGTAGGGACATAGATCTCCTGTGCTGAACCTTAGCAAGCAGGCCTATGGCATTGCTTAATCTCTTGCCATCTTACTTTGCAGTTGTGGTTAGAGGTAATTTTAAATATGTCCCAGATGTGGCTAGAGGGTAGTAAGCAGGTCTCCAGCATGGGAGAGCTGGGCCATGTGTGCACCAGCACCTTGGGCTGGCTCAGGAAGTGGGTCTATCAGCTGAAAGGTAACAAACTTCCTTTTCCCTCTGGCCAGAGGAACCACAAGGTGGAATGGGGGAGGGGCCTGCAGCTGGCTTGAGTTGAGTGGCTGGGAGGAGAGGGCAGCTCCCAAAGGAAAAGCAGCACGATGTTCTGTCTCCGTGTGGTCTGCTGGGGTATGCATGGGTTTTAAAGTCGTGTAGATTTGGGCCTGCCACTTTACATCTATAGCTGGTAAGAAGTTTTAATTCCTCTAAGCCTCAGCATTCTCATCTGTAAAATGGAGATCTTTATTTGCCTTATAGGGCTGTTTTGAGCATTAGAGAGAAAGTATGCAAAGAATCAGGAACAGAAAATGTTGGCTATTATGTTAGTATTTTTGGGCAGGAACGATAATGAAATCAACAGTTTTTAGATTTGTATTTTTCTCCAGCTCTCTCTCTTTCTGTTCAACAGCTCCCAAATTTTAAAGAGAACAGATCCCAAGGAATACTCTTAGGTTTCCTGAGTAGGGTTGATGACTAGGGGTGCCAGTTTCTTTATCGAAAGAGAGATATGGGGCATGGCAGCAGTGGCTACAGGAGAGGAATGGGCGTAGAGAAGTTGCAGGAAGAAGGAGAGAGGGAGGAGCAGCAATACAGAAAGGTGCTTTGGGGAACCAGAAAGATTTCCAAGAATGAGTTAGAGGAGGTTTTGCTTTATAATATAAAATGGGAACCTCCTCCTCTATCTCCATGAAGAAACTTTTGGTAAAACCTACATTATGCTTCAATGCTTTCAGAGTGTGCTTTGTGATACCTGTTGCTAACAGGCTCCAGGATACGAGTGGCTCAAAGTGACTCAGTTATACTCAAACTCCTTTCAACAGTCTGTCTGCTGGGAAGGGTTACTCTTTATTCGTTGGCTAGTGCCTGGAGTGATCAGCTGAACTGACAACATAGGTGCCATTATCAACTGGCAGGGGGGACTGGCCTTTGGCGTACAAAGAGCTTTTTTCCCCTTGGTAAACTCCATGAATGGGATGATATTGGTGGTGGTATGTATAGGTATGTATTGATTAAGTTCAATCTTGGGCATTTGAATCTGGAATCTTTGAAAAACTTCAAGGAAGGGTCAGCATTTTTCTTTCTTTTCTTTTCTTTTGAGACACAGTCTCACCCTGTCTCCCAGTCTGGAGAGCAGTGGCGCGATCTCAGCTCACTGCAACCTCCGCCTCCTGGGTTCAAGGGATTGTCCTGCATTTTTAAAGATGTCTTCCTCAGCAGTATATATTGGGTTAAGGTGTGTGAAGAAGGAAGAACTCATGGGAGCTTTTTTGGTCCTGTAGTATGCAACATATGAGAGTCCTGGTTGTCTGAGAGTAATGATAATCAGTGGATCCTACCCTCTGGGGTCTTAGAAGGAGGCCCACACAAGGTGGGGAGTGGAGAGAGAGTGCCCGGGCTAGGAGTCTCAGCTCCCCCACTCTCTTGTGACTATTGCCAAGTCATTCAGCTTCTCAGGTCCCTCTGCTGTAAAGGGTATCAACAGTGACTACCAAACTGGGTCCTTGGGAAGATTTAGTAGGTTATCATGAAAGTGCATTGTTAACTACAAAGTGCTACATGAATATACAGTTTACAATGGTAAGGCTCTGGACTCAACCTGGACTCTGATGCTTTCTACTTAGGTGACCCTGCACACCATCTGTGACCTCTCTGAGCCTCAGTTTCTTTGAAGGAAAGGAGGGGCAGCAACACAAACTCTGCTGAGTTGTCGTGAGGATCAGAAGAGCAATATTGGCAAATGTGTTTCATAAATGATACAGTACCATAACTGAAAAAGTCTCCTGCAACTGCTTTTACTGCTTACAAATTTTAGTATCAATGTCATGTAGATTAAAAGAAAAATGGAGCCCTTATATTAAATACTGCAGAGGGCACACAGCCTTTTAATGCCTTCTAACACTCATTTCCAGTAAGGGGATGACTGTAAGCCTTTCTGAAATGAAACACTCTTCCATAGCATTTTATTTGAACCTAATTTTACTGTGTGCCTAGTGTGTACAGAGTTCCTCTATGGGTAATACATGACTCACCCCTCAAGCTTTTCCAACAGCAGTGAAAAGTCATAACTATTTGATTTCCCCAATAAGGAATTATTAGCAGTAATAATCTTAGAGAATATTAGGTTAGGCGCTGTGATCCCAATTCTCAGGGGAGGCCCAGGCTTGAGTACAGTAAATATTTTATAATAATTCCCTGGCTAAACAAAACAGATGCAGAGTCCTGGGACTCAAGGTCTGGATTGTAGCTGCCTCAGTGAATCAAGTCACTCACCTCTGGCTTGGTCATTCTAGCTTGGGTGCTACGGATCTGAACTTCTAAAGGCTGCAAGACAGAAGGCTCTGCAAACTCCCAAATTCAACATATCCCAAATCAAACAAAGCATCTATTCCATAGACGTGACACCACCAGCTTTCCAGTTTCTAACATTCAAGATTTCAGTGCACAACTGACACAACCTTCTCACTTACTAAGGTCCGTCAGGACTGGCCTACGTCTAGCCAGGCAGATCACCTAGTCAGCATTTGCCATTTGTCATGTCCTTCCATTTTTGCACCCACTATCCCATTTCAAGCCTTCATTATTCTCAGGTGAACCATGGACGTTTTGCTTGTTTTAAAAAATCTCATCTGGATCTCGTTATTCTAGCCACCTTTAGTGTATCCTTTGTACAATCACTCTCCACTCATGTGCCATGCTGGGTTTCTAAAGCACAGGTATGAGCATCCCACCAGCCTGCTCATAAGCTATTCATGGCTCCCTAGTGCCTATAGGGTGATGTTTGCAATCCTTGGCCTGGCATTCTAGGACCTTCATAATCTGATCCCTATCAGTCATACCTTGTTCTTTAGCTATACTCAACTACTTGCTGTTTCCTAGACACACTTTGCTTTCCTTCCTCTCTTCCTTTGTTCATGCAGTTTTCTTCACATATGAAATCTCTGTCCATCTTCAGGGAAGATGTGAAGAAAGACACTTCCCTCAAAAAAGTGTCTTTTCCATAAGAATCCCTTAGCTGGAGCTAAATGTCTTTTTAACCTATATGCTCACAGAACTTCCTGCATCTTATACCAGCCCTTATTACTCACACTATAGTATAAAATACAAGGGTCACAGGTAGGAGGCAGCACAAAGGATACTTTCTTGTAAATGTCACATCTGAACCCTCCCTTTAAAGAACATTATCCCCTATTATTCTCTTTCATAGAATTTCATCATTTCTCTATAAAACTTTGAACTGTGTTCATAATTTATATTTGTTCATACACCCATTATTTAATATTCGCCTTACCTATAGCACTGCAAACTCACTTTGGGAATGGACCGTGCCTGTATGTTTATGTCTATCATCAGGGCTCAGCAAAAGTGCTTGGCTCATAGCATATGTTAAATAAATACTAGTTAAGTAAATAAACAAAGAATGAAATGCCTGCAACTCTACCTAGATCGACAACTTCTTGTGGATATCTTCGCACTTCACTGCTCTATCTATCCCAGTCCTTTTGCTAGTAGATGCCCAACAAATGGTAATTGAATTGGATTTTAACATTAACTCTTCATTTCTTTCTGTTGAGTGAGGAAACTATTGTGATCAACTTGTTGCCCTTTGGGTTTGTTCGTGAAAGAAAAGTCATCAAAAAGTAGGCAATAAGGTGTCTTTGCTTGTATTCTGGCAGACTTATGCATGGGAGGTTCCCAACATGTTTCCCAACAGAAAGCCTTTTCATGGTAATGCAGATCTACAAATCTCTGACAAGAGTCTGTTTATACTGCTACTGTCAAGGGTAGTCATGTTAGTTTAAGAAAGATATTTTGCCTTCATTCTAAGTGTTCACACATGAAAATGTTGTCAGGTATGGATTCTGGCTGTGAAATTAACACCTGCAGAAATGTATATATGTGTTCATATTGTGGATGACCCATAACTTTAATGAGGGCAGAACATAATTCATGTGTGAATAAACTGATCAGACAAATTGTTCAACCATTCATCTATTTGTTACTATTTTGTACTTTAATCTTTCATTCATTCGTCTGCTCACTTGACAAGTACCAGAGTGTTAATTGTGGGCTTAGTAGAGTGAAAGCTATAAGCTCGCACAAGAGGTACCAGGACCAGCCCTCAGTGAGAGCTTAGTGTGCATAAAATGATCACAGAAGGCTTTATGGAGAAGCCAATACATAAAAAAATAGCTTATTTCCTTTAACAAACCAAGGGAAAAATGGGATCTTTGTTTAGTAATTTTATTTTATTTGGAGAAGGAGTCTCACTCTGTTGCCTAGGCTGGAGTACAGTGGTGCTATCTTGGCTCACTGCAACCTCTGCTTCCCAGGTTCAAGTGATTCTCCTGCTTCAGCCTCCTGAGTAGCTGGGATTACAGGCTCCCACTACCATGCCTAGCTAATTTTTGTGTTTTTAGTAGAGATGGGGTTTTGCCATTTTGCCCAGGCTGGACTTGAATTCCTGACCTCAAGTGGTCTGCCCGCCTCGACCTCCCAAAGTGCTAGGATTATAGGCATGAGCCACCATGCCCAGCCTTTTGTTCAGGAATTTTATATTGCTCTTTTCTGTTGGACCCATTTGGTCATTAACCATACTGTGTGTGTATGTTTACATTATGTATATATATGTATGTATGTATACATTGTATGTATACATTATGCATGTGTGTGGGCATGTATACAGTAAACTAGCCATGCCTAAACTCTGGCTGTGAAGGAAAAATGGAGGAAATTAAAATTTCTAATTTTCAAAATCCATTATTTATGAAATTTCTTTAAATTATGGAACTCATCTTTAATAGTAATCTACTGTGTGGTGAGCCAGCACAGTATATAGTCAGGCGGAAACACTGGTGGGAAACCAGGGTAGGAGGCACAGCCTGGGTCACTCGACCGTCTGTCTCTAGAGAGTGTCTAGGGCTTTGAGTTATGTGATATAAAAACCATTGACTTAAATTTATCTCTGTTGTCTTTCTTTCAGCGTTTTCCTTTGATTTTCAAAGTTTTGTTTACTAGATTCATGTGTTTAGTCTATCAAGAAGCAATCAGAATACAACTAGCAACAGACATTACTCTCCATGCATAAGATCCCTTCAGATATACAAGAATCTGCCAGTACCCAGGTGAAGAAGAAACAGCTGTCACTTGCTAAAGGGTCTCCTGGAACCTTTTCTCCAGATCACAGTTAGTGAGCAGAGCCCTAAAGGGATCTCAGGCATGTCTGAAACGTTTTATGCCCATCACACAGTGTATAAAATGGTGAACATTTGACCAGGCGCAGTGGCTCATGCCTGTAATCCCAGCACTTTGGAGGGCTGAGGCAGGTGGATCACCTGAGGTTGGGAGTTTGAGACCAGCCTGACCAGCATGGAAAAATCCTGTATCTACTCAAAGTACAAAATTAGCTGGGTGTGGTGGTGCATGCCTGTAATCCCAGCTACTCTGGAGGCTGAGGCAGGAGAATTGCTTGAACCCAGGAGGCGGAGGTTGCGGTGAGCTGAGGTCATGCCATTGCACTCCAGCCTGGGCAACAAAAGCAAAACTCTGTCTCAAATAAAATGAAAAAAAATAAACTGAACATTTATGTTACACCACCAGCAAAAGAATAAAACCTCATAATTATAATGGAAGATTTCTACCTTTCTTTAATTGCATTTCCTCTGCCCTCATTGCCCTCAGCCCCCTTGAGGTAACCACTCTTCCGGATTTGCAGGTCTGCCCTTATTTTCTGAATGCCATAGAGGGCGATTTGCTTTGTATGAACTCTAGATTCAGTTACTCAGCAAGGAGAATTTCCAATTCTTCGGGATTTTCTGCCTTAGATGATGACTAAATTCCTTTTTTTATTAGTTGATTTGACCCCCTGAAGATAATTTAAATTTGACTGGGGTATTTAAGTATGTGGATTCACCTTGAGTAAGTTGTTCCACAGAGACCATGGCCAAGCTCTCCATTAATTCAGTTCACTTATGGTGAGCAGCAGTAAGATTGGGAGGAACCAGGAGGATGTAAAAATGGAAAACTAAGGGAATCCTAAGGGAAGGCTAATGAGAAATTTGGGGAACATAATTGTCATACAACTATTTTAGGGACTGTCATTCCTCTTCATACTCCTGACACCTAATGGCTCATCAAGTGTTCTCAGTTCTGCTTCTTAAATATCTCTCAGCTCTGTCCCTTCCTCTTCATCTGCATACACAGTGCCTTAGTGTATTCGGGCCCCAGTCGGGCCGGTTCTATTGTAATAAGTCCTTCTCATTGCCTGACTCTACTCTCTGCTCTCTTAATTCATTTCTTTCACTGAACTCAGAAATATCTTTCTAAAACACACATCAGAGTAGGTTACTCCACTTTGCCTGACACCTTTCTGTGGCTCCCCATGGAGGTCAGGATACAATCCAGTCTTCATAGTCAAAGTCCCCACTTGCCTCTGCAGCTTCCGGGATCAGCTTTCTCTACTTCTTACACTTGCTCCAATTATGCTGAGCTCCATTCAGTGTCCTCCTCTCATGTAGATGTGCCTGTGGCTGCTGTTACCTCCTGCTTCTCCTTCAAGGCTTAGGTGCACTATCACTTTTTCTGGGAAGCCTTCCTTGATTGGCTGTTTTTGAGTTCTCATGACACCTCCAGATTCTTCTATCTTTGCACTTGATAAACTGCCTCTAAGGTTTTACTAGTTTGTCTCTCTCCCTTGACTGTAGGTTCCTTAGAAGGTAGGGACTGTAGGGTTTATTTCTGAACTACGGCACCCCCCTACCCCCACCATGCCTAGTCTAATCCATGCTTGTGAAACAGATGAATGCATGCATGCATGAGTGAAACTAATGGAGCACAGTTGAGGGTTATTCCCCCTCTTGCATGTAAGCTCCAAGAAGGATGAGGTTTTTGACTGTTTCATTCTTTGCTTAGCCTCTGCACCAAGAACAGTGTATGGCACATAACTGATGCTCAATAAGCAGTTAATGAGAGAGTGAACTATGACTTTTTCTGTGTGGCTGCAAAACTGTGACTTTTTCTTGGTAACGGTGGATGGTAATTCCAGGGAGACTGTCTGAGGCACCCATTCCTGCCCTCTGACTCACCACCAGGAGGCTCAGCACTGTGCATGCCTCAAGTTCACCGATCAGGTCTGACAGCATGATTGACACTTTCTCTCTCCATTGGACAGGTAGTTTTCAAAATAGCGGTGTCTGAACCACCTGGGAAACAATTGCACCAGAGTTACCCAAGGTGCATGTTAATGTGACAGGTTCCTGGGTCCCACAGCACACTAGCTGAATCAGAATTTCCAGAGTGGCTCCAGGAATCTGCATTTTTGCCAACTTTCTACTTGTTTCCTGTAGATTCTAGGTGCTCTAGAAGGGTAGTGAATACTCATCACTATAGAAGGCCTAGAAGAGGTTGGGCAGCCGAGGACTGATAACACTGGGCATTTGTTTGACTCTCCCACTGCACCTCCTAAATAGCAAAAGAGTAGCATGGTCCCTGGTCCAACAGGCACTCAGTAAAACTTGCTGAAAAGAATGGATAGATTCCAAGATTTGTTCATACAAAATTATGTAAACACATGTAACTGTTTATTCATTATCTACATGCTCAGTGATTTATATGAACCAATAATTAGTCTGTTTTTTTTTTGTTTTTGAACTTGAAATTCTCTTTATGTTCTCAAATAACACAGCTGATTTTAAGCCATTGCATTTCTCCTCTAACACTTTCATAAAAGTCACATTTTTCTGAGTATTAAAAAATTCCCTTAAAGAGGAATCCCTTAAAGTTAGTTCGTGTGAAGTTGACCTAGAAAAGGGAAAATGGGTCTTGAAATTGAGGAACCACAGTTATAACTGCCTTAACTAATTTACAAAACACTCTCCATGAAAGAGGATGTAAAGAAATGTAAACGTGGTGCACACAACATAAACGATTTCTTTCATTAGACAAAAGATACCTCTTGTTCCTCTCTATAGTCGGCATGTTCTGTCTTTAGCGTTTACAAAACATTGGCATTTTCAAGAATATTATTCAGATCACCTTGATGCTTTCCCTCCTGGGATCTTCTTTCCCAATCAATAGAAATGCCAGCAGCAGAAAGAATCAAGAAATCCTTGTTGAGCTGGGAATGCCTTTTCAGAACAAATTGGGAGGATTTCCTGACTCGTTTATCTTTGGGATTTTCAGCAGGTGACCATGAATTCCTCCAAAGATGGACTTTTTGATCTTTTGATATATATAGTACACAGGCAATCATTTTTACCACTCTGGGTTTCACGAATTTCAATATCTGCATTTTCTATTGATTTAGATGTTTAAAGGAGATGATAAAAATACTGTAACCCAGATAATGATCACTTTACTCTTCAAAAATATTGCCCAGGGTAGTGCTGATTACCATTACCTCTCTGTATCTGGTCTCTTTCACTTCAAGGTAGGGAACTACGTATGGTGGGTTGAATGGCTGCCCCTGTCCCGACCCCCTGCACTCCCTCCATCCCCCGCCCCCCTCCCCCCAACAAAATACGTGTCCACTTGTAACCTGAGAATGTATTCACCTTGAATCTGTGAATGTGAGGCAGGAGAATAGAGTCTGGAGGCTGGGAACATAAGACCGATTCATGCTGACTTCCTAGAACTAAATCAAATGGAAACACTTCAGCTATGACAAGAAATATCCTCTCTGTTTACATAGGGCATACACTGAGTAGATGACTTTGTGACTTTACTTCATCCTCTTCATTTACATAGGGCATGCACCAAGTAACCAGTGGAAACCTCTAGAGGGTATTTAAACCCCAGAAAATTCTATAACGGGGCTCTTGAGTCCCTATGCTTGGGCCTTCTCCCAACCTGTGGAGCATATTTTCATTTTCAATAAATCTCTGCATTTGTTGCATCATTCTCTCTTTACTTTGTTTGTGCATTTTGTCCAATTCTTTGTTCAAGATGCCAAGAACCTGCATACCCTCCACTGTAACAAGTATGACTTGATTTTCAGCAGGGACCTTTGCGGTGTAATTTAGTTAAGGATCTTGAGATGAGATCATCCTGGAATATCTGGGTGGGCCCTAAATCCAATGACAAGTGTCCTCATAGGAAGAGAAGATACACACAGAGGAGAAGGTGGCGTGAAGATGGAAGCCAAGACAGGTGATACTAGTTGGAGAGCACCAAGGACTACCCGCAGCCACCGGAAGCTAGGAGAGAGGCATAGGACTGTTTCTCCTTCAGACCCTCCAGAAAGACCAAACCTGCCCACACCTTGATTTCAGACTTTTGGCCTCCCACATTGTGAGTGAATAAAATTTTGTTTTTGAAGCCCTCTGGTCTGTGGCAATTTGTTACAGCATTCCTGGGAAATGAATACACTGTACTTTGGACCCACTATCTCCCAGTCACTACCATATCAGTCTCACCAGGCTAGAATTAGCCTGAAGTTGACACCTCCTGCTATAGTAAGAGGGGTTTTACTCCAGAGTCTATGCTGGGCATCAGGGCCTTTGGGGACAATCATGGTCATCTTCTGGTGGAGAAAATGGAAAACTAGCTAGTACTTGTTGGTTATTTGTTATTCGTCAGGTGTGTTGAGAGATTTACATGCATTACCTTAATCTTCACAGTAGATCTATGTTTGAAGTCAGGTCTGTTATTTTCTTCCATTTTCTAAATGAGAAAACAGAGCCTCAGGGGATTTCTCATGTATGAATTTAGGGAATCATACTATCAAGGGTGGGCCTGAACTCCTAACCTGGATCAGTCTCATACCAAAGTCTTTCACCATATCATAGAAATTATGGGGAAAACATAGAGAGAGCCCTTTGAGGGCCAGGGCCATTCTAAGCTGATCTTCGACATTAATGAATGCATTCTTAGAGATCTGTGTGACTTCTTAGATTCTAGAAATCTCTCTACTTGAGAAGGGGACAGTGGGCTAACTCATGAAAGAACTCTCAGGATGGGTAACTTGAATCTCATTCTTATTTAATCCCCCAAACAGGATTATGTGATAATCATGATTAACACTTTTACAACGTACTACAAGTCATGAGATACGGAGGCTGCTCATGAATAGAAGAAACCACCAACATCACATTTCAGAATCTATTTACTTTGTGAATCACTTTGCATTTTAAAATGTATCTTTATCTTAGAAAAAAATGTTGATGAATATCTCTCTAATTTCTGTGTAGAAAGGAATTTTTTAAATCCTTAACATTAATGGAAGGAATCACAAAGTAAAATTTAGATAGGTTCGACTTCATAAAAATTAACTGCATGTCAGAAAGTACGTTAAACAAAATTAAAGGGCAGACACACATCTGGGGAAACACTTGCAGCAAATATAAACAAAGATTTAGTAATAATGTAGGATAACTTTATACATATTGATAGGACAAACAATATTATTCTCCAATAGATAAATGAAGCAAGACATTAACTATCTCAATGATTTTTAGAAGGTGTATTCAGCAGCAGAAAGAAGCATCATAAAATGCTAAATCCACAAGGTAAGCTATAAAATCATGTTCAATATACTAATGAAAGGTAACATTTATTCAGGGCTCATCACATGCCAAGCACTGCATTGTGTGCTTCCCATGCCTTATCTCCTTGAGTCCCCAAGATAACCTAATGGGGTATGCACTGTCAGCATTTTCATTTTATATATGCGGAACCTGAGGCTCAGAGCAGTGGAGTGACTTACTTAACGTCATGCAACAGATCCCTAGCACAGCTGGGACTCAAACTCAGGTCTTTCTCTGAAGTCGTAATTCCTTGTTTCCAGTGGCTTACTATGTTAAGTCACCTGGTGCTGGGCCCCTGCCTTTTGCTCTTTATACCTCTCATTGTACCTTGCAGATAATTCAGCTTTCTGAATTGTGGGAGGCAGAGTAATTTATTGCTTAAGATAATAGTTTTAGGATCAGAATGCTCTGGGTGGCCCTGGACAATGTAACTGCTCCTATCTTCGGTTTCTTCACCACAGTAAATTGTGACAAGGATTAAGTGAATTTGCATGCTTGGAGGGCTTAGGTCATTTCCTAGGACATAGAAGATGATCAGAAAATGGCAGGGAATACTGAATGGAATGGCATCATACCACTTTGTGTGTAATAAGGCAAAATTATTTGTTACTTTAACAGTTGGCACTAACAATATTTTGTGTGTGTGTGTCTGTGTGTGTGTGTGTAAGGGGAGGAAATTGTCTTTGAGGGAAAACCCCTTGATGACTCACTAAAGGTATTTGAGATCTGAGGGTATGAGTGTTGTAAGCCCAACCTTCAGAGATCATCATCACTCCTCTCCCTCCTCCCTTCCAGAAAAGAGAATAGTTTAAACAGTTGCATCTGAGAAGATGAGATTTTTTTTTTTCTCTTGAGAGGGGAGAGAAGAGTACAAAGGGGTAGAGAATTATGTGGGGTGAGGCTGAGCTGGTGGGAAGGAAGGATGTGAGCAAAGGGTGGTCTGAGTGAATGTCACCTGCAATCTTCTGCTTTTAAAATGGTGCCACCTTTTACATTTAGTGCTTAACATGATGTTGTGTTGCTGCGTCATTACTCCCTCCTCGTCTCTCCATATCGCAGTGACATCTATCAAAAATCTACTGAACTCAAAAGTACTTTGCAAGAGCTTTTATATAGATAGAGATGACCTCTCTCATGGACAGGCGGACATGGGCCGAGGCAGAGATGGCACTTAGAAAGGACCTTGTAGACCTGGATGACTGTAAGAACACAAGTCCCTCCACGAATCCTCAGAAATCTTAAAATGTCAGTGGAATAAGTGGGGATTCACACGGGTTAGGAAGAGCTGGGGGACCTCTACGGATATTTGGTTCACCTTTGTTACCTTCCTGTTCTTTGCATATAATAAATGCTCAGCAAGAATTTCTTGAATAACTGAGGAGAACAATAAAAAGCCTATCTATGTGGCTCAGACTCTAATTACATCGGGAGTTCGCAGACGGGAGAGACCTATGAGCTAGTGGAAGCAGGGAAGCCTTTGTTCAGAAGGTGTCACTTTTGACACCATGCAGAGCTGACCCAACAGCAAGCTTTTCTGTTGTCTCTGTGTTGATAGGAGCAGATGAATGGAGAGTATTGGTGAAGCCGGCCAGCTCTGTCCCTGGTTAGAATCTAGTATTGGCTATTTTGGACATCTCTGGAGATACTTGGATATAGTGAGTGTGGTCAGAAGTGGACGGTGCTGTTGCAATCACAAACGAAAGAGGACCAATGAGTTCATTTTGGATGGGAGCAGACAACTCCAGGATCCAGTGCAGGTGGTGTGGGCACAAGGGAAGAGGAGGAGGATTGCCCTTGCACATAGACAGGACAGGATTTAGCCACAGAATGGTCACCTTGCCTGTTGCCTAGGAAAGGGCACTTAGGATGCCTCTCAGTTGGAAGATATTCTCTCCAGATGGAGTCCTCTGCCTGTTGGCAAAGTCAACAGCATTATTTGGTAATATTTTGATGTGCTATTTATGTGGAAAGGGGGCTTATTGACATATCTTTCACTTCATGCACAAACAGCTCTAACTTTTCTTTCTGAAAGGGACTGTTGCAATGAAGATGACAAACCTCAGAAGGGCACTGGGCAGAGGTGGCAGGGGGGCAAAAATGGGCAGGGCATGGGCTTGTGCCTAACACCATGTGTCCTCTCTAGAGTGTCCAGCCCTGGGTTTGATTTGCATTCAGGCTGCATCTTTGGTTGGTGAAGCTGGACTCGTCTGTCATTCTGACGAATCTGGCAAAAGCTCCAGACAAGGGGTTTCAATGAAGGCAAAACACTTTGGAGGGCTGGAATGGGAGGGGAGGGCTTGGGAGAATTCCCCGGGCGGAGGGGGGAGTGGGTTCATGTCATGTATTTGCATGTTCATTGTCTCCAACTGGGAAACAACAACTTCAGAAAAGCAAGCAAAGAGGTTCACATTATTTTAGTGATCCTGAAAAACTTGCACATTGCTGCTAGGAAATGCGTGCTTTCCCTCCATGCAGCATTTGTTTTAAGCATTTAGCGTCCCTACACAGTTGTAAGTTCACTTGCCCATTCTCTCTCCCTCCCTCTCTCTTTCTCTCTCCCTCTCTGTCTTTCTCTCGATTACTTTAGTCAGCACAAATTTGGAGGCAGAACCAAATCTAGTAATAGCATATCTCATGTTGCTATCAATTTTCCGCCAGAAGAACATTTCGGGACACAAAGTCCTTTGTCTATTTCCAGAAGCTCGATTCAATGACATTACATAAATGACTACAACACTATAGCATGTTCTGCACCGTTTCAAATTGTAACCTAAAAAAGGGAAGAACCTGGATCGCAGCCAGGGTGTAATGATTTCAGTTCTTAAGAAAATCCAGCAACCATTACACTACATTCAATATTTTCTTGCTGTGGAAATTTAAGATTCGACTCTAATCAAATAGCAACCCCCACCTCCTCATCCTCCATTTTGCTATGGTTCCTGTTACTAACTGGCCTCCCACGTCTGTTTTGGCTTAAAAAAATAAATAAGTTTACAATATGTTTTTAAAAATTGGGCTGAATCAGACAATTGTATATTTTAGAAAATGAAGGCAAAATGTAAAACAGGCTAATCATGATTCCAAATTCAATCTTCAGGGCCCTAATTGATCCCATCCCAAAGGTAACATTCTATCTTAATTGACATGCTGAGATGGTTACAATTATGTAAAATAAAACTGGGCTGGTTGGAAACCCCATGTCTTCTTGTAGAACAGGAGATGGCCAGCTTTTATAATAGTTGATTGCAAAAGGATGCAACCATTTTGCTCATATTTCCTATTTTGGTTTGGCCCTTGTACATGTGCATTGAGGTTCCCCCACCCACCCTTTAAATAAAGTATGGACTGCAAGGGGAATTTGATGCCATTATATTTTCCTTGGGATTGGGGGAGGGCATCTTAGAAAGGGTCAACATTTTCAGTGTCTATTTTTTAAGTCCTCTGTGTGTATGTGTGTGTGTGTGTGCGCGTGAGAGAGAGAGAGAGAGAGAGAGAGAGAGAGAGAGAGAGAGAATGAAGCTGACATTTCCATATTTGTTGGCCGAGTGATTTTTTTGTGCAATTGTGACCGCACGCATGAGCTTGTGTTCAGCCTCGATAGGAAACAGATGGCAGTGAGTGTGGAGATCACACAATGCTGGGCCCACAGGATGGACTCACAGCCCTTCCAGGATGCCCATGAGGAGGCATCACCCTTTTTCAGATCCTGCCAGACCCTGTGCCTCCCTGCTGAGAGCACCCTGAATGGGAGGCCAGGGCTCCCTGGGGTGATGCTGGATGCTGAGGAGGCAGGAAGGCGGGAGGCCTGTTTATGCAATCAAGAGAGGCAGAGGCCTCCTTCGATGGCAGGGAACACCTGTGCCTCTTGGCATCTTGCCTCCCTGGATGGGCGAACGAAGTAAGCCATGTGCATGGTGATTAGTATTATACACCCCCTCCTGCCAGCAATGCCAGCCATGGGAGTGTCGTGAACATCACATGTCCGTCTAGCTCACTCCTCTATCTCTCAAGAATGTGGTCTGTGAGCATCCCCACTGACGCTGGCTTAATTCAGAGCCTCAACATGTCTCTCCCAGATTGTTGCAATGGATTTTCTCACGGCTTCCTGTCTCAGCATCTCTAATTCATGTAGGAGCCAGAGTTGTACAAATCTGACAATGTGACTTCCCTGCCTAAGCCTTTCCACAGCTCCCCAAGTGACCCCAAATAAAACACAGCCATTGTTACTTATTTGTGTAATTATTTGTTTAATGCCTATGTTGGCTGCTGGTTTACTCCTATACACATGGCATGGAGCACTGTGTTGGCGGGGGCCTCAGTAAATGTTTGTTGACTGAATAAAAAATTCTTCCTTGAGAACCAAGGAAGACTGCACCTCTAGGGCGTTATACAAGTATGCTAATACATTTTTCCCTTAGCACCATATCAATGCCTTAATCAATATGTATCACCTCCTCCAGGCCCAGGTAGACAAACAGTGACAGAAGCATCCTTTGGGCAACGAATCCAGTCTGGACATGCTTAGCTCTTCAGGAAGGAACTTGGACAGTAATTAATAAGTGAAAAATATTCTATTTTGTGCTTACTTTTTCTAGATTTTAAGGACCTCAGGGCTGCGTGGGTCCTAGACCACCTTGTTCAAAAATCTAATTTTCTAGAAGAGGAATCTTCTGAGCCCTGGAAAGGTTATGACTTCCTAGGTGACCTGTACTCAGTTATGGGCAGGGCTGCGCTGAGAACCAGGAACTTCTTGTACCATATTGGGCAGGGGCCTAGGTTAACTTGGGAATAAGCAAAGTCTCTTCATGGTACCTCCGTTGATTTCATTTTTTACACTCCTCCTCCATTCATTTCCTATTTTTAGGTTACTTATGCTCAAGGCCCCCATGGGGCCTGTTCAGAAGTAGGCTGGGACAAAGGAAGGAGAGTGGACCCCTGCAGTCAGAAAGACCCGGGTTCAAATCCAAGCTCTACTACTTCCTCCCTTTATGAAATCACACAATTTACTGAGTTCTCTGAGCCTAAGTTTTCTCATGATAGTAATCTCATGGAGTTGAATGAGGACTGAATGAGGAAACATATGAAAAGCCCCTGCCATATCATAGAGGCTTAATGAATATTTACTGCCTTTTCCTTCCCACAATTCTTTACTCCATCAACACTCAGCCATCTTGAGTTTCTGTGCCGTACTCTCTGCCAAGTTACTTATACTATTGCATGTCTTCCCTTCTTTGCTTCCTCTGTGCACATATCCCAAGACAATATGTGCGTTTCAACAGGATCTTTCTGGAATAATTTATAATAATTTTAATTTTATAATAGATATATGTTATATATTATATAGCAAATTTGCATATATTTATATATTTTCATTCTATAAAAATAATTCTTTTTTTGTCAAAAAGATAAATAGAATCCTGTGGTCAATAGGTGAATAGAAAGGATGTGGCATTTGGAATCAGACGTGACTTTGAATCTGATGTGTCAAACTAATAGTGACATATCCTTGGGAGGGCTACTCTAACTTCTGAAAATTAGAATTTTCTCTCCTGTAAAATGGGGGTGATAGTTTCTACCTGCCAAGCCTGAAGTGAGGATTAAATGGAATGGTGGCCCCATGCCTGGTAGCAAGGAAGCCCACAGGAAATATAGGGTCCTTTCTACCACCTGGTGCAGTCTGGGGCCCGTAGGACATAACCCCAACAACTGATTGATGAATTACATTGAATTTCTAAACCCTAAAGGATTGATTTTAATGTAGGAAGTGGTGGAGGAGAAGTTACATAATATGCTAGGAAGTGGAGATAATGAACGTACGCAGTGGGTCACTCTGGTCCCTAGAGGAGTCACAGCCACTCACTGAATACATCCAGCATCCCTTATGGGATTTTCAGCCTAGGTGTCAACAGAACATACATATTTTATAGTAAACAACATGACAGGGTGGCCTAGGCTAACAGCCACAAGAATGCTCACAGTCGATACATTCTCAAGGTGGAGTAGAAGGAGTTTTTCTTCACTTTTTTTTGTTTTTTTTTTGAGATGGAGTCTCGCTGTGTCACCCAGGCTGGAGTGCAGTGGCATCATCTTGGCTCACTGCAACCTCCGCCTCCCGGGTTCACACCATTCTCCTGCCTCAGCCTCCCGAGTAGCTGGGACTAAAGGCGCCCGCCACCACACCTCCTACCCTAGCCTCCCAAATAGCTGGGCTAATTTTTTGTATCTTTAGTAGAGACGGGGTTTCACTGGGTTAGCCAGGATGGTCTCAATCTCCTGACCTCATGATCCACCCGCCTCGGCCTCCCAAAGTGCTGGGATTACAGGCCTGAGCCACTGCACCCAGCCAACAAGTTTTTCTTTTAGGCAGGGCTTGTAGAACATTCTTTCCCGGTGACACTAGCGTGTGAGGTGGGCCTTCAAGAGAAGACAACTGATCAGAGTTTGGAGAAGACTCTACTGGTGGGAATGCAGAAAGGAGGAGCTCTCTTACAGCCTCCTGAAACATTTCTTACTGTTTATCTGGAAGCAGAATTGTTAATAGGGTCAGAAACTGGCAGAGTACAGCTAACTGGAAATTGTCCATAACTGACATGCACTGACGCTGTTATTCCTGATCCCTAATGTCTTGGATGTCACTTTTCTAATTCCACCATGTTGATTACAGTACTACGGAAGGAGGGGGTTGCTGAATAGCATCAAACTAGAAAAGCTGTTTGTGGGTGGACACACCAGCTCTGACACTTGCTTCATTCATTCAGTCATTCTTTCATTCACATTTTATGCTGATTATATGCCAGATATCTTCTTTGGCCAGTAGCACAGCAAGGGTAAATTGTATCCATTGCTAAGGTATTGTACCTGTTCTGTCTCTCTCTCCACCCACTTGGCCCATGTTGCTCTAGAATTTTTTTTTGTTTGTTTTGAAATGGGGTCTTGCTTTGTTGCCCAGCCTGGTCTTGAACTGCTAGGCTCAAGCAATCCTCCTGCCCTAGCCTCCCAAATAGCTGGGACTACTGGCATATGCCATAGTGCCTGGCTTAGGTTCTGAAATTGTCAAGAGTAGCATCTTTGTGGTAGCTTTATATGCTGGTTTCAGAGATGTGTGTCCCCCTACTACTCTCACCCCATGTGCCTGTATTTGGCACTGTGAATACCACAATGATGTACAAGACATAGTCATGCTCTCAAGTTTTCTGGCTAAGGCATCAGATGAATTGAGAGAAAATAGAGTCTTATCAATGCTATGATCTGAGGTACCAGAAAAAGAGAATTGAAACCAGATTGTGATGTCAGGAGGACTTCTTGGAGGAAGTGACATCTGAG
Source organism: Colobus angolensis palliatus (assembly GCF_000951035.1). Lineage (NCBI taxonomy): Eukaryota > Metazoa > Chordata > Mammalia > Primates > Cercopithecidae > Colobus > Colobus angolensis. The sequence goes on from NW_012111142.1 coordinate 4,875,916, forward strand.
ATGTGGCCTGGAGGAAAAGTCTGCAAGAGTAATTTAGGTGACATGAGGAACTACTGTGTGCTGGGCACTATTCTAGCTGTGAAGTTTACAGCAGTGATGAGTAAAATAAAGTCTCCACACTTAAGGAGCTTTCTTTCTAGTGGAGAGAGAACGAGAGGCAGAGGGAACACCATGTACATAGAACTGGAGGCGTGATTAGGGAACAATATATAATACAGCATGGCTAGAACTTAGCGTCCATGGAGGAGGAAGCAAGGAGTGGGTGGTTTAAAGAAAGATAGGACTGAGAGGTAAACGTGTGTGTGCATGTGTGTGTGTGTGAGTGATCGTGAATGACCTTGCTGTGTGTGTAAATGATCATGAATGACCTTTCATACCAGGCTAAGGAGTATAAACTTTGCTCTGAGGACAGCAGGGAGCCGTTGAAGAGTTTAAGTAATGAAGCGGCATGATCACATGTCTCTCTTAGAAAAAGAAGTGGCCCCAGAAAAAATAAAATCACTCTAGTTACAAGAGTGAAAATAAATTGGAGGGAGAAAATTGTGCAACCTTGAAATAATTATTTAACCTCTCTGAGCCTCAGTTTCTTCATCTGGAAAAGGGAGGTACTGTCCATATAACAGGATTGCTGTGACATTAACTAAAGCCATAGCTCTGGCATCACTTGGTCCAGTGTACTCTTCATGTTTCAAGATGATTCCTTTTATAAAAAAATTAAAAATTTTAAATTTTTGTGGGTACACAGTATATATATGGGGTACATGAGATATTTTGATACAGGCATACAATGTATAATAATCACATCGGGGTAAATGGAGGTATCCATCACCCCAAGCATTTATCCTTTGTGTTGCAAACAATCCAATGATATACTTTTAGTTATTTTAAAATGTACAGTTGTTATTATTGACTACAGTTGCTCTTCTGTGCTATCAAATACTAGGCCTTATTCATTATATACGTATTTTTTGTATCCATTAACCATCCCCACTTCCTCTGCGCCCCGCCCCCATTACCCTTTCCAGCCTCTGGTAACAATCATTTTACTCCAAGATGATTCCTTTTTAAGAAGCCCCAAATGCTGAATGGATTTTAGTCTACAACTTTGAGAAAGAAGACAGGATGAGGCTGGACTGGGTCAGGGTTTCAGATTGACATCAGGAGTACAGACATTCAGCCCTGAATTCAGAAGAGAGTTAACGATGGCTGCGGTGTGTCTAAGGATTAGTGATGGAATAAGAGGTGGAGTGGTGGGGGGAGGGAGAGAAACATTGCTACTTTGAGACAAATGGCAGAAACCCTGTCAAAGAGAAAAGCCTTTGTCTCCAAACACACCTGCAAGGGTGTGTTTGATCGTAAAGAGGCTCTGTAGCTGCTGGGCACAGTGGCTCAAGCCTATAATTCCAGCACTTTGGGAAGCTGAGGCCGGCGGATCACCTGAGGTCAGGAGTTCGAGACCAGCCTGGCCAACATGGCAAAACCCTGTCTCTACAAAAAATACAAAAATTAACTGGGCGCCTGTAATCTTAGCTACTCAGGAGGCTGAGGCAGGAGAATCACTTGAACTTGGGGGAGAGAGGTTGCGGTGAGCCAAGATCCAGCCACTGCATTCCAACCTGGGTGACAAGAGTGAGACTCCGTCTCAAAAAAAAAAAAAAAAAAGCTCTGTGGCACAGCCAGGAATAGCTGTGGGGAAGGAATGAAGAGAAACAGACATAAAGTATCTGGGAATTTGGGGGGTTGAGAGCAAGGCAGAAAAATCTAGAGGTAGGAGGAGGAGGGGGAGAAGGAGAGAGAGAGAGGGAGAGAAGGAGAGAGAGAGGGAGAGAGGGAGAGAGAGAGAGAGAGAGAGAGAGAGAGAGAGAGAAACAAACAGCAGCAGAACACCAGGGATTCTGAGGAGAAGGTAAGCAAGTGAGAAATTCCAAGTGCAGGTATGGTGCAGAGATTTTAAGAAGAGGAATGTCTAATTGCTTAACAGTGACTCAGGTTGTGTGCTATGCTATTCCATTTTGTAGTGCCCCTTCCCTATTCTATCATCTCAGTAAACTGTTCAGTAGTGATGTTTGGGGTAAATCCAAGGAAAAAGTGGAATTTTGTATTGGAATCCGCATGGAATGGAAAGAAGAGGACAGATACAAGAAGGAAAAGCAATAATGTTATCTAGATTTAGTAGGAACAAAAAATCTGAGTATCAAGAGATCAAGAATGTATAAACCCTGTAATCCACAGAAATCTTGGGGGAGAGTATTAGATTGATTGTGGAGTGGGAGTGGGGTTAGCATCTCAGCAATTTTGTCAGAACCTTAAATAACAGAAGCGATGCCAGCTGACATTTGAATTGCATATGGAATTTGCCGTGACCATTCGCAGAAGCACCAGGAAAAGTAGGTGTGGTCTTCTGGGGAAAGCACCAAGCAAGCACCTGAGTTACAGCCTTACCCACTTTTTCTACATTTAAAAAATGTTATCCGTCACCCATTCAACCATCTCTCTGTTCACCCATCCATTCATCCACCTACCCACCCACCCTGTCATCACTTCTATCGCTTTCTCTCATTGTTCTTTAGAGCCCAAACCGATAAAGTGAAAAGGTACAGGAAATCCTCTCCTATTCCTTAGAATTTCCACTGAAAAATGTGAAACTTTAGACCTCTTTGGACTCTTCTTGTTTCATAGGAGTTTCTTGATAGTTAACCTGCACTGCCAACAGGATCATCCTAAACAAATGTGTATGGCTTCTTCCTTCACAGTTTGTGACCTAGATGTAGGTTGAGGACTTCAGGACTTAATTAGAATCCATTTCTCCCCATTTTGGTGGTGATTGAATAATATAACCTATATTTCAAATCCTCTTAACTTGACCTGAATCTGTTATATTTTCCCCTTAACTATTCAGATTAGTTTAGTTTTTTTTTTTTTTTTAAATAGAGATGGGGTCTGGCTATGTTGTCCGTGCTGGTCTCAAACCCCTGGCTTCAAGTAATCTTCCTGCCTCAGCCTGCCAAAGTGCTGGGGTTGTAGGCATGAGAGACATTGACCAGGCCAGAATGGCTTAGAATAGATGTTTGGGAGATTCTGTCTTCAGGCATTAAAAGAAAATGAACATTTTTTTGTTGAAAGAATCCCATTCATATTTATATCCATCTTCATTTTATCCAAAAGCATTTGGATGGATAAGCTTTATTTTATGAGCAAGTTATTGAGGCTCCCAACATGGGTTTAAACATGTTGTGGTGAACAGGTCTTTGCATTACAACTCCATGAATCTAATCCTGAATTTTAAACTCTCGGGCACAAATGATTTTCAAAATAGGTCGAAGCCAAGTGTCCAGACTGGGGTTCTGCATAGTGTGGGGGAGTCTGAGGTTATATAATAAAGGCAGAGGCAAACCTTAGCAAGGCCACGTGGAGAGAAGCACCTGGAAGCTGTAATGATTGCTTGGCTTCCTGTTCTGTAGTCCTTTCATCCTCCAGGTGCAGCCACTTACTCCGCACCTGTGGGCTCAGCCTTGCCTTAGAATATGGAGTCAGTCCTGTCCCTATTTAATGATTAGTACCCAGTGACTCAGATTTGCATCCTGGTTTGCTTAGTTTTCCTAGAGTTTATTCTATCCTGATCTCCTGTTGCATCTGAAGTCCAGTTTCCTGGGAACTGGTTCTCTGCACCCCCTTCCGCCATCCCAGACCACCTGCATGTCTGGATATTGCCAATGCTATTGAAATCAGGATGTCACTTACAACTAATGCTTCGAAATGCCAGCTGCTTCTCTGCTTACATTTTCCCTATTTCAAGCATTTTCTTCATGTGTTCCCTTTAACTGGGGTTTGTTTAATCTCTGGATCCTGGTTCATTTTATTCTCTTTCTTTGAAAACTTCTGTGCATCACTCACTGTACTACCCAATGTAAAATCCCAGGGAAGAGCAAGGAGGGGTATTCTACTTCTGGGGGTGATTTGGGGGTGGCTCCACAGAGGAGAAAACTTGAGCCTTAGAAGATTAGTAGGAGTTGGCTGCATAGATAAGTTAGATGAACATTTCAGTGAAACAGCAAGCAAAAGCACATGGTGAGTTTGGGGGCATTTCAAGCAGTTTGGGAAGGTTGAGGTATTGGATGGGTAGGAGGTGAGGCTAATGAACTCGGCAGGGGCCAGACCAGTGATGACCTTGTATGAGATAATTATGACTTTGGCAGTGGTAAGAGTAGAGAAGGATGTTGTTAACAACACCGAAGTCAATGTTTCTCTTTATGATATTAACATAACATGAGCATAAATAACTTACACAATAAGAATAACTAATTTATTTTCCCAAATGACTTTCCTAGGATGTTCCTGAGCATTTCTAACATCCATGGTCAGACATGTGGGAATTGCTGTGTTAAACTGTGCTAACCAGGTTTCTTGGATCCTTTGATGTGTTGATGTGCTTTGTGACTGGATGTATCTAGAAGCACTTTCCAAACATATTTGACTACTACCTTCCCTCTCTTGCAATATTGCAAGGGACTAGAGTTTTAAGCAACACGTATCGGGGATAGAACTAGGATGTTCTGCATAGTGTTGTCCAGTTGAGAGCATTTATGAACAGCGAATCCCAGTCTATAAGGAAGCACCAGCTGCAGGGTCCTTGCAAAAGTGTGATGCAGCTCATCTTCTACCCGGCTTTGTTCTATCATCCATGTCTGCTAACATGTTACTGCTAATCACTTTGGCATTGCACAAGGCTGCTCAGTGTTCACCATTTCTGAAAGTAAAACACTGGGGAAAGAATCAAAGTGGAAAAGGGGTTAACTGTAGTGAGAGAGAAATTCTAATAGTGGGAAGAGAAAAAATGAGGAAGAAACTTTAGAATGGGTAAAACGTTCTCACTGAAATTGGACATGGAGCCCACTCCCAAGTTATATTTCTGGTTTAGAGATATTAGCCCTGGGTTGAAGACATCTGGGTAAAAATGACGAGTAATTCAGTGTTTCCTAGGCCCTGGAAAGGCAAGACCTTACTAACTTTTGTAACTCCAGAGGAGTCCCTCATGTAAGATAGGTACTCAACAATTGTGTTAAATAATTACATTTCTTTTCTCTTGGGGGCTTAGCCTTCTGTTAGTAGGCTTGTTGGTTTCCATCGATGTAAAAAGTAATGTTTCTTTGAAAATAGTGGTTATCTTTGGGAGGCAGGATTGTGACTGATTTATATTTTGTGCTTTCTTTTGATGTTCATTAAACATTTATTATAATAAATGAATGACTTTAATAATCAGGAAACAATAATTCTTTAAAAGGTGCATCACTAGTTCTCCCTCAAGCAATTTTCATAGGTAGAAAAAATAGAAAGCTGAGGGATTTTGCTTTGATGGTAACAAAAATGAATTCCACCCTCCTCCTTCATTTGGCAGGGAAGGGTGGAGGGAAAGATTGGGGTTTCTAGACCTAACATTTCCAAGAATTGAGGCCAGCATAGTACCTGGCATGCAGTACATGTTCTACACGTATCTGTTGAATGAATGAATATCAGGGTGGTTGGTGAAGTTTATTATGCTGTTCATTCATTTTCCCTCCTAAAGATCTTTCCAGTTACAGAATTCCTCCTACAGCCTATAGGAGAGGAACGAGCAACACAGAAACAGGGCCCAGACAGCTTGAATGACCTGCCCAGGTCACTCTATAGGTTGGGAGGTCAGTTTAGCCTCAGGACTAAATCCGGAGACCTGGGCTCCACCTCCCCGCCAGGCACAGCAGGTCTGGCAGGGTCTTCAGCCATGAGGGTGCTGTACAGCAGCGGATTGCATGCACAGTGCTGCATTCATTCCACCAACGGTGGTGTTTTCAGCATGCAGCTGCCTCCTAACAGCTCTCCACTCGAACATGGAACTAAAGTAACTTTGGAAAAAAAAAAAAAAAAAAAAGATCCTCACACACTAGCACCCTTCCTGCCGGCCCTGTTGTGATTCTGCACCGAGGGTGCATTTTAATTGATGAAATGTGCTACACAGCCCAACCAAATTGAAAAGTAACAACCTTCACTTACCATTTGGAGATGTGACAGGAGTTAAACTCCGAGGACTAAATGAAATAACAGAAGCTCCCTATCCTCTCTTGAAGAAGCTCATTAGTTTTTGCTTTCTCACATTCTGTTTGCTGTGGCCCGCAGCCAAAAAAATGGCGATGGCAGAGATAATAAGTGAGAGTTAAAAATATGAGGAGAGTGGTTGGGAGGTGCAGGACCTCAGGACCCTGGGTGAGGGCGGGGGTGGCTCAGGTAGGGCGAGTCTGGGAGGGGGCAGGAGGGAAGGATGCAGAGACCGACTGACGAGGCTGAGGAATAGAGAGAGACAGGCTCATGCAGGGACACAGGGAGATGGAGAGAGGGACAGGGGAACAGAGAGAGAGGGAAGGGCAGAGAGAGAGGATGGGACACAGAGGGTGAGAGGCAGTGCATACACAGAGACAGACATCCATGGGAGGCGCAGAAAGGGTGGAGAGTGGGAGAGACTGAGAGAAAGATGTGGGAGACTGAGTGTGCTCTGGGTAAAGGTCTACAATAATTGGGGCGAGTTCAGCGGTCAAGGCCATGCTGTGGGGAAGAACAGGAACAGGGTCAATTACAGCCTGTGGATCCCTCAGCACGCCACCCCATGGCAGCATTTAGACACGAAGGAAACTGGATTTAATGTGAATTTTGAAGGCAGCCATGGGAATGACAAGTAGGACAGACATTGTTTTCAATGTGGCCACTGGCCCTCCAGGCAACCCAACCTGGTGCCTTCGTCTATGATGAAGGCTACAAAGTATGGTTGCTTGGTCCCAGTCCCTGCTTGCCAGGTAAGCTGAGGGGCCCCTGAGGCTCACCTCCTCTTGTCACTAACTTGCTAGACTTCCAGGCCTAACACAACATAGACAAACCAGGAGCTTGCCGGGTGCTGGTTGGCAGAGCACACAGGTGTGCCACCTCCTCCCTTCCTGCTACTTCTTGATGATGTCATACAGATCACTCCAGTGTTTAGGAAATGCCTGAGCATCTACTGTGTGTGCCAGGCACTGGTGAAACAGCTCAGCCTCTTTCCCCCAAGACCATCCATTTCACTGGGAAAGACAGGCTAAAACATCAGCACTTCTCCCTAAGGCAGAGCACAGGGGTCCCAGTGAGCTGTGACTTGGGCCAAGCTTTGCAGGAGTGTTGCATGTACACATCTTCCACAAATGCCACAGTGTTCAGGCAGACTTGGGTCTGAAAGGAAATGTCAGGGAACAAAAAAGGAAAAGGAAAAGAAAGGAAAATGCTAGCATTTACTCTTGTGCCAGGCACTGCCACATATGTTATTTCATTGAATCCACACAGTAACCCTGGCACGTGGCTATTTTTATCCTCCCGTTTTTTTTTTTTTTTTTTTTTTTAAGTAGATAAGGAACTAGAAGTTCCGGGAGGTGAAGAAACCAGTACAAGGTCCCTCAGCTAGTCAGTGGCAGAGTTGCTAGCCTGGGTCTGTCTTTCTATTGCCCCAGATTCCTACCAAGGCCTCATGAAATTCATCATCCACTGAGCAGTGCCAGGGCACAGCCAGGCTCCAGCTGCCACCCCCCAACACCCCCATAAATGTATTTTTCAACAATGAGGTTTGCTCTTCAAGTTAGTGATTTTATGGCTCTCAGCAAAAATCTGTGACACCAGATGTTAAATGCAGCAGGAGAAAGTTATTTTCATCATTGGTGAAATCTTGCACAGTGCACCGAGTCTGGTCATATCTGACTTCAGGCAACATGTGATCTGATTTCTGTTCACAGAAAGAAGCCCTACACGGGATGACAGACAGACCTGCGCGGCTGTTTGGGCTTCTGGGTGCTGGGAAAAGGGACAGCTCAGCCTGAGACTGCTTGAGACTTGTGACTTGACTGGGAAACAACACCTGGCTTTGTGGGCTCAGACTCCCTAGCCAGAAACCCCACAGTTCCTTGCAGGGGCTTGACAATAGTGCTCTTGGGACCTGTCCACCCTGCAGCCATCACTCCTGCAAGTCCTAGCTGGTGTGACAGATTGACCCCTCCTCTATTTCACTTCTGTCTTCTCTGTTCCCTCCCACCAGCATATTTAATTCTATCTGGCTTCCTGGCCAGCTCTCATGGAGACAGGAACTATGGGGTTGAACCACAGGAAATTGTCATTTTTTTGTGTATGGGTAAACAACACCCACATGTTGATGACTGCATTTCATTCATGCTAATATATTGACAATTTCAGTATTATAGCCAGGGTGGTTTCCTTATTGTAAATTGGAAGGCTGTGGTAGTTGGATCATAGGGTTGTTGAAAGGTTAAATTAGATAATGTTTATAAAGACAGTAAGGTCATTGCTTAGAACAGAGTCAGTGCTCTGTAAATGGAAGACAGTATCAGTATGATAACTATTGTCCCAAGTTCCTCACCCTATCCAGAGTTTCCTGCCCCCAAAAGGAGCCTTGCCTCAGACTGCCTCTTAAGGCTTACTTGTCTCCCTCTACAACTTGAGCCTTCTGGTACTCTGGCTTAGGTGCCAGGTTCCTACCACCTAAGACAGTGGCTCCAGACCCTGTTGAACACCCCTGAGTTTCTGCCGGCATGACCATTGACTGAGTCAAGGTCGTTCTTTCATTGATTGCCCCAGCATTGCCAGCATCTGGGGGCAGTGGGTTTTCTCGGCCCCTGTGTTCATTGAGTTATGCAAGTCTTAGGTTTGCTTCCCATTGTATCTAGAAGAAATGAGTATCTTCCGGGGGGTGGGGGACAGCGATCGCTCAAGCTGGGCCTTACAAGGCAGTGTACTTTGCTGAGTCCAAAGGCCTGGTTCTCAGTTCTGTAAATTTAGAAACATGATATTTGTTCTTAAAGTCAGAATAGAGCAGGGTTTCAGGACAGATTCCTACTAGCCTGGTGCGTGAGCCGGGCCAATTTATTCACTTTCAATGAGAAACAGAGCTGCCGAAGGGTTAGGAATGCTTCGGTCAGCACATGGTCTCCCTGCAGGGAAATCTGCAGGCGAGGTTTATGAGATGCTTGGCGAGCAGTGAATCTGAGAAAAGGAGGCCAGCATTTTGAAGGAGGCATGAAGCCTGACGAATGTCCCCTGCCTGCAGCAGGGCACCTGTTTCCAGTGGCCAGCTAGTATCACTGACAGATTCACTGACTTTCCCTTCTGCAGGGCCAGGCAAAAACAGTCAGTTCTTCTCTTCAGAATTTTTTTTTTTTT
>NW_012111142.1:4890909-4922099 GCF_000951035.1 Colobus angolensis palliatus
GATGACCCCAGTACCTCAGTTGAAAATGCAGAAATCACCGGTCTTCTGTGTCCTTCGCGCTGGGAGTTGGAGACTGCAACTGTTCCCATTCGGCCATCTTGCTCCGCCCTCCATCTTCTATACTATTAACCAGTGATTAGTTTCCTTAAATACAATTAAACCTCAGGTTTGCATTCCTGAGATTGTCCGTTATAATTCAATTCAATTCCAAATGACAAATATTTCTCGTGCACCTACTATATGCCAGGCCTGCCTAAGATTTTCCACATCATATTAAATTCACTCTCTTCAATTAAGTTTAAATTGAAAAGCATTTATTGAGCTAGGCCCTGTCTGAGACCCTGGGGATACAATGGCGGACAGTGTGTATGCAGTCCTCATTCAGTGGTTTGGTTAAGGGAATGAGGCAGGCAAACAAGCAATTACAAAGCACTGTAGTAGGATTAAGAGGAGTTGTACAAAGTGCTATGGGAGCTCACGAGAAAGACATCTAATCTAAGTTTAAGGTTTTTGGGAGGGCTTCCTGGAAGAAGTGACATCTGATCTGGGACCCGAAAGTTCAGTACGGATAGGGGAAAAGTGTGTTTGTGTGTTTGCATGTGTACGTGTGCTTGCAGGTGTGTGAGTTTGTATATGTGTGTGTGAGTGAGTGGGTGGACATGGCACAGTGAATTGGAATCGGAGAATTAGCTGAGGTGAGGCTAGGAAAGCAGGCAGGCACTGGAGATGGCAAGGTCTTGTTGCCTCTGTTAGGGAGTTAGGACTTTGTCCTGACAACAGTGGGAAGCTATTCAGAAGCTTGAAGCGGGTATGAAGTAATCCTATTAGTGGTTTAAGATGATCACTCTGGCTATGGTGGGCTTTGGGGATTTCTAGTATCCTCTACTGATACTTTTACAGATATGCCTTGAATTCTGCTACATGTGATCAAAATTTCCCCATGATTGATGGATTGTTTACTTTATGCATTATTTTCAAGTTTTTGATGAGAAGGGGGTGGGGGATGGGAAACACTTTTTGTTCACCTCATGAATGGAGGATGTCCTTACTCCCTCTCCCTTCCTGCCTGGTCTTGCTAGAAATGCATCACACCTGAGACTAGTAATAAATGATAGCAACGATGCCCACACAAAAAAACAGGTCTTCCGGTTAGCATTCAAACACTTTTTTTTTTTTTTTTTTGGTGGAAGCAAAATGGCCATAAAAATGACTTTAAAAAAATAAGAATTACTAACTCTGCATTTGGTTGTTTAGGCTACTAAATGATTTCTGAGTTAAGGAGGAGTCCAGAGTGTGAGTGACAGAGACATCTCCGAATGATAGGTCATTGATTACTTCCTTAATGGAACAGGCTCTGGGGAAGGACAAAGATAATCCTGTTAGAGAAATCAGCATGTTCTAATTGACTTATACGGAGTGAAAGCAGAGGGCTCCATTCCTTCTCCTTCATTTGCTACCAACAGATTGAGAGGGAGCAAAGCTTGGCAGCTCCTGCCTGGAACTAGGTTTTCCTTCCCCAGGCAGAGGAAGAGGGACCTGACCCTGCCCTGTCATGCACCATTACCTGCCTATTTAGGGCTTCCACAGTGAGGCAGGGTAAGGGAACAAAAGGAAACTTCTTGACATATACAAAGTTACTCCTCACTGTGGTCCTGGCTTTAACATGTAGGGGAGTGCTTTGCTAAACTGCCCTTCTTTTACCACCTTGTTAGCTGTTAAAAAGTGTATTTGTGTTGGCTGGGCTTGGTGGCTCACGCCTGTAATCCCAGCATTTTGGGATGCGAGGTGGGTGGATCACCTGAGGTCAGGAGTTCGAGACCACTCTGGCCAAGATGGTGAAACCTCGTCTCTACTAAAAATACAAAAATTAGCTGGGCATGATGGTGAGTGTCTGTGATCCCAGCTACTCAGGAGGCTGAGGCAGAGAATTGCTTGAACCTAGGAGGCAGAGGTTGCAGTGAGCTGAGATGGTGCCACTTTACTCCAGCCTGGGTGACAGAGCAAGACTCCATCTCAAAAAAAAAAAAAAAAAGGAAAGTGTATGTGTGTTTGTGAGCTTGATGTATGCAGCAGATAACAAGGAAATATAGCTCTTGATGGGACCAGTTCTGAACAAGTCTTGAAAACAGAAACCTGCCTTGTGATTTCTCAACCTCCTTGGCTGTGTGGGTCTCCAGCAGCTGGCTTCTCTTCCTCCCACCCATTGCCTTCATAGGGTTTCATTTCTTTTTTCCTTCTTCCTCTCTTTTCTTTCTCTCTTTCTCCCCTCCCTCCCTCCCCTGCTCCCTCCCTTGTTTGTTTGTTTCTTTCCTTCCTTCCTTCCTTCCTTCCTTCCTTCCTTTCTTCCTCCCTCCCTCCCTCTCTTCTTCCCTCCCTCCCTTCCTCCTTGCCTTCCTTCTCTCCTTCTTCCTCCTTTCCTTCTTTCCTTCCTTCCCTCCTTCCTTCCACCTCCTTTCAAGAAGGATTAACTTGCACCTTACACCTGAAGCATTTATAGAGTGCCAACTATGAGTTATTCCTATGCGGGCAACAAAAATGAGTAGGACGTAGGCCATACCTTCAAAGTCAAGACACAAGTAATTCTTCTATAAGGCAGAATGCTTTGATGGTCATAAGAGGATAGGAGAAGGCACCAACATTTGTTAATAATAAGCACTTACTATTGGTCAGTTACTTTCCACACATTATTTCTTTTAATCCATATGAAAACTGCATGAGGTAGGCCTTTCAATACCTATTGAGAAGATGAGATTCAGGGAAGGTAAATAGCTTGTCCGAAGTCACAAAGCTGGCATACGAATACAGGTCCATTTGACTCCAAAACACATGTCTATTTTCCTCGAGTTTTAAAGTCTAAAGAGAATAAATACAACTTTTGTTGGCAGAAAGGGGCTATCAGTAAAGGCTTCATACAGGAATAATACTGGAGATGGGCATTGAGTAGGATACTGTGTTAGTATTTAAACGTTGGGGCTATAGTGGGATAAGAGGTTTAATCAGAGAGTGAGGAAACATATAAGAAAACTTTTCAGATGGGTAGTAAATGACAGAAAATACCAAACAGAGAATTTTGACATGCAAATTGAGTTTCTGAGCTGCAGCAATGTGTAGGGGGAGGGGGGCTCCACCATTCATTAGCTTGCTTGTGTGATCTTGGGCAAAAATAACCTCTCTGAGGCTCAGTTTCTGCATACGTAAAATGGGAATAGTACTGTCTACAGTAATATCTGTGAAGATTAAATGAGCAAATACTTACAACATGCCTGGCACATGGGAGGCCCTCAGTCAATGGTAGCCATTCTTGAGATACAAAGCTAGGCATTGGGGTCCAAGCCCGCATACTTGCTCGGGAAAAAGAAGTGAGCAAATTCTCATTGTCACGTTGGGCGTGGGTGATGGCTGTCACAGGCAAACATTGTTTCCTCTAAGGACACATCACTGGGTCATGTCTGGGAATGTCACTGTTTCCACCTTTTTACTGTACAGTTAGTAAATGCCTTTACAGGTTTCTGTTTCCTAAGAAGACAATTTTGGAAGCATTTATTATCTTTGGTGCTTGCTGGAGGCTTTCTCCCCTCCTTTTTTCTTTTTTTTTTTTTTGAGACGGAGTCTCGCTCTGTCGCCCGGGCTGGAGTGCAGTGGCCGGATCTCAGCTCACTGCAAGCTCCGCCTCCCAGGTTTACGCCATTCTCCTGCCTCAGCCTCCCGAGTAGCTGGGACTACAGGCGCCCGCCACCTCGCCCGGCTAGTTTTTTGTATTTTTTAGTAGAGACGGGGTTTCACCGTGTAGACCAGGATGGTCTTGATCTCCTGACCTCGTGATCCACCCGTCTCGGCCTCCCAAAGTGCTGGGATTACAGGCTTCAGCCACCGCGCCTGGCCTCCCCTCCTTTTTTCATTAGTGGTAGGATACGGAACTGAGTGGCCAAGGAAAGCCTGGTGTTGGGGAGCGTTAAAATGCTTTGGTCCATTGTGGCCAATTTGGTCTGTGCCGCAGAAGGCCTGTGATATTCACGGCCCAAGAAGTCTGTGGAAATAGGTCTGCAGAACACAGAAAGATGCAGCCTCATAAAAATCCTGCTCAGAGCACCAGGATACAGGGTCTTGGGCTAGAGTCAATGCAGTGAAAGATGGTGAGGCACTGTGCGTGCTGCAGAAAGGGAACATAATACCTCAAAGGTTCCTGCTACTCTCCCCTTTGCCCATCCTACTACAGCCACTTTAGTCTCCCTGCTTTCCTAGAACATTCCAGGCCTGCTCCCGACTTAGGGCTTTTCCTTCCATCTGGATGCTCTTTCTTGACCACACTGTCTAGTAGCATGCCCTCATGTCCTGGTACTCCTGTCTCTCTTACTGCGCCATTTTTTCCATAGCACTCTTACCTTCTAACATTATGATGGGTTGAACTGTGTCTTCCCCCGATTCCTGTGTTGAATTCCTAACTCCCAGGTCCTCAGAATGTGACTTAATTTGGAAATAGGGTCTTTACAGAGGTAATCAAGTTAAAATGAAGTCATTAGGGTGGGCCCCAATCCAATCCTACTGGTGTCCTTATAAAAAGGGGAAATGTGGACACAAATCCACATAGAGGGAAGGCAGCGTGAAGAGACAGAGGGAAAAGACAGCCATCTGCAAGCCAAGGAGAGAGCCCTGGGGCAGATCCTCCCCTCACAGCCCTCAGAAGGAACCAACTTTGCTGACACCTTGATTTCAGGCTTTTAGCTTTCAGGTGAGACAAAATATTTCTGTTGTCTAAGCCACCCAATTTACGGTACAATTTAATGGAAGCCCCAGCCAATGGATACACTGTCCCTGTAACTGACTTTCTCAAAATTACGTTTATTCTCTGCCTTCCTCAGTGAGAGCATAAGCTGCTCTAGTCAGAGATTGTTTTTCTGTGCTGTTCACTTCTGTAACCCCAGTACAACAACGATGCCGGGCATATCATTTCTGTTCAATAGATACTTTTAAAGTGAATTTATCAGAAGACAGAGAATTCATAAATCTATTCGCAAAGTGCCCATCTTAAGAACAGGACCAGGAGGAATAGGTCGCTGCCATTGTTTGCTTGGTTTGCCTGCATAGGAGTGAGGCGCCTCAGATGGTGGATGCGATCTCGGCTTTGAGCAGGTTTGGGAAACTTGAGCCATTCTTTAGAAGACTTTAAGGATGAGGAGGGTGCAGCCCTCCTCTGTGTTCAGAGAAAGTAGCTCCAGATGGAGCATTTAGCACAGGGCTCCGGATCCAGTTACACTCGACCGCACTGCCACAAGCACTAATAAGGCCCGACGGCCTAATAGGCTGTCCTGTGGTGAGGCTGTGTTGGGAAGAGGTTACCAATAATAAGATTATTCTCTTGACGGTTAGCTTGGCAGGGGTGGATAGTGTTGGAAGTACACTTGGGTTAAGGTGTGCTGGGCAGGGGCTCATGTGGAAATTCTGGGCTCTCAAGCCTGTTTCAAAAGCAGCACCACTTTCCCTTTTTGCTGGCTGCAGCATCAGACAATGTCTCAGAGACACACAGAACCCTCTTTCTTTTCTTTGGCTCTTCTCTCGTACTAACCCAAATGAAGAACTGAAGGTTATTATTGTCATAGTATAACATGACATACAATTATCATTGTGTAACAGCTTTTATTGAGCACCTACCATGTGCCAGGAGGCTATTCTAGATCCCATAAAGTGTCGGGGGAGACAGAGGTTAGGCACATACATTAGAGAGGTGTCATGTGGATGGAGTGAAATGCAGTGAAATGAAAGGATGAGGAATCAAAGTGCCCAGTATCGCCTGTGGCTTAGCGTGAGTGTTGAGGAATACGTTGCCTTTCTTTTTTCTCTTTCTTTGGCTTTCAATGTGGGTAACAGCTTGGGGCAGAAGGCAGGGCATGTTGAAAAAAAAACACAAGCAGTGTTCCTTCCTTATCTTTTCACCCCTAGTGCCAAACTGTAATGTTTGTAAAGAGGCCAAGAGATTATGGTCTGAGTGCTTATGTCCCTCCCAAAATTCGATGTGGAAACCTAATCACCAGTGTGATGGTGTTAGCGGGGTGGGGTCATTGGGAGGTGATTGGGTCCTGAGGGCAGAGTATGAATGAGATTAGTGTCCTTATAAAAGAGATCCCAGAGAGCTGCTTCACCCCTCCTGCCGTGTGAAGACACAGCAAGGAGGTGCCATTTGTGAAGCAGAAGTGGGCTCAAATCTGCTGGTGCCTTAACCTTGGACTTCGCAGCCTCTAGAACTGTGAAAAATAAATTCCTTTTGTGTATAAGCCAAAAAAAAAAAAGGAAAGAAAAGAAAAAAAAAGGCAAGCAGGTTTTTAGTGTCTTATGGTGGAAAGGCAATTTTGTGTTATAGGGTTTCAGAGCAGGGACACCACAAGGGCTGGAATGGTCAAGGGGACAGGAGTGGATGCTGGAGGGTGAGAGGAATTCTGGTGAGGGGAGGTAAATGAAGGCATTTCTGCTGAGATTGAAGCTTGGATATGTTGTAGAGAGCTATGGGTTTGGGAGTCTCCAGAGGTAAAGCTTGGGTCCTGGTAGGTTGGGGGCCAGGCTCTGTGCTATGGGCTTTATGTATCATAGTTCTTTTAAAAGTCACTTGCCTCTATGAGGTAAGTTCAGTTACTATCTCCACTTTATAGCTGAAAATATGATGGCCCAGAGAGGAAATAACTCAACCCAATTCACACAGGTGGTGGGAGGCAGAGCAGGGTTTAATTCTGGCCTGTTTGATTCTAAAGCTTATACCTTCACCCATGAACCTGATAAGTGGCAATCAGGAGCTAGTGAGCTGTAAAACAGTTCCTTGTAAAACGGTTTCCTTGGCTCGAAGCTGCCTTACTCCAGTCTCAGCCTCTGTCTTCACAAGGTGGTCTCGCTGCGTGTCTGCCTTCACATGGTGTTTTCTTCTTCTTATAAGGACACCAGTTATATTGGATTAAGGCCCACCCTAAGAACATCATCTTACAACTCGATTACATGAAAATGTTTCCTCCATTCTTTCTCACTGTCAGTTGCTACCGCCTTTATTCCCACTGTTCTCCCAGGGTGTGGAAATACAATTCCTTTATCTGGCAATGTAATTCCTTCTGGGAAGTGTAAAGCACTTTTCTAGGTGTTATTTCACTCCCCCTCACCATCTCTGTGATGGATAATTGCACCTCTACTGAGGCTAAATGAACGCCTGTGAGTGTGTACGGGTTTCCTAGGGCTGCTGTAACAAGTACTGCAAACTGGGTGGCTTAAACAACAGAAATTTATCGTCTCGCAGTTCTGGAGACTAGAAGTCCAAAATCAAGGTATCGGCAAGGTCATGCTCCCTCTGAAACCTGTAGGGGAGAATCTTTCCTTGACTCTTGCCACCTCTGGTGCTTTACTGGCAATGCTTGGCTTTCCTTGGCTCACAGCTGCATTACTCCAGTCTCCGCCTCTGTCTTCCCAAGCATGTCTCTGTCTTCATGTGGTGTTTTCTTCTTCTTACAAGGACATCAGTCATATTGGATTAGTTCCCACTACTACTCTCTGGGACCCCTAAATCAGATAAAAATTTGAGTTTGTAAACTTCCAGCACTTCTTAGTACTGGCTCCTTGCATTCCTCTAAATTCTCTACACTCTATCTTACCTCCTCGCTTTCATTAATTTAACTAAAAATTGGGATTATCCTCTTTCTTCCTTAGTGCTGGAGTGTCTCTTTCTTTAAGGCCTTTCACTTTGGCAAATTGTCCTCTTCAACCCCAGCCTGCACTGGCTACTTGTTTCTCTAAACTCCGTAACAATTGGGGTCATCTTGTAGGTGGGTTGACTGTTTTACAGTTCAACAGTTCCTGATTGTCACTTTAAAAAATTTGCCTAATTTTTGGCAAAGGTGCCAAGAACATACAATGGGGAAAAGACAGTCTCTTCAATAAATGGTGCTGGGAAAACTTGATATCCATATTCAGGAGAATGAAACTAGACCCCAGTTTCTTCTCATATACAAAAATCAAATCAAAATGGATTAAAGATTTAGGCTGGGTGCAGTGGCTTACTCCTGTAATCCGAACACTTTGGGAGGCTGAAGAGGGAGAATCACTTGAGTCCCAGAGTTTGAGACCAGCCTGGGCAACACAGTGAGACCTTGTCTCTACAAAAAATAAACAAAATCAACTAGGCATGATGGTCATATGCCTGCAGTCCCAGCTACTCAGGAGGCTGAGATGGGAAGATTGCTTGAGCCCAGGAGATCAAGGCTGCAGTGAGCTGAGATCAAGCCACTGCACTACAGCCTGGGTAACAGAGTGAGACCTTATCCCCCTCTCCTCCCTGCCCCACAAAAAAAAGGATTACAGAATTAAATCTAAGACCTCAGACTATGAAACTACTACAAGAAAACATTGGGGAAAATCTCCAGAACGTGAGTGTGGGCAAAATATTTTTGAGTAATACCCCTGAGCACAGGAAAAATGGAGCCAAAGGAAAAATGAACAAATGGGATGACATCAAGTTAAAAAACTTCTGCACAGCAAAGGAAACAATCAACAATGTGAAGAGACAGCCCACAGAATGGAAGAGAATATTTGCAAACTACCCATCTGACAAGGGATTAGTAACCAGAATATACAAGGAGTTCAAACAACTCTACAGGAAAAAAATCTAATAATCTGATCAAAAAACAGGCAAAATATTCAAATAGACATTTCTCAAAAGAAGACATACAAATAGCAAATAAGCATATGAAAAAGTGCCCAACATCACTGATTATCAGAGAAATGCAAATCAAAACTACAATGAGATATCATCTTACCCCAGTTAAAATGGCTTATACCCAAAAGACAGGCAACAACAGATTCTGGCAAGGATGTGGAGAAAAAGGAACCCTCACACACTGTTGATGGGAATGTAAATTAGTATAAATACTATGGAGAACAGTTAGGAGGTTCCTCAAAAAACTAAAAATAGAGCCTACTTTACCATCTGGCAATCCCACTGCTGGGTATATACCCGAAAGAAAGGAAATCAGTATATTAAGGAGATAGCTACACTCCCATATTTGTTGTAACACTGTTTACAATAGCCAAGACTTGGAAGCAACCTAAGTGTCCATCAACAGATAAATGGATAAAGAATGTGTTACATATGCACAATGGAGTACTATTCAGCCATGAAAAAGAATGAGATGTTGTCATTTGCTACCACCTGGATGGAACTGGAGATGATTATGTTACATGAAATATGCCAGGCAGAGAAAGATAAACATTGCCTGTTCTCACTTCTTTGTGGGATCAAAAAACCAAAACAGTTGAACTCGTGGACATAGAGAGTAGAAGGATGGTTATCAGAGGCAGGGAAGAATAGTGGGGGTGAGTGGGGAAAAGGTGGGGATGGTTAATGGGTACAAAAAGATAGTTAGAAATGATGAATAAAACCTACTATTTGATAGCACACCAGGGCGACTAGTCAATAATAACTTAATTGTACATTTAAAAATAATGAAAAGAGTGTGGATCTTTTGTAACACAAAGGATAAATGCTTGAGGAGATGGATTTCTCCACAATGTGATTATTACGTATTGCATGCCTGTATCAAAACATCTCATGTAGCCCATAAATATATATATATATCTATATATCTATTATATACCCTGAAAAATTAAAGTGAAAAAGAAAGAAAATTTGCCTAACCAGGTATAAGCTCCTGATTCTCAGAGATAGAGACTAATCACATCTTTGTTTGCTGCTCTAGGATCTACCATAGGCTTAGCGCGTTGTAACTCTCATTAAAGCCTTGCTGGATGAATGATATTTGTTTTTTTCTGATTCTAACTGCATGGCAGAGTCCCCTGGAATAATGTGAACACCCAGCCTACGACGTGGAGTGCTGAGCAGCGAGCTCGTAAGGCTAATGCTTGCAGGAAGTCAAACTGTGCATTCAAGCCCTGCACTCAGTATACTTAATTTTTTTGTAAATTTGATTCATCTGATTAATCACCTTAACTTTCCACCAGACTTAGCCTGTACCAACACAGCCAAAATCGCAAGAGGTTTGGCCAATCTGAGGGCCAGTAGGTCGGAAGCTAAACTGATCAGAGAACAGAGCAGGCCCAAGAGGATAATCTAAGGGTCGCTTTGTTCCAGGTGTCCTCAGAGAGGCTCCGCCCCAAGGGATCACATTGCACCTCCACTCCTGGGGAGCAGAACGCTTCTCTTCCCTCCCCAAAGGCTGGCAGGGGCCCTGAATACTGTCATTCTGTCCTCGCCAGCTGTTTCCCATGCTGACAGCACATCCTTTGTGAGGCCCTGGCGTTTCCTCCTCCTTCCTAAGCACTTCCCCTGAGACTTTCCAGGGATGGCAGTGGGGCAGGAATGAGCAGAGCAGATGCGCAGCTCTTCTCTTTGTTAGTGGAGGTGACTGTCCCAGTGTTTATGACGCCCATGGAAGTTAGCAAGAATGTGAAATTTGGAATGTGAGAATTTTAGGTTGGATGATGTCTTTGGGATAGTTTTGCCCAAATGAACCTTGTTTTGCTGGAGGGAAACTTAGAAGTCAAACCACGAAGCTACCAGCTAACGAGGCACTTTATGAGGATAAGATGGTAAATCTGAGATTAGGACACAGATCTTCCACCATCTAGCCCAGCACTGTCTTCTCTCCTAGGTCATTATGGGAATCAGTGAGACAGGAGCAGGCAGGGATTCTGCCCCATAAAGGAAGTATGGGGAAAGGTTTCCTCCTGCATGTGGGATTAAATCCTTGTGAGCTGGTCTCTGCTCACCTGTCCAGTCTCATTTTGCACCTCTCTTTCCCTTGTTAACAAAACTCTAGCCATCTTGACATTCATTTCCAAGCTCCTTCAAACTTCTGAGCCTTCACACATCCTGTTCCCACAATCTGGAGTACTCTTTTGCCCACATTTCACCTGGATAATGCCAACTTATCCTCTAAGCCTTAGCTTAAATATCACTTCCTTAGAGCAGCCTTCCTTGAGCTCTGTCATCTAAATAACACACACCATTCATCGCATTCACCGGACTATGCATTTTCCTTCACAGAATTGTCTATTTATTTGAAATCTGCTGCTATGCTACCTCACCTTGACTGCAACGCTCCTGACAGCAGGGATTACTGTGTAATCTGGGCCAGGCACATAGTAGGCACTCAATACATAGCAATACATTGCTAAATAAATGAAAGAATGAATGAAATAAGAGACTGACTTTTTGGATAAGGTAGGGCCAACCTGTTCATCTATTGTAATTTTGTTATTGCTGCCATATTATAGAGAACTCATTATTCAAGCAGGTCTGGGTTATGGGTATTATAATACCCAAGTTTTCATACATATCAGCTGAGGGTCAGAGAGGAGGAGTACTTACCCAAAGTCATCTACATTATAAGTGACTGTATTAGTCTGTTCTCATGCTACTCCTAAAGACATACCCCAGACCGGGTAATTTGTAAGGGAAAGAGGTTTAATTGACTCACAGTTCCACATGACTGGGGAGGCCTCACAATCATGGTGGAAGGCAAGGAGGAGCAAAGTCATGTCTTACATGGCAGAAGGCAAGAGGGCAGGTACAGGGCAACTCCCCTTTATAAGACCATCAAATCTTGTAAGACTTATTTACTATCACAAGAAGAGCATGGGAAAGACCTGCCCTTATGATTCAATTACATCCTACTGAGTCCCTCTGATGACATGTGGGAATTATGGGAGCTATCATTCAAGATGAGATTTGAGTGGTGACACAGCCAAACCATATTAGTGAAAGCCTGGGCTGGAATGCAGGTTTGCCTGGCTCCAAAGCTGAGATTTTAAAATTATTTTATGATGTGTCTATTGTATGTCAGGTACCTTTTCGGTGTATCAGAAGCATCATGATGTGCCCTTTGTGCATCAGATATTTCAGGGTCTGGTTTCCCCAAGACTGCACACCTAATTAGGGAAAGAGCCAGGTTTCAACAAAACTTTGCTGACTCTCAAATTAGAGTTTTGTATGCTGGCTGCACCCTCAGGGCACACCTTGGGTGTGCACTCTTTGGGGTCTAAGGTTCTCCAGGGTACACTCTAGCAGATCCTTGGGTAGCATGGGTTGAAAAAGAAGCCATTACCACATCCATTTACCATGAATCTTGGCTTTTTTTTGTTTTGTTTTGTTTTTAAATTTTACCCTGAGTAACTGAGAACAAAGCTCACTTCACCAAAATGTTCTGATGCCAGGGGTCCCAATGAAACTCCCGTTTTCAATCACTTGCACATAGTTAAGTGGAGACAGTTAAAACCCTAATTACTGAGCTGGTGGGGCCCACTGACACCTGTAAGACATTTGGTACAGTGCAGGAAGTAATGCTTCCTTTCCAGTTTACATCACTATTTAATCTAATTATTCCTTCCAGTTTGGCTTTCACATATTCCATCAAAGAAGAGATTGCTCATTTCCTTGCGAAACTGTACACGTCCACCGTAATGCTATTTTTCGCCTCTCCTAAGTAATCTGAGATTTCCTAACCTTCTCCCCCTACTGTATTCTCTGGCTAATGTATAAACTTGGAAGAAGTTTCTTGACAGAGAAGTCAAGAGGGTCTCACCTGTGGGACAAGCATTTCCATTTCAGAGAATTTGAGAGCTCAAAGGGGCCTTTCACTTCATCTGCATCAAAAGTCCATCCTTTTCTAATTGAGGACACTGAGGCCTAGACAGCAAACTCTTTGAGCTCCTGCCATGTGCAGGCTCTAGGAAAAAGGAGTGGATGAGGCCAACAAAGCCCCTGCCCTCAAGGAGCTTGTGTCCAGAGAAGCAGAGAGAAATGAATGTAATTGAAAATAATCAATGAATTCCAAATGCTCAAATCAAAGTGTAAAAGAAGTACAGGTTTTTAATGAGAGGTTCCCTGAGTAAGTCATGCTTAAAATGAACCATAAAAAGTGAAAAAAGATTGCACCAGGTGAAGAGGGAAGAAGGAACACTCCAGGTGGAGGGAATAGGCACGCGATTGGGGTGATAGAGAGATGGCCGGAACAGTGGGAGTGGGCAGAGTAAGAGAGAACACAGTCGAAGAAGCAGCTGAAGCAGTGGGCGGGGGCCAGTCTGTGAAGCTTTGGAACCCCTGTTAAATTCTCTTCTTGAGGCCAGGAGTGCATACTCCATTTTCCCCGGTAAATCTCTCTCCACCCTTCTGCACTCTGTGCCCTACGAGATTGACCTCTGGGGGTCACCTTGAGACAGCTCGGTTGCCTTCTGCTTTCTGTTTGGGTTTGGCCACTAAGAGGCATCAGAGGAGATTGGAGAGCCGGAGGAGTGACCTTGGGGTATTCGTTTCCTGGGCTGTTCCCCTGCTGGGTTGTGGGTTGGAGAGACACTGTGCTAGTGAAGGCCCCCCTCCTGTTGGGTGGACATCTCCTATGGGCTTCCCTTTGCTTGTTCCCTTAGGCTTAGGCGTGATGATAGCTCTCTGCCTGGCCAGTGTCCGGTCATGTCACCTCTCTTGTTGGTGTCACCGTACCCTGCCCACTCCACCTGTAACCACTCTTTCTCCTGCAGGGTCCTTTACAAAAGGGCTCCGGCATCAAAGGGCAGCCGGTGGTGGAGACGGCCCTCAGAGCAAGGATGTCAGTGAGTGGATCAGCTGCTGCAGCTGAGGGGAGCAGACTCAGTCCCAGTCCGCTGAAGGAGGGACATGAAGTCAAGGGAGAGACAGCTAGCAGACCTAGCAGGGGACCCTCTAAAGTCCCATGAAAGTACACGTGACCAAAAAAGGGCAGCTCTCAACTCCTGCCAGGCCCAGAGATCTCAAAGCCATCTAATGAAAATGCCTATTAAGTAAGAACCTTCCAACATCCCTTTCTAATCCCTGTCTCTGACCCTGTGCCCCAACCACGAAGGGGCCAGATGTCAGGATAAGCAAGCTGGAGGAAGAGATGGAAAGGAGAGGGAGATTGTGAGAAACAGAGCAAGTGAGCTCCAGGCACTCCCAATGTGTGAAGGCATGCCTCCTGCCCACAGCAGCCAGCTCAGAAGATCGGAAACATCCATGGATAGATCCTAATCTCTGTGTTGAGTCATTGTCTAAGAAATGTCAGAAAAGTCACAAGATTGCCAAAAGTTTCATCCAGGTGCAAGGGAATGACTACTACTTCCACCAAACACATTTATAGAAATCAGGAGAAACAAAACACCCACACTTGCCTTCAGGATTACCATTCATGAGACCCTTCCTTCTTGTTCAATTGACCAGTGATTTTAGGGAATGCTGCAAATAAAATTGTATTGTGTTTACAAGTTGCCTATTTCGCTGTTGAACTTATTTGACCATGCAACACTTTTAGGGACTAAAACCCCAGTGTAATTTTTTCCTTGCCATGTACTTTGGAAAGTGTTGCTTTTGATACCAAGCGCACAAGTAAACAAATACATAAAACAAATAAACATTTTCTTTCTAGGGAAGATATTATAATAATGGCTGGTTAGGGCTGGTATGATCCAGTAGGCAATGGAGCTATTGTTTTTGGTGTTAATCTGCCCCAAAGCACAGTTTTAATCTAACAATGTAGTTGTATAAGAAATAAAATGTCCATGCTCAAGACCAGGAAGTTATAAAAAATCATCAGAGAATACTTTGCATATGTCACATGTTATATGAATGGTAACTCATGCTAATAATGTGAACACTTTGTATTCCTTTAATGATCTCTGGGACTCCACAGCTCATACAGAGTCAGGAGAGGGGCCTATGGGGCATTACAAAGAGAGTGTTAACAGATTCATGAGTATTTGTTTATCATCTGTTGGCCATCAGATGAAGTGTGGTGGACTTTTCCTGTATAAAGTGATGCCATAATTTTATAACTAATTTAAAAGACTTGCTAGAATCACAGAAATAAAGCAATAAATGAAAGCTAGTGGCCAGGTGCTGTGACTTACGCCTGTAATCCCAGTATTTTGGGAGGCTGAGGTGGGTGGATCACTTGAGGTCAGGAGTTCGAGACCAGGCTAGACAACATGGTGAAACCCCTTCTCTACTAAAAATACAGAAATTAGCAGGGCATGGTGGCGCACGTCACCCAGCCACTTGGGAGGCTGAGGCATGAGAATTGCTTGAATCCAGGAGCGGAAGTTGTAGTGAGCCAAGATCATGCCACTGCACTCCAGCCTGGGTGACAAAGCGAGTCACCATCTCAAAAATAAATAAATAAAAGCTAGGAAGAGAAAAACACCAGATGGAAACTTGCCCTAGAGAGGCTTTGGAATTCACCTTTGTCCCAGTGATGGAGAATAGACCCAGCAGGCAGTCTTAAAGCCATGGTGTACCTCAGACACCCATCCTTTACATTTTCCCCACAAGGAAACAAGTATTGAGGCTTGTGGGTGCTAGTGTAACAACTATCACATGGAAGGTGTTCGCAAAATATGTGCTGAATGAACGACTCCGCCAACTCTATTGTTTCCTAGGGGAGAAGGACACAGGACCTACTGTGTCACTGTCTCCCTTCCTTTCTGCTTTGCTTTCTGCCAGTTTTTTTTTTTTTTTTTTTCTAGATTGTGTCTAAATGTCACAATATCACTACTAGGTAAGAACTGTGATTCTTATTTAATGGATGAGAAGATTGAAGCCTAGCAAGATCACACAGCTGGTGAATGATAGATAAGGTCTTATTGCTCCAATGTGAAAGTAAAACTCAGTAAAATGTGCCTGTTCTTGAATCCACAGGACTGTTGCATGCTTAGCCTACTAGACAATAATAATAAAGCATAGAGGAGACCCTTGGTACCTTCCCAAAAAGCTTTAAGTGTGAGAGTTTGGGGTCCTGTAGCTCTGAACATTTTATGAAACCAAGTATAATAATACTCGATGGGCATTTCCATGGGTATGAGTCTATGAGATATCAGAAAGGAGGCCTTAGAATTTTGAGAACAGAGTTAAGAGGATGACGCATATTCTGATTTTTGACAACATCTCCAAATAGGTGCAGTTTGTATTCGGTGCCCTCTCGCCTCCATTTAGTACCTTCAGAACCCAAAGGGCTGGGTATTTAAAGGTGGAATTCTAGGCACTGCAGTAGGCAATAGAACTATTGTTTTGGGTGTTAAATCATAAAGGAGTCTCTTTCTTTCTCCTTATGAGCTTCTCCTTTGGCATTCCTGTGAAGTTGCCACATCTTCCTGCTCAGTGGAAAGCCTTGATTCCTGTGGCTAGTCTTACTTTACAAAAGGAAATCCTGAGGCGTGGAGAGCCAAACCAAGTCAAGGAAAGGGGCCGACTGCATTCTCCTTTGACCTCCAGACTTGTTAGTTCCTTGACTTTTGGACAATTTTGTTCCTTTACCCGAGTACACTAGGAATATCTCATTAAATTACCCTTATTTAAACAGATCACGATTACAGTCTCTGCTACCTCCATTAGCACTCTGAACTCATCTCTTACTATTCTTCCACACTCACTCTGTTTTCAGCACATCAGCCTCCCTGATGTTCCTTGAGTAGATCAGGCGTGCTTCACCTTTGCAATTTGCTTTTGCACTTGACCTTTGCATTTGACCTTTGCACTTTGCCTTTGCACTTCACCTTTGCACTTGCTGTTCTCTTTCTTCTTCTGGGTACCCTCATGGCTCCTCACTCACCTTCCGCAGCATCTTATTCAAATGCCAACTTTTCAGACTCAAACTCACCTGACCACCCCATTTAAAATTGAGAACCTTCCCTTATCTGGTACTCCTTATCCCTTTTCCCTATTGCTGTATTTGTAGCATCCAGAACCAGAACAATGTCCAATACAGAGAAGATACCCAATACATATTTTGAATGAATTAATACATTTAAGTGGCCTCTGCTTTCGTTGGATTTCCTGCAGCCACTAAAAATTCTGAAATGCCTGTGCCCAGGTGGGGCTTCCTGTTCAAAAACCTCTCATTTTTATTAAGCTCCTTCCTGGTCACCAGTCTGAGGTCAAACTCTCTGCCTAACAGGGGCAAAGAAGGAATACTGGCTTCATTAACCACAGTGAAAATGCTAGGAATGGCTACATACTTGGAATCAATACCATATTCTAACTTTAACACCCCTCTTAAATCCCCTTTCATTTCAAATAAGGATGACAAATAAGAACCAACAACTCAGAGTTGTCTGCTTTTCAATGTTGAGTTAAAACTTAAGTCAGCCTTCATTTTTATCAATCTTTAGTTTAGGGTCAAGAAGATGGGTTCTGGGGGTGGAGCGTTTGGTTTGAGATCCTTGTTCCATGCCACAGTAGCTAGGTGATCTTGGGTAAGTTACTGCCTCTCTCAGTGTTCTGGTTTCCTCATCAGTAAAGAGAATATGATTGCAGCTACTTCATGTGGTTGTGGTGAGAATTAGCTGGGGAAATACGTACAATGCACTTAGAACAGTATAGAGGGAGTGTTAGAAATTTCCCTCATTGTATGATGGGAATATTGCTATCTTTCATTGACCTTAAGTAAAAGAAATGAACCCCAGTTACCTATGTCAGCTCCAGACTCCTGCTCTGGGGGTGGGGGTGAGGGTTAGTGACTTTTTGGGTCCTATATCAGTGTGGATTAATGAGACAAGGAGTGCCCAGTGATGCTGGTTACTTAAAAACACCACCCTCTAGCCAGCCTGGCTGGGCTCTGGTGGTTACTCCTGCCCACTGGCATCCTCTGGTAGCCACTGCCCGTGCCTGTTGGCTGGAGAAAAGACCACACTCGGCACTCTTGCCAAGTCATGAGTGAGAGGCAGGCTGGTGCCTTGCCCAGCCCCATGACACAGGAGCCTGTTGCCCCAACTGAGATAATTTTCTTGTCACCAGGCCTGAAATCCTCACTCGAAGTCATCTTCAAACTGGTGTTCTGAAACAGGGCCAAGTCCCCAAGCCTGAGTTTGCAGGCTGGGGAGCTGGTCTTCCCTAAAATGCACCTTTCTAAGAAAAGGAAAAAACTTAATACAGCTTGCCAGGGGGAATTAACTGTCAGTGTCTGTTTTTTTGAATGGCTATTTGCACGTAGACAGGAAGCTTCAGAGTCTTTTGCAAAAGCGGGGGGAAAAATGAAAAAAGAAATCCCTCACCTCCCCGGGGAGACATTTGAGGAACAGTCAAGCCTGAGGGAAGTTTGGATGCCAAGAAAGCCGTGTTCTGCACTAGTCAGAATGTGGACATGGTGGGCGAGATTTGGGCAGCTGTACAGCTACTGGGCAGCTTTCTATTCAAACCCACTCTGGCAGAGGGGAAACGCTCTTTCTTTCATTCTTTCTTCAGTTGTTTTTTCTTTATTTTTTTAAAGGAAAGTTAAAAAAAAATTACAAAAGATCCAGAGACACACTGATGTCACTGAGAGGGGAGACCCAGGTCATCTTCAAGAGTTGGTTTTAGGGGACCCCCCCTCAACCCCACAAAAAAAGCTGAGCTCTAAAAGGCAGCCTAGACAATGGATCAGATGCCAAACCATGTGAAGTGCCCAGAGGCAACTCCAAAACACCCGGCCCACCAGTGGGTGGAGGCTGCCAAGGAGCCAGATGCTGTAGCTTTAAAAATATCTTCCGCTGCTTGGCATCTGCAATTGCAGGCTGCCGTCTCCAAGAAGGAGCGGGCGAGGGCTGGGACAGCTGGCCAGGCCGCAGCAACCGGCGTATATGTAACGAGAGCGCCTCTAACCACGGGGCTGCCCATTTGGCCTTGTTAAATCACCCTCAGCATATGGTGAGAGACATCTGCCCAGGATCTGGACCTCACAGCCTGGAAGAGGAGGGTTCAACACAAGCATTCTGAGGCCTGGGAGGGCTACAGGCAGCCGGGAAGGCATTCCCAGGGCAGGGCCGAGGGCCTCCTTTGACAGAGGAGACCGGGTTCTGAGAAAGAAGGGACTGACTCAAGGTCATGCAACAGTGTGCTGTCAGTGTACTAGGGAACAAGTCATTGAGATTCCTTGAGCCTCTGTTTACTTATCTGTGAAATGGGGTAAAGTATATACCTCATGGGCTTGATGTGAGGGTTAGATAAGATAATTTAAGTGAGTGCACCTTGCTTAATACATTTCAGTTGACTATGATTCGCAGTCTTCCAATGATAAACGTTCAAAGCAGCCACTGACATGTTATGTTTTCAAGAGGCTTTGGGAAAGATCCAATACTCCCCCAAATCTGTCTCTACCTGCTTACTGCTGGATGAAATTCATTTACCCAGGAATTGCACCCATTTTGGGCTGCTATTAAAATGCAGTCTTACTTCCGAGGGTAAAACTTTGAACTGTGAAGAGTTTGCCCTCGAGGCAGGTTTCTGAGGGATAGCAGGGAGTCCTAAAAAAAAAAAAAGGCAAACTAGGATGGGAGCCAACACCTTCATTGGAAAACAGCTCTTTGCCTCTTAGAGCCATTTAACTTTCCTCTACCTTAAATCTCGACTCCAAATAGCAAAACTATGGTTTTATTTATTTATTTACTTATTTTTTGGCTTCCAGATAACATTCTATTAGATTATTTTTATACCACTACCCTCTCATTTTAAAAAGCCACTAGTAAGTAAATTCTTAAGTAGGGCAATAACCCAGCCTCGAAGGTAGTGGGGATATATGCCAAAGTGGTATTAAATAAGAAGAAATTCATACAGATATCCTGGTGGACATTGGCCACGCATACTCTATGGTAGCTAGAGGCACATTGCTTTTTTTCTCTTTATATAAGAGTACTTCATAAAGTACTCTGAAGACTATGACAAATCCTTGGAAATATCCAATATCTTTCCAAAATCAAACCTGAGGCTTTTCATTACAGTGACATTACTATTCTTTCCTCATATTTGTGGTTGCATTGCCAGCCTTTGTTCTTACCTGTCTCCAATCCCAACAACCTCTAATTGCCTTTAGAGCTTACGAGTTCCAGGTTCCACTCCAGGTGTGGGCATATGACTGTGTTAATTCAAGCAGTGTCTCCTACCCTCTGGCCACAGTTTTGGTTTGAGAATGGGTCATAGGATGGACATGGATTCAAACAGATTGGCTCGGGATTTTTTTTCTTTTCTGGGAATGCTGAGACTCTTTCTTGTTAGATGTAAATGGGGAAGTAAGTAGGGAGTTTCTTGCCTTAAAACTCCAAGGAAGGCAGAATGGAGAAACTGGGTGACTGAGTTGCTAGATCAAGCCATGACTGAAGGCCATGCTACATTTGGACTTTTCAGTGACAGGAACCAATATAGCCTTTTATACTTTAAGCCTGTCTGTGTATCCTGTTTTCCATACTGAGCAACTGAAAATAGCCAGATATGCTCAGGGAAGCCCAAGGAATTTGTACTTACAGATATTTGGTCTTGGCTTATTTTTAGATAGTCAGTTGAGACTTAAAAGTCTTTTTTGGTTTGGTACACATGTTACATGACACCATTAGAGCTTGGGGTTGAGCATGCTGATCCTGCTCTTGTTGCATGAAAAAGATATCACCCTTAGATTGGGAATGAGGATAAATGGGGGCAAGTCCTCATTTACCACCAAAGAATACCATTTTTGTCTTCCAGTTCCCCACTTGAATTGACAAGTGGGACATATTAAATTAAGGTTTACTAAACTTCAGCCATTTATCTGTTACCCTCATATTTTTTTCTATATTCACCTGTGCTATTAGTTACTTTAAATTAATTCACTTTCAGAATGCTTATACATTGTTGGTGGAAATGTAAATTAATTTAGCCACTGTGGAAAGCAGCTTGGAAATTTCTCAAAGAACGTAAAAAGGGAGCTACCATTCCATCCAGTAATCCCATTACTGGATGTATATACAAAAGAAAATAGATCATTATACCAAAAAGTACACATAGACTTTGCATGTTCATCGCTGTGTTGTTCATAATAGCAAATACATGGAATCAACCTAGGTGCCCATCAGTGGTGGATTGGATAAACAAAACATGGCACATATACGCCATGGAATACCATGCATTCATAAAAAAGAATGAAATCATATTCTTTGCAGCAAACTGGATGGAGCTGGAGGCCATAGTCCTAAGCGAATTAATGCAGAAACAGAAACCAAAATACGATATGTTTTCACTTATAAGTGGGAGCTAAACATGGAGCCCACATGAACATAAACACGGAAACAATAGATCCTAGAAGGGAGAGGGAAGGTTGGGGACAAAGGTCAAAAAACTACCTACTGGGTACTGGGCTCATTATCTAAGTGCAATATACCCATGCAACAAACATGTACTATGTGTACCCCTTGTATCTAAAAATAAAAGTTCAAAAAAATTAACTCACCTTTCTTAATTTTATAAATAATTTAATAGAAAAAGAAAATGTATATCATAATAACAAATGTGAAAGTCACTATTTAATATACATTTAAATAAATATACCATTATTAACAAAAAATGTGTGCTACCTAAAATTACCTTGCATATGATCCATTGGGAAAGTCTAGGAGTCGGCCAATGGTTTTCAAATTGTGTTTTTATGGAACTAAGTTGTTTTGTTGTGGAAGTATTAGACGCAAATTTCATTTTGTAACGTATTTTATCTACGGTCTTCCATTGCTTAACGACAGGGATACGTTCTGAGAAAGGTGTCCTTAGGCACCTTTGTTTTGTGAACATCATAAAGTGTACTTACACAAACCTAGATGGTATCGCCTACTACACACCTAGGTCGTATGACATAGCCTATTGCTCCTAGGCTACAAATCTGTATGGCATATTACTCTACTGAATTCTGTAGTCAGTTGTTACACAATGGTAAGTATTCATGTATCTGAGCATATCCAAACATAGAAAAGGTACAGCAAAAATACTGTATTATGATTTTATGGGACTACTATATGTGGTATGTCATTGACCAAAATGTCATTAAGGAGCACATGACTGCATTTTGAAAATTGAAATAAAAATCTAGGTTTAGTGTTAGTGTAAGTTTTGGGTTTCTTGTATCTGATTTTCATATTTATGTAAAAGAATATACTTGTCTCTCTCTCTATATATATATACACACGCAGAGAGAGACTTAAGTATATTCTTTAACATAAATATACAATATTTATGCATATTTATAATAAATATTTACTTACAAATAATATTTATATTGGAGACCGACAACATAAGTATTTGAGCTGCTAGGCAACTAATTTTTATATGAGCTCAGAAGAAAACATCAACAATCTCTGCAGAAATATTTTAAAAATAATTTTCATCAAATTTTTATTACAGAAAAAAACAAATACCACAAACGGCCAATAATTCCACTGCCCACGGAATCCCTTGGGTGTTTAAAAAAAAAAAAATAATGCTTATCTGCATGTACATTCTAATTTCTTATAAGTGTGTCGTTGATTTAGGAAGATTGTAGCTCTGCAATGGTCTTTCTGGTATTCAGACTTTTAATATAAAATTGCACAAGTGAGTCACAGGTACTCCAAATAAATGGCAGGCAAATATCTCATTTACTTGGCCAGTCCTGTTGTCAAGCTGTAACAATCTAATTCAGTTATGTGTGAACTCGTGACATGCTGATCCCCATGAATCACGTGTTATAGACAAATTTAGTGTTAGTGCAAGTTTTGGGCTCCTTGTGTCTGATTGTCATATATTTGTCAAAGAATATCGAGGACTATCATCAGTATTGTTACTGGTTCAACTTTGAAACAGAAGCGTCTCACTATCCTGCCTTCAAGCTTGTGGCTCAGATTAAATGAAGAGTATCTTGAGATTGTGAGTCAAGCTGTTAACAAAAAACAAACAAAAAGCCCACAGATGTTACCACTTTCACTACTTATGAGTGCAATCAGAATTTCCGTGAGGCCAGGCATTCAAATCAAAATACCAAAATAAAGACAATAACTGAGGCTGAGGTGTTTGCAAATATCATCCATAATTCCAATATCAATTGTTAGCATTCATCGGAATAACTTCATTGCTCTTTGTGGCTGAACTTGAAGAAGTGAATATCATTAATTTGAAATTATCAAATAATATTTTGTTAATAAAGTAGCAACACACACACACACACACACACTCACCTGCAATATCTGAAAACCAGTGGACCATATGATTTTTAAGGTATTCGTCCACCTCTAAAAATAAAGTCAACCTCTTAGGCTGACTCAACTTCAAAGTTGTGGTTGTGAAAAATAACGGGAAAGTGACAGGTAACATTCATACAGTGCTTTGCAGATTCACAAAGTGCTTTTACTTGAAGGAAGAGTATGATTTTCAGTCCCTAACTCTAACCTCAATTTTTCTGTGCTGCTTTCTCTCATGGTTCCAGGCCGTGTTAAGCACCTCACTGTCTAGGCCCCCAGGGTTCCTGCTTCATAATTTTGTACTGCCCTACCATAGCACTTTAGAATTATTTCTTTATCTGCTTGCCTCTGCCCCTGGATTGTAATCTCCTCAGAGGAACAGACCGTATCTTGTTCATCCTGGTATTTTCAGTGCCTAGTGTAGTGCAGAGCATTTACTCAATGAGTGTTTGGCTGATTAAGTGAGTGGATGGTTTATTGGGAGTGAACAGAAAAACTGAGCACTGAGTGATTAAGGTTTTTTTTTTTTTTTTTCATCAGCTCAGCACATGTCTTCCTCATCAGGAATATTTATTAAGTAACAGCATGTGTTGTCCTCATCAAGGAATATTTATTAAGCAACAAATTTGCACATAAAATTTGGCAAGGTACCATTGTCCCTGACGCCCATTCTCTCCTCTCAGTCCTGATACTATCCAAGTTCATGTCCTCATTAATTTGGGTCTGTTGCAAGAGCCGTGAACTCTTATCAGCACACACCTGACCCATTCCTATCTATGAGCCTCTGCTCATATGTTTCTCTCCACCTGGAACACCTTTCTTCATCATTTCTGCACATTTGTTATCACTTGTACTTCAAACCCTTTCTGATAGTCTCTTCTGGCCCAGTCCTAGCAGGAGGTAATGGAGTTCAGAAATGCCATCTCCTGAAATGCTCTAATGCAGCCTGTTACCCTTCTGCTGTCCTTATTCTTCTTAAGGGGAGAATTTAGGTTTAATCATTTGTGTGTCTATCAGAGCATCAAACGCATATAGTACATGCTAAAAAAATTGGTGAAAGAATACTTTGTAGGGTCCCTATGGCTGAAACAAGGTAGCCACTGTCAGTATCAGAATAGAATCCTAGAATCTTGAATCAGGTTCATCTGTCCAACTAAGAACACAAGAGGAAATGATTCCTGTTCTTCACTGTGTGTGAACAACTGTGTGTTCCCAGGCCAGTTACTTAGTGTCTCCAGTTCCCCAGCTTTTCTTTTGTCAATCATAGTTGATAGCATATATCTGAAGAACAAAATAGGTAATAGATGCAGATGTATCATTACAGGACCTGGCACATGGGAAAGGTCAGGTCAGTGGTCACTATTATTACAGTTGTTATTGTTATTGCCAAATAATGCTTAGAAAAATCTTATAAAAATTGGAAATTAAAAAGCATGTGAGCAGAGGAAGAAAGCTACAGAGATTTTTTTAAATGATGAATTCGTCTCTCAATGGAGAACTCCCTGAGGGCAGGTTCTGCATCTTATCTATCTGCACCTTAGCATTTAACACAATACTTGATACTGAAAAGGGATGCATTAAAAGGCTCTCTGATGTAACTGGATGCATTTGTTGATTACGTTAAGAACAATCATCGTATTCTGAGTGCTCACTAGGTGACTCTAGTGTCCTAGATCCTCTCCTGACTGTTTCATGTAGTCCATGAAACATTCCTGCTAGAAATGAGCTACTCTCCTATTTTGTGGCAGAGGCCACAATAAGGAGGTAGCTTAGCCATGATTACAATGCAAGTCTATTGGATTCTAAAGCCCCTGCTCCTCACCACTGCTACGTACACTGCAGTACTGCCCTACAAAGTAAGAAGGTTAATGCAATATTCCAGTCCCTGAACTAAGGAGGGGGCATAGATGATGGTGAGGCAGAGAAGAAAGCAGCAGTCAATTGACTTTGGAGACTGATTCCTTGGGGAAGGGAATTAAGAGTTGGGTGGAGGAAAAGAAGAAAACTAATGATCACAAAGAGAATTCACGAGGGAGGCAAGCTAGTGAGCCAGATTGCCTGGGATCTAGAGCGATACACTTCCCACCACTCCCGGCTCACAGTGGCTTTCCTCGTAGGTTTCCTAACAGGCCATGACCGCAGTTGGCACTGGTCGGCTGCAAGGCAGGCCCGATCTGTAACAGCAGTGCTAATGGGAAGTTGGCCCTGCCCCAAGTGGGTATGGAAAGCGGCTGTTGGCTCTTGTAAAAATCCTTGGTCCCGGCCACTTTTCCACAAAGAGAAATTCACCAACCCAAAGAAACGCCATCGCCTGTTCCTGGTGCCAAACTTGAGGAAAATCAAGTCGTGAGACTCTCTCTCATTTGCCTGGGTGAAATGACAGATAGCAAAAGAGCTTTCAGTTTCCTCTACCCCCAAAAAGTCTGCCAGAGATATAAATATTTAAAAACAGGAGCTAGACTGAGAGGGTTAGCTTTCACTGTGTCTTCTTTGGCAAGCTTTCGATCCACCCACCAGATATCATTTTATTCTGTGTAATGGAATGGCAGTTCTGGGTCGCACATCCCAACTTCTGACACACTGAGTAGAAAAAAATGACTGTGACCCTTATAAACTATTTTTGTAGTTTGAATCTGATACAGACTCAGGTTGTGAATGCCAGACTGAGTATAGCTATGAGAGGTTTAAATGCTTTTTTTTTTTCCTGCTGTTTCCTTATTTTTATCTCCTGCTAAGAAGTCCTCTTTCTGATTTCTGTCCAGTCACTTAACTCCTTTTCCTTGGTACACAGGATGCTTAAAAAAAAAAACATCAAAAAACTGCTGTCATTTCAAATGGTTAAGCAAAGTAGGTAAAAGTGTACAGTCTGTATTTTTTTGTTTCTCTCCCGTGACAGTCCTCAAAATTGTCGATAGAGAAGACAATTCAAAATTATTAATTCTCTTTTTCATATAGAGAAGTGGGTGCAAACCCCCATGAAATTAAATGGGGTTGAATCATCACAGATGACCTTCACAATCCAGGCCTTCATAATTTTAGGTGGATTAGAGAAAACTAATGAGGATTTTGAAACAGGCTTTGGACTAAAACTCTCATCATGCAAATCCACTGAAAGACCCCATAACTTTAAAGCACAATTAACCTGATCCCCGGTCCGTACCCTCCTGTATCGGACTCATTTTACTTCCTCTTATTTTACTGTCTTCACAAAACAATGACGAGACAACAATACAGCAGATATTTTTCTCTATTTTTCATTAGATTCCACTGTTCTTTTGATTTCTTTTTCTTCTTTTCTTTTCTTTTTGCTCTCCATTGCTCTGTCCTCAGAGTCCTTTTTAATTTGGCTTAGGACTCACAAGAGTTAATAGGCGAAGGGGGTGGTGGTGGGGGGGGAGGAACCCACTTGTTTTAAGCCTGGAGCCTGTCACCTTTTCTTGGCAATTACACTGCTAATGGCTGGGTCCCAAGCAAAGTGGCAAAGAATATCTCTTCTCACGTTCCCAACTCACAGTGCATTCCCAAATACCAGATGGTGTTTTTGGAATCCATTTCACTATGTTTGATATGACAATACTTTTGTATAATGTTAAATTATATATAACTATTGCAAATAGCTGAGATCAGAACAACCAAGAAGCGGAAAATTAGACACAAGAAGGAAAGATAGAAACTAAAGACTGTGGACTTTCATCTGCCCCCATTGTGCCCTGTTTCCCTTGGATTTCCTTTTAATCTGAAGAGGATTGGCAGGAGGGGTTGTGGTGTGGGGGTGGAGGGGGGGGGTGTAGTGTGGAGAAGCATGGGGGGATGGGGAAGAGTGAAAAGTAGTGCTGCTGTGTTGTTGCAATGAAATTACATCAAATCGGGATCCTCTCCCTGTTAGAGTTTGGTACATATCACGAAAAACTTGCCAGACATTTCGAGAGCAGCGTCATCTCATTTCAATGGCCAAAAAGCTCAAAATAAGCCAAAGAAGACTGATAAAGCCCCACAACCAACCCTTTTTGGAAGCTGTGTGTGTTTTTATTTTTTGTTGAGGGACAAGCCAGTGAATTACCAGACCTGAAAACCTCAGTCACTGCCTTAGGAGCCACGAGAGGGAAAGGGAGAGAGAAAACAAATTCCGACCCAAAACAGTACAAAGGAATTCAACAGAAATAGTCCAGAGGTTTCTTCCTTGTTTGAGGGCATACGGATATATTGATTTGATTTCTAAAACAGTGGATGAAACTGGACCCTTGCAATAAAAATATCTCCAAGAATCCACCCTTGAAAAATGCGACTAGCACCAATAAAGCTGTATTTCTACCCTAGATGGCCAAATGGAGTAAACACACCACTTTAATTTTAATTTTCTGGCTATTTGACAATAGGCAACCTCTGGTCCTCTTTCCCCAACCTTCAAACAGGCCTTATCTCCACATTGCAGGACTTATTGATTTCAGCCCAGAGCGAATGCATTACAGCCAAGTGATAAATTGCTTAAAATTATTCTTAAATGAAAATGCTGGAAAAATGCAGCTTTTTGAATGGAGAGAGGGCAGGACAATTTCCAAACTGCATATGTGAGAGATTCTTTTAGCTGATTGATTTCTTCTTCATCAGTCACATTACCAACCTTCAGAGGTGATCTTCAGAACCAAGGCCTTACCCTATTCATGCCACTTGGATTGTATGTGGCGAATGAGTTTTTTCCCCTTATCACCAGTCTTTGCTCCATGCTACACCTTCTTTCAACAATTAACCCCTCCCCTACTTCCTTCTTCTCCCAGCATATAGCCGAACAGTTCTCCCCGGAAAGCTCCTACAGCTCCAGTGACTACTACATAATTAACAATAACTTGTAGTAATGCAATTTAAGAGTCCTTTTAATGGGCAGCAATGGTAGAATGTATAGCCCATCTTTCTTTGTCATCTGAGAAAAGCGGCCTCATGCAGAGCTGCTGGTTGCTGAGTGACGCTTTGTTGTTTGCACCAGACACAGTACCAGCTGCACTGGCAGGTAGCCGAAGTGCAAGGAGATAGCTGCCAAACTATGCTATACAAAGGGAGCCGTGCCAGAGAGAAAGGGACCTTTGCATGTGATGACCTTTGACCGCCAAGCCAGCATGGATCCCATATTCATCCCTTCCAGACAATTGCATCTTTCATTCCACCACAAACTATGATTAGAAAGGGACCATTTGTGATCAGGGTTGGTTAGCTTACGAGTTCCCACCAATGGAGTTATTGGATTTTTCTTCCGTTTTAACTGTGACAATATTTTCCTTAATCTGGGGTAGGAAGAGATAAGCAATTAAACAAGAGAAAATTATGAAAGCAAAACAGTAATCCAGCCAGTGGTGAGGGGCAGGGATTCAGGGAAAGTGAAAAGGGTTTAGATAATGGCCATATGGCATTTAAAAAGTCAAACGGAAATTGAACTCTACCTGATCATGGGGACCTTCCCATAAGAAGGCCGATAGAATTGTTCATTTTTAGGGAAATTACTAACTTTCTCAATACTGCTATATAATACTTCCTTTATTCCAGCAGCAAAGCTTTTGTTTGGGCAACTTAGATTAATGAGAAACTAACAGCTTGCATTTGAATATGTTCTAGCAAGTTCACTTTTGTTCTTCTTTGAAAAACATCAGTGATCTTTGGAAAACGGCTTTTATTTTGTGTTTTAAAGCCATTCTCCATTAGGACCTGTGAAAAGAAGCCTCAAGCTCAAGTGAAGACCACCTCAAAGTCACAGCAGCCTTTTTGAACCTAACTCTTCACCATCTTGTCTAGTGGGCAGGGGAATCAGTTGTCAGCATTACATACCTACCACAGCTGCATACCAGCGTGCACCTAGGAAACGTTCCCACAGCAGCCAGAATATAATGATCCGAAGTTTCAAATTCTACATCTTTCCAAAAAAAAAAAGCCTGTGGTGCACGTGGGGTAGACTCTGAGAGCTTTACCAGCAGCAGAGGCGTTTCTGGATCAGCCCTTCTTTGATCTGCCTCCCTATCAAAGGCACGGTTCCTTTGAGGTAGGAGAAAAAACTGATACCTGCAGGCCAGCCTGGAGGAGCCGCACCTGACTTCAGGCTCCCATGTGAAGCCGTCTGTTCTTTATTTTCACTCCGTATGAAGCTAATGGAATTTGCAGTTGATTAACCTCAACTCTGGAGAAGTGATCCAGTCTGGGATTGCAGCTGGCAGGGCTAGGGCTACTTGTACATCTTAACTGAGTCGGACAGCAACAAGTGTTTTTCCTCAAAAAGTAGAGGCCCAGAGAAATGGGCATGAGAGGGAGAGTCCCACAGCTCCAAGGACAGCCAGCAGGCATGGAGGCAGACTGTATAGCGTCTGAGTTGCAAAAATAGGATGATGGTGTCTAGCTGACAAATTAAACCAGGAACCTGAGATCCTCTAAAAATAAAAAAATTCACAAATAAATACATGGAGGGTCTGCTCTGTGGAGAGTCAGCAGTGTGGTGGTTAAAGCATGGATGTTGGAGATAAGGACTCCCTGGCTTTGAAACCTGGCTCCCCTACCTATTGCTGTGTGACTCTGAACAAAATACTGAACTTCTCTGTGCTGCACTCTCCTCATCTGTC
This sequence comes from Colobus angolensis palliatus, assembly GCF_000951035.1. NCBI lineage: Eukaryota > Metazoa > Chordata > Mammalia > Primates > Cercopithecidae > Colobus > Colobus angolensis. Next base: position 4,920,474 of record NW_012111142.1, read on the forward strand.
AATTGGGAGTAATTAGGGAATTTTAATGAGCACTAAATGAATTAATGATGGTAAAGTGCTTAAGAATAGTGTCCATCATAAGTTTATAGGTATTTCCTTAAAAATACATGGATTTGTTTTTAGGAAAATATGCAAATATATATTTTTCTATTAAAGTCATTACTCTTACTCATAACGCATAAAGAAAAATTAGAAAATTCTTCATCAGCTTCTAAAAGATGATAGTACAGGTATACTAATGTTATGTTTGGCTAAATTTTTTACAAAACTAATTCTCATGTTAAAATCGGTTGAATAAGCAAGTAAAAGACATTGAGTTGTTATTGTTCCACATCAGACAGCAAAGGTTGCTGGTGAATTTTCTGAGGGGAAGCTTCCACATATGGTATATTTAGTGCATGAAATGTGGCATTTGGATTCCTGTTTTTTTTTTTTAAATTGTCATATAAACAAATAATTCCAAACATATTTCTTCTTCGTGGATTTGTTTCTATTTTGCAAATTGTTTCAGGCATCAATAAACAGGATTACACAAATGTGCATACAACTGCAAAACTCATTTAGTTTAGCAAGTGCTTCTCACATATTCATTTACTCAACAATGCTACTTTCAAGTCATGTCAACATTACTCCATTTCTGCCTCATGACTAATACAGTGTTACTTAAACCCATTTCACATCTTACATCCAAGGAATACCACCAACCTTTTTGGTTTGTACCACCTGGTTTCTAATTAAAATCAAATTGAGAAAGACGCCTTCTGCAGAAATGTAGATTCTTCCATAGCACACTTACAGGGCCAGCGTCCTCAGCAAAGATTTAAAATATAAGACCACTAATGTGAAAGCTCATTATAGGAAAAAAGCAAAAAGTGAAAAGCGCATTAGACCAATTAAGAGGCTGTGAGTGAGAGGCATATGGGTATCCAAGAGTGTGATGCTTTCATTGTCCGTTCTTTCTATCAAGGAGAGTGAAAAGAATTTTTCACTTGTAACATAATACTCTGCCAATTTCAAAAATAGGTCCATAATATATTGGATGATAGAACAGGGGAAAACACAAACTGAAGCCCCTCACCCTTAGCATGATAATAAGAGAATCTACTATTTTGTGTGTGGAGTCAGAGATTTCCAAATGCTCAACCGCTCTAACCACCGTAAACAGGGAAACAATACCCGTTATTCATTCAATTTTCTTGAGCTAAAAAAGGCAAATGATAACAACATATGCTCCAAATGTGACCCATGCAGTTTAGCTTAAAGGCAAAATAAGATAAAAGTCAGCATTGCACACAGAGTTTAAACAGAAACATACGTATCTATACACTTTCTTTCCCTCTCCATATGTTACCCTGTGGTGGGAATTATAATACTGTGCATCACACCTTTCACTCAAGGATCTCAAGCCCCTCTCAGAAATGAACACAAACCCGTACACCAGCTCTGAGAAGCAGGTGGTGAGTATTATTATTACCATTTTACAAATGGAGACAGTTAGTGTTCCCAACTTCTAGTTGATTGAACTCAAGGCACTGCCACTCTTTATTTGGGGAGAGGAGAGTGTTCATTCTCTCTCTCTCTCTCTCTCTCTCTCTCTCCCCCTCCCTTTCTGTTTCTCTCTCTCCC
>NW_012111142.1:4922149-4970945 GCF_000951035.1 Colobus angolensis palliatus
TCTCTCTCTCTCTCTCTCTCTCTCTCTCCCCCTCCCTTTCTGTTTCTCTCTCTCCCTCTCTCTTTAATTTCAGTGACAACACAAATGAATGGTAGCACTTAAAGCTGGCCTTATTCAATGATAGTGTAAAAGAGTTTGCTTCCCTTGCATTTACTTTCCTTCACCCCTGAGACTGCCAAATACAACTCTTGATTCTAAGAAGAATGATCTCCAACTTTCTTCTATGTATCTCTTTTGGATAGAGCTTGCAACACCAACAAGTGAAAGTCACAATCCAGGAAAGTGAGTTCCTGAATTTGATGTTTTCATTATCAAGAGTAAAACGCGGGCAGCTTAGAACTGAAACTGACAAGTAGCACCCTCTGTGATGCAAACTCTTGTGCTGCAGCTGGGGAAGTTGACTTGGACAGCTTTCCAAAGCAGCCCAAACTCTAAATCCAACAAAGAGGGGTATGTCTCATAGCAGCGTTACCCAGGACAGAGTTTCAGTTGAGGTTCTCAGCTACTGCATTTTAACCCAAGCACAACTGCTTAGGAACCTAAGGTCCAAGTGGGCACACGCAGAGGGTGGGTTTGAGAGCAGTCTTCCTAGGGAAAACCGACCTCTGAAGTCAGCAAGTTGGAACTTAGGAATTTTGAACTTCCTGCCAGTTTCATGTCCTCTGAAGTTGGGCTTCAATGTGCTATAAAACTGGTCCTGTGTAGGTGACATGCTTTCTGAATGTAACACAACTGATTATTGGGAAAAAGAGTTTGTAAAAATTATAAAAGTCAGTTTGCTTTTCAGGTTCATGTATCTAATTTAGAAGAGCTCACTTTGCTGATATCACGTTTAAAAAAATTTGTGTTTATGGGAAGGACTATTATACTCCTCATGAGATCCAGCACAGAGTGAAAAACATAGAGACGGGGGCTTGGGAAGTCTTTGATTTTTTATTTTTAGGAGGACCACATATAGCCATAGGAGGCAAAGAAAACACGAATCAGAGATCTTCCTCCCTTCCCCTGCTAAAAACAAAAACAATAAAATAAAAACAATAAAACTACAAAGGAACAAAAAGATGTAGTTGTCTAATAATAATAATAGCTAACATTTTTGAGTGTTTATTATGCAGCAGGCACCGTGCTAGACACGTTGTAAGCTCACACCCTTTAAAAACTATGAGAAAACTGAGGCTAAGAGGGTTTAAGTAACTTTCTCATGGTCACACAGGAGGGGCTTTTGGACTTTAGGTCTGTTTGCTTTCAACGTTTATACTCTTAATCACTTCCTATATTGCCTAAGGTCAATTCTTATATTGCCTAAGGTGTTTATGTGAGTTACTATGGCCTGACTGAAATAGGAAGCGAGTGAGGTGGCAAATAGCAGTTACATGTAAAATAATTTCTTTATGAAGACCTGCCTTTGCTCCTCTGGGTGGATCTCATCTGAATCAACTTTTACAAGCCTCCCAGAAGGCTAAGGGGCTGTATCATAATTGTCTTTGCCTTCTGAGTAACTAAGCCAGTGCTAGTTGCAAGTACAGACTCAATAGAAGTTTATTTAATAAATCAATAAATGAAATGGCTCTTGGTTCTTTGAAAACACTTTGACCCATCAATGGATTATTGGTGACAACTTTTAAAACAGTGGCTAGCGTTTCCAGGCGTTGAGCCAGCCTCCTCTTTCCTCTAGTCTGTGTGTGTCCATGGCATGTAAAAGGACGGAGCCACTGTGAAAGACAGCATGGTGGTTCCTCAAAAAGCTAAACATAGAATTACCATATGATACAGCGATTGTACTTCTACTATATACCCCAAAGAACTGAAAGAAGATTTGGACAGATCTCTGCATGCACACACTCATAGCGGCATTATGCACAATAGCCGAAAGGGACAAACAACCCAAATATCCATCAATGGATGAATGGACTAAAAAAGGTGGTGTGTATATGTACAATGGAATATGATTCCTCCTTAATTAGATAGGAAATTCTGAAATATGCTACAACATAGATAAACTTTGAACATTATGCTAAGTGAAATAAGACGTGAAAGGACAAATATTGTATGATTCCACTTATATAAGATACCTAGAGTAGCCAAATTCATAGACACAGAAAGCACAATGGTGATTGTCATGGGGCGGTGCTGGGGGTGGGAAGGGGAATGCGGGGTTGTTGTTTAATGGGTACAGAGTTTTAGATAAAACAGTGTTGGCGATGGGTAGTGATAATTGTTGCAGAACAATTTAAATGTACTTAATGCCACTGAATTGCACAGTCAGAAAAGGTTACAAAGGTAAATTGTATGTTATGCATATCTGACACAATGAAAACAAAAACCTATCCTCAAAGTCAGTGGGCAGCGGGCTGGATGTGTGACATTGATGAGAAGCTTGGGACAGTCCTAATCTCTCACAGTACTATAATGCAAGGGTCCCCACCCCCTGGGCCATGGATTGGTATCCATCAGGTCTGTGGGTTGTTAGGAACTGGGCCGCACAGCAGGAGGTGAACAGTGGGCAAATAAGCATTACCACCTTAGCTCCACCTCCTGTCAAATCAGCGGTGGCACTAGATTCTCATGCCAACACTATTGTGAACTGTGTATGCGAGGGATCTAGGTTGCAAGCCCCTTATGAGAATCTGAATAATGCCTGATGATCTGAGGTGGAACAGTTTCATCCTGAAACTGCTGCCCCCACCTCCACCGTCTGTGGAAAAATTGTCTTCCGTGAAACTGGGTCCTGGTGCTGAAAAGGTTGGGGATGGCTGCTAATGGATTCCCTGTGCCCACCATCATAGGAAGAGTGTCTTTGGCGAGGGTGCTGATGGCCTCTTGGCAAGCTCTCAGGGATGGGGAAGTGGATGGCAGATGCACAGCCCCAAGGGCTTGGTGTTTCCTGAGCCTGTTGGTAGGGTCCACCATCTGGCACACAGGGCCGAGAGTTCCCAATCTCTGCTTTGAGCACCTTTTGAATTTGAGTGGGTCTACGGATACCGAGCATAAAATCTCTGGGCTAACGAGCTGGTTCCCATTTATCACCGCCTTTGGCTTTTAACATGATTTCTGTGCCACACAAAGCAATACCTTTCCAAGGCTGACTTACAGGACATCTCTGTTAGGCAAGGTCTCCCTAAGTACAATGAGGGCACTAATGATTTTTTGAAGATGCAGAATAGCTCCTTTCATGGGAAGCGGAATGATTGTTTAGGAATCTAGAAAACTATCACATCAGAAGTAAAGTGTCAGGACTTAAAGCTACATGGGTAATGATATTCATCTCTTCCTATTTGTATTATTTTCAATATTTTACTTTTTTGCTTTCACATCTACTATTGCCACTAAGCCTTTGAAGGAGGCAAGGCAGAAATTTTTTCCAGTCTACACCTGAGGACACTGCTGAAAGTTCCTTCAGATCAGAGCCTGTGCCTTGTTTCCCATTGTATCTTCAGTACTTGGCCTTTCTACCCCAGCTCTGAACATAATATGTTTTCCAGAAGTTCCTGTTGAATGACTCTGAATATACAAAAAACTTTCAGTTGGTTGGTTAAGGTAGTTTAGTAATGAGTGCAAGGGCTGAAATTTCTTCTGCTTTCTTTTTCTATAACAACATCTTGATATAAACACAGTTTTTCCTGCCAAACTCCTTCTGGAGACTCTGTCCACCCATAAGGTTAAATACATCTTAGCTAACTGGCCACTAGCTTGGTGGGCTAAATGCCCTAGTGGTTTCCCGTAAGGAAAAGCTGTGCATCTTGATTGAAAGCTGGCAAGGTAATGGTGTTCCTCTAAGACCCCTCCGTGCCACCCTGCACCTCACTGCCCTTCCTCTTGTGCTGAGCTCTCTGGTTGGCCAGCTTCTGTCACCCCTTGCTGTCTGAGTCAGGTGATTCCCTGCCTGCCTCTAGACTAGCTGCTGCTAGTCAGACTTCCTTTATCTCCTGGTTTTCTATCGCTGTCGTATCAGGCAACCCCACTCCTGTTGCATCCTTCCAGGCCTCCCTGCCGGGTGCTGGGCCTTTGGTAGCAAGGCTCTCCTCCTCCTTCCCCTGCCCCCATTTGCAGTGAGCTGCTTCTCTCCTTCCCTTCTCTCTATCACAGTCTGCTCTGTTTCCTATTAGGGGAGAGTGCATTTTAAATGCCTCAGCAGCGTCTGTCTCCACAGTTCCTCTGCTCTCACCATCCCCCTCCCAGCCGCTTTCCCAAGTCAGACACTAGAGCGGGTAGCATCAATTTACAGTTTCTGGCCAGATACCAGATGTTCTGGATGGAAGCAAATCGTCATAGAAATGTTTGTAATTTCAGATAAAGATCAATGCTGAAACTGGTAAGGATGGAAAAAAACAAAGGGGAGTACAGTTTTTATTGTTGTCACCACAATGAATAATAGTCCCAAGCAGGTCTTCATCCTGTGCTAATGTCTACAGTAACGTAGCTGAGAAAGAATTTTTGTTAGATAGTAGAGAAAAGTGATAGGAAGTGTCTCCAGGAGAGAACTTTGTTTTAATGAAAAGTTGTCATCAACTCTTAGGGATGGTACATGGAAGGTAATGCTGAAACAATCCAGTCTAAACACTTAATTTTGGAGATGAGGAGACTGAAATTGAGGCTCATCAAAAATGAAGTAACTAGCCCAAAGTTACACAAGATTGAGAAATGTCACTTATTATAAAATTGTTCTTAGAGAATCACAAAGTGTAACAGCATGCTAAAGACACCGAAATTCAGCAGTCAATAAATAAGTTTAACTCTAGCAGGTTTAGCACATTCCTAACCTATTTAACCATGGAAACTTTATTTTCTCCAGGAGATTAGGAATTAGGGTTCTGTAGAATATATTTTTGGAAACATAATATTTTTGGAGTATATTTTTGGCTTAACATAACAAAGACCAGCACTGTCTCTAGTCATAGAGGTTTTTAAATGGTATATTTGCATCCAAACAAAGATGCTTCATAAATAACTGGAATTATTCTGGAAATGATTTCGGGGGGCTTGTGGAAAATACCGTGCCATTTCTCTGTGTTCTTTGGAGATGGTTGCTGGAGATAACAAAACTCTCGCATTGGTTTGGGGATATATGACTAATGTTGATGTTATCTCCAAAGGGAGAAACAACTCTTCCCGTGGCACATCCAATAAGTGCTGTCTTACAAAGTCACAGGCGGAAGCCCAAGAGGAAACATTCAAGAGAAGATTTGGTGAAATAAAAGTCAACAGAGTTACTATGCTCCAGGTTTGAAAAATGATGGCTGCTTGCCTGTGCACTTTTACCAGGGACTGAGGACAAGAACAAATATTCTGTGATATTTCAAGTTTTTAGAGGTGAGATAGTAGAATCAATAGTGAGTTTTTGAAAGCAGAAGTGGATGATATTTGTCTTTAGACCTTTATGCCTCTGATTTCCAATTGCTTCTGCTTCTTTCTTTTGGCCTACTCTCTCCTTCCTTGGTGTGTGCAGGGTGGGTGAACCAACCCAAACATTCACATTTGCTGAGGCTATCCTGACACTCCAATGGGATCTAAGAACTGATTCACTCAAAAGGGGAAGGACATGCTGTGCCCACAGGTGGCATTTTAGCCATGTGACAGCTTGTTATAGAAAGAATTGAGACTCTGCACCTTGAACTAGAGTGCAGTTAGTTACCTATCTAGAGAATAGGTAACTACCTACCCCACCTATGTGGGATCATTGAAAAAATAATGTGATCAAGGCAAAATGGTGGACTAAAGGGAAAGAGCTAGACAAGCAATAGGTCAAATAGAGTCATTGCCCTCATTTTCAAGAGCAGAGGTTTGGGGCAACTTCAGTTCCTCAGAACCCTGATCCACAAGAGAAGTATGGCACCGTTCTTATGTTCTTGCAGATGATGGCAAAGAGAGAGAACAGACAACATTCAAAAAAGAAAGTGATGTGGCAGTAACCAGATCAGTAGCCCTCACTAATATCAAAGCCACAGGCACTCACACACTCACACATGAAGGAAGGATCACTCAGTCCACCACTGTAGTACAACACAGAAGGTATAGCACAATGAGGGTAGAGAGGAGTTTGATCAACAATTTGAGTAGATGAGAGATTACAAATCTCATAATGAGCTTGTATAGATATTGTTGTAAGCTTAAATTCATATTGGTGCATTTCATTTTAATTTGGCTGATGGCAGACCTCATTTAATCCACACAACCTGTAGTAGTAAAAGAATTCATTCAAAAGCAAAATTAACAAACACCTTGATTATTCTGAACTATTTTTTTTTGGTTTTCTATTTACTTTTTTAGAGACAGATTCTCACTCTGTCACTCAAGCTAGAATGTGGTGGCACAGTCATAGCTCACTGTAGCCTTAAACTCCTGGACTCAAGTGGTCTTCCCACCTCAGCCTCCCAAGTAGCCAAGACTACAGGTGCATGCCACCATGCTCAGCTACTTTTTTGTTTTAGTTTGGAGAAATGAGGTCTTGCTATGTTGCCCAGGCTCATCTCGAACTCCTGGGCTCAAGTGATCCTCCTGCTTCAACCTCTCAAAGTGCTGAGATTACAGGCGTGAGCCCCGGTCCCTGGCCTCTGAATGAAATTAAGTAGAAATGTGTATATTTCCCCTGCTTCCTAATTACTGTAATAGGAAAACAGGCAACCATAAGTATAGAAAAAGAAATCAGATTTTCTCAAAATGTTACTTGGTGTATCAAAATTTACTGGGAAGACATTTCAAAGCATATCTGCTTGCCACCCCACCCCATCTTGGATGGCATATCAGAGTCTGTGGGCTATGGGCATGTGTGGAGGGGAGCCCCCAGCTCCTAGGTGTGCTTACAATGCCCTGTTCTAGAACCACTTTTAGGGGATTTGTCTCTAGTTTAGTTTCAAAGAAAGACCATAGGATTTGGGACCATCTTGGAGTAGTTTTATGATATGGGGAGATTTATTAACTCTTTGAATCTCAGTTCTTTTGTCTGGAAAATGGAGATAACAATACTTAACACTTGAAAGGGTGCAGATCAATGTGTTTGAGAACATCAAGCAAGTGCCTCACACAGAGTATAGTGTTCAATAACTGTGAATTTTCTCCTGTTTCTAAATTGAACATTATATATAGTCACACACTGATGCTCAGAAAAATGACCCTGAACTCTGCAAATCTTTATGCATTAAGTAAAGATTTAAACTTAATTCCTCGTTGAGGCAGAAGAGTATGCTGTTGTTTTGGGGTTAACTTTCAGTTAACTAGAAAATAAAATCAAGCAGCGTAGCTCTTCCCTATAAATGCTAATTGGCTGAGATATTTTTGTAGCTATTCACAAGAGCTCAGAGGATAAATCTAAGGCAACAATTTGGCTCAGGAAAGGCAAAAGGTCTATAGATAATATTAAAGTTATTCAGAATTAACCCTTTCCAAGCACAGAGTGTGCCTTTCTTTTGAGAATTTTAAGAGTTGTCTCTTATATTTATATATAATTTTGAACTTAAAATATTTATTTTCTGCTATGTAAATTCCAGTAAGCTCCAGCAAAGCAACAAACAGACAAACCTAATACTTCAGGATTTTGACATGAATGTCATTGGAAGTATAAGTCAATTTGAGGGAAAATTGTTACATTTGAAACATTTAGGATATAGTATGTTATATCCCCACACTGGGGATATGTTTAATAAACTCTTCTTAGTAATGACTTAGAGTTTATTCATTTAAGTTGCACATATTTCTTCTTGGGGTTACTTCTAGGTATTTTACAGTTTTGTTTTTGGTACTACTGGGAACGGAGTCATTTTCCCACTTGTCTTTTAACTGCCATTGTTTTCTATAATTAACTTGTGGCTATCATTTTAGTACTCTATCTTATTAATTTCAACTGGTGCTTTTGGATTTTCTAAGTATTTAATCAGATCATCTGAAAATAATAATTCTTTAGTCTTCCTTCAATAATTATACTTTGTATTTCTGTTTCATATCATCGAAGGTGGTCAGAATTTCTTCAACATTAAATAATAACGGTGACTGTGGCTGGATGTGGTGGCTCAGGCCTGTAATCCCAGTGCTTTGGGAGGCCAAGGTAGGCAGATCACTTGAGGTCAGGAGTTCGAACCAGCTTGGCCAATATGGTGAAATCCCATCTCTACTAAAAATACAAAAATTATCTGGGCATGGTGGCATATGGCTGTAGTCCCAGCTACTTGGGAGACTGAGGCAGGAGAATCACTTGAACCTGGGAGGCAGAGGTTGCAGTGAACCGAGATTGCGCCTCTGCAGTCCAGCCTGGGCAACAGAGTGAGACTCCATCTCAAAAAAAAAGAAAAGAAAAAGAAAAAGTAAAAGAAAAAGAAAAAGAAAAAAAATATAGTAATGGTGATTGTGGACATCCTTACATTTTTACTGTTTTTAATGGCAATAATTCTTGTTTTGCCATTAAGTATTTGTTATTTCCTAGCTTTATTGCATGTGACTATACAAGAAAGCCTGTGCAATTTTCACTTTTGGAATATGTTGGGGTGTGTGTGTATGTGTGTGTGTACATGTCCACACATCTGCATAACACAGTAAATTTTTGGTCAAGGTTTTAAAAATAGATTCAAAGATGCCGTATTCTATGTTTACAGAGGTCAACGTTGTCTAGGAGCCTTAATAGTATTAATTATACTTACTCAAATTGTCCATGTCATTATTTCTTGCCTAATTAAAACTATCAAAATTAAATAAATCTGTGTTAAAATTACATGCAAACCAGTTGTGGTCTTGTCAGTTTCTCTCTGCTTTTCTAATAGTTTTATATTTATATCATTTGATATTAGATTAGTTCGTGCATGAAGAGACTAATTACTACTGTAACTTCATTATCCCATTTATCAACATAAATAATATAAATAATAGATGATATACATATAATCTATTTGTTCTTATTTAATTGCTTTTGCTTTGAAGCCTACTTTGCCAGAAGTTAATATTATCACTTCTACTTTTCATTTTATTGTTTTCAATACCTCTTTGCCATTCTTTTTATTTTTAATGTGAACACTTTTGTTTTAGATATGCCTCTTGAATGCAGCAGATACTTGGATTTAATTCTTTACTCCAGTTTGAGAACTTTTGTTTCCTAATAAAGGGGATTTAAACCATCTGTATTTACTGTCAAATGGGTTTCTTTGTTAACTTCTGTTGTTCTGTTCTACATTAATTGTTTTCTTTCTTTCTTTCTTTCTTTTTTTGCTGTTTTACTTTCGGAGTTTGTATATGTGGAATGTCCTGAGTGTTTTTAACTTCCTTAGTAATTGGGAAGGTGTATATCCTCTTTTCAACTTCACTTTAGTTTTCCAGAAGTCAGTTTTTGATCTTAATTTTTCTAATTATCAGAGTCAACAATTAAATATAATTTTGGAATCTCTTCTATGTAAGATAAGACAGTTAGTGAAATTTTACTCCTCTTCCTACTCCATTTTGTAAGTATTTTTTTTTCTCTTTCTGGAAAGCAGGCTGAGTTCAGGTGTGGATTGCTCATGTATTTTGGCCTGGAATGAAGTAAACTTGGCTAAGTCTATTAACGTTTTGCATGTGCATAATTTTTTACCCTCTTCTAGTTCAGAAAGTTATTTTTCCTTCTGTTATGGCTTTGATTGCTGTTTCCTATTCAATTGTTCTGGTTTTCTTTGGAAACACCCTTGTAATTCTTGAGTTGGATCTTCACTTTCTGTGATAGGTGTCATTCTCTTTCATGTGTGTTTTATGCTTTGAGTAATTTGTCTCTGTCTGGGAAAATTAATGGAAGTATGACTTTCAAATTACTGATCAATTTTCACAGGGTTAATTCTGCTCCATATCAGTCTTAATACTGCTAATGCATTATTAGTTTTCTTGCATTGCTAGTTTGTCACTCTCATTTAAAAGTCTATCCTCTAGTTTTTATTTCTTATTTTCTTCTAATGGCTTTTGACTCTTGTTTTAAAGAACAGAAATTTTAAATCTGTTTCTTACAGTTTTTATACTTTATGATTTTCAGATATTTTCGTTCTGAGTCACCCTTTGCTTTTCTTTAGCAGCATGTAACACTTTTCATTTTTGCAGTGGAAAAATGCAAAATTTTTATCCGTTTTCAGATGTGGAAAGAATTATCTGGATCTAGTATTTACTTACATTTGGGTATGTAGATTGTTCCTGGTAATCCATCCACTCTCCAGTTGGGGTCTGGTAAATCCTTTTCCCAGGTCTATCGCTGTACATAAGATTGATCTTCTGGTCTGATTTCCAGTGTAGTAGGAACTTTCTGCTATTCTGCTGGTCTGTGATAAGAATTTTTTGTAACCCAATGCTTGACTCCGTAACAGAGCAGATGGAATATATACAATTATAATTCCCAGCATGCATGTATACTAGGACTTTCTCCATTTTTTTGCCTATCTTTTGGGTTTTACCAGTGGCACCACACTTCAGATGATGCAGCGTGTCACTGCTGGCTTCCCTGCCACCCCTACTTAATTGTTTTGTGGTAGTTACGTTATCTGAATGAGTGTAGAAATGTTAGTGGCAAAACAGGAATGGCTATCTCTATGTGTTTTAGAATCTGTGTTTTTGAATTAGAAGACAGTGTAGATATGACCAAAAATCTTCTATCTATTTCTGTGAGCACATGCACCTTTTATTTTATTTTTACAGCATAGCAGTCATGGGCCACTGATTGTATGTTGCTATTCAGTATCATAGACATGTAGTTAGTGACAATTCCTACCAGAATTGTCAGTGAGTCAATTTTTGGTAGCAGTTGTCAGTATTTTAAAGATGTCCTGTCTTCTTTCATGCCTTAAGTATTACAAGGTTGGAAAGGTTCCATGAGGGCCTCCTAGCTAGAAACCCTTTCAAGCCAGAGGTCTCCAGTTCTTTTAATTGACTCAGTATTGAGAGGGGCTAAAGGGGCTTAATTATTACACTTTCCAGGTCGTTAGTTCTGCAACCTTAAGTCCTGGATCCCCATGACAACTTTGTGGTTATTATTCTCCATGTGCAAAATAATAATGATATGATTAATAACTACTGCACATTTTAAACAGCAAACATTAATATAACAACATATTAAATTAGTTAGTATATCCAGGGGGTTCAGGCTATACATTTTAGGGTATGAGTTTTGGACCAACGTTCAAGTCCTATACCAGTCACTTACTAGCTTTTTGAATCAACTGTAGGTAGGGTTACTTAACATCTTGGCTGTTAATCTATAAAATGTGAATACTTCATAGGGCTATTGTGGGGGCAAAATGATGTAAGACAAGTGAAATAGTCAGTAGAGGGCCTAGCCCATGGATGTGTTCAATATATGCAATCTATTACTATTATTTTTAGTATTATTATTGAAAACATTCTTAAAGTTTCCTAACATAGTTTTCTTGAATAATGAAATAAAATAAACTCAAGATTAATACATGCATTATGGTTCTATCTCCCAAGGGAGCAAAAGGTCGTGGATATTCCAGAAAAACTGTTGACTAAAGGTTGTTGAGCTGAACCTGTGACAATTCCAAGTAGCAAAAGCATGCCTGTAGTTCAGCAAGAATTTAAGTGACACAGGAAGTTTTCTATAGGCCTCTCTCAGTGAGTAATCATCTTGGGAAGTAGAATTGTACCTTGAGAAGGGAATACATCTCCTTGGATGAAGTTTTTATCATGAAATGCAGAATTTTTACAGTGTGGGGTAAGTCTATTGTTAGTTGGATGTTTTTTCATAAATTTTCTGTTACAGAGAAGATGTCTTAGACACGTGGCACTTGTGTTAGGCAAACCCAGCCTTGATGGGGCCGATTAGTCTAACATAGTGGGAAAGCAATTTCTTTACTTCAAAATCCAAATGTACCATCTTGAGTAAAAAGTTTGTTAGATATTCTTTAACCACCTTGCTAACTTTCTAGGCCCCAGAGTATTAATCTCTTAAAACATTATGGTTACCAAAATAATAATGATGATAATGATGAAAATAATTACAATCTTAATAGCTGATGTTTATTAAGAGTATGACATGTGTTAGGCAATATTCTCAGTGATTTATACAGATAATTTAATCCTCACAACAACCCAAGAGGCAGGTACTAGCATTTGTCCAATTTACAGATGAGTAGATTAAGCAATTTGCCTGAGGTCACATTTGCCTGTGAGTTGTGGAGAAGGGATTCAAAATATGCATTCTCATTCCAGAGTGTATGCTCTTAAACTAAACTCTCTTTATTAATTTCTCATTCTTCTTCCCCTTACAAACTCATGCACATCCCTTCAATGATGAATACCTGAAGTCATTGTTGACTAGGTGTGTTGAACTACTTCTCCTTCCCCCCATATGGTCTATCATGAAGAGAAGATAAAGAAAAGGCCATGAGGATTTTGGTCGAACGTGTCTATTTGGAGCCTGTGTTTTTAGGCTTAGCAATAGTAGCCTCTTCTATTTGGATCCCACTTTTTTAATTTTCAGAAAGGCCTTTTCTCCCTGCTGATTCATTTGATCTTTGAAACAGCCTCGGGCCGGGTGTGGTGGCTCAAGCCTGTAATCCCAGCACTTTGGGAGGCTGAGATGGGCGGATCACGAGGTCAGGAGATCGAGACCATCCTGGCTAACATGGTGAAACCCCGTCTCTACTAAAAAAATACAAAAAACTAGCCGGGCGAGGTGGCGGGCGCCTGTAGTCCCAGCTACACAGGAGGCTGAGGCAGGAGAATGGCGTGAACCCGGGAGGCAGAGCTTGCAGTGAGCTGAGATCCGGCCACTGCACTCTAGCCTGGGCGACAGAGTGAGACTCCATCTCAAAAAAAAAAGAAACAGCCTCATGAACCATAGTAAAAATGACACTATTATTTTAAAGATGACAAAATTGACAACCAGAAAGGTTAAGGGGCTTTTTAAACGCCATACAGATTACTGGAGGAAGATTTGGGACCATTTATAATATTGAAAGAAATAATAAAGCATTTATTAAATGTTTACCTTGTGTCAAGTACCATGCTAATCACATCAGTGGCATTAACTCATATAACGCTCCACAGTCATAGACGTGAAATGACATGGCCAAAGTCCACTCCTAGCACATGACAGAGCCAGGTCCCAAACCCAGGGTGGGGCTCTCAGCTCTTAATTTTAGTCTCTAATTTCTATCTTACTAGAGAGAAATGGATTTTCTTTAAAGACATAAAAGGGGGACTTTATCCACATTAAAACACCTTTCTGTTCGTGGCAAATATTAATTATGACAACGATGGTTAATAATATCTCAGTGTTCACTTATGGCAGCCACTCTACTATCCATGTGCTCATTGAATCAATATTTACTTACCACCCAGGTTCTGTCCTGGATGCAAGAAAACATGTATGAGCAAGACATTGTCTTTCGTGGAGCTTATATTATTTTGGGAGAAACATAAAGTAATCCAATAGTAGCACATATTTATAAGCACAGCGACTCTATTTGTTTATATAAAAGAACATCTGGAGTGTTCTGAGGGTTTATCAGTAGTGTCCTTTGATAAAGTCTGGGGATAGGGAAGTTTTCATGAAAAGGCCACATTCATATTGGGAATGGTGTAGAAGTGTTAACTACAAAGAGGAATGTTTCTAGGGAAAGCAGATTAATATGGGTAAGATTTGAGATTTTGGGGGTTTTGAGGAACTCACAGAAGATTAACTGGCTAGAGTATGTTTAGGGAGAAGAAGAATGCCTCAAGACAGGCTTGGAAAGGCAAAACTATGGAGGTCTCATTAAGGATTTTGCTATTTATCTAGGAGCAAGAGTAATCCATTGAAATGATGATTACGTGTGTCTGAAAAGATCTTTTAGCCTTAAGTGTAAAGAATAAATTGTGGAGGGCAAGGATACAATGAGACCAGTTAGGAAGCTACTATGGTAATGTGGGCTAGACAGAGAGTAGCTTGAATGGGGGGAGAGTGGAGGAGATGGGGAGAGTGGATGGATTTAGGAATTACTTAAGAGGTAAATTTATCAGGATTTATTTGGGATTAGATGTGGAGTGAGCAAGAGGAGGGTGTGAGAATTCTTCCCAGATTTCTGGACTATGCAATATGCGTTGTTTCATTTAATCCTCCTAATGCACTATGATTATTTTATTTCCAATTTGAAGACACAAACAGATTCAGAATGTCACTGTCCATCCCATGGTTATATACAGCGCACCCACGGCAGAGCCAGGATTTGACCAGTGTGCTTAATCGGAAATCGGTGCTTCTGACAGCTGCTACACTGGGAAGTGGGAAATAGGAAGAACTACCTGACCCACTATAGAAAGAGGAGTCTTGGCCTGGCACGGTGGCTCATGCCTGTAGTGTCAGCACTGTGGGGGTCCTGAGGAGGGGGATTGCTGGAGCCCCGGAGTTCAAGACCAGCCTGGGCAACATGGGAAACTACATGTCTACAAAATATATAAAAAATTAACTGGGGGGTGGTGGTGGTGCGTATCTGTAGTCCCAGCTACTCAGAGAGGCTGAGGTGGGAGGATCTCCTGAGTCCAGGAAGTAGAGGCTGCAGTGAGCTGAGATTGCGCCACTGCATTCCCACCCCACACTGGGGACAGAGTGAGACCCTGTCTCAAAAAAAATAAAAAATAAAAAAAAAGGGAGTCTTAAAAACAACAGTTGAGCAGTTGAGTATGGACTTTAATGAAAAAAATGGGCACCACTCTACTTTGAATATATGTACATCCTCAAAGCCCAAAGTCTTATGACCTCTGCTACTGCCATTTTTATGAGATCAAAGAGAAGAGGACTAATATCTTTAGTGAGTATGATTTTGTTAAATGTTATTTTATAAGTAAAAAAATACATGTTTATTGAAGAAAAATTACAAGATACAGAAAAGTCAAAAGAAAAAAAACTGAAAATCTCCTGTTAACCTATAACTGAAGAGAAGGAGAACATGCTTGCTTGGTTTTAATTAAACACTATGATTCTCTACCATGGGTATTTAGCAGAAAGCTCACTAGAGGCCTGCATTCCAGACCCAAACTTTGTCAATACTTTGACTTTGGAAGAATTTTAGCCTTTAGGGCTCCAGTCTTCTCCATTTCAAAATGACATGAAATGTTGCCCACATTTAATTATCACAGTCTTTTTTTGAGCCTTAGAGCATGACAGTGCTGGACCTATTAGCATCATCACAGCATAGGAGAACACAGCTTTCGGGTTTCTCAGACTATTTACTGGCTTCTTCAGCCCTATGACTCAGTTTCCTCATTGGTGGAGTGGAAACAATGATATTGATCTCAAAGGGATGTTTTGAAGAATTGCTCCCATGTGTGCAGAGCACTTGTGTAGGCTCAGTGCCTACACAGAGCAAGCAGTCAACACACAGGCATCACAGATCTCCATCAACACACAGCAGGCAGCAGTCTGCTGGATAATATACCTCTTGTAGTCTTGAGGCTCCTACTCTGGGGTAAGTAGAGTCCTGGAAGACCCACTAGCCCTTCTTGCCCTCACTTTTCCAACTTCACCTCCTGCTGAACTATACTTTTTTTTTTTTTTTGTGGTCAGGGGGCTGGTGGGTAAGGAGGTGATATTTGCGAAAGGCTAGGCACTGTAGATAGGAAGTATAGGACCCTAGACTTTATTCTTAAGCAACAAGCAATGTAGTGGGGTTGGATAGTAAACAGAAAAACTGCAACGCAATTTAATCAGTGTCATAATACTATGAGCAAGGGGCTGTGAGGCCAGAGGGAGGGAGTGGGGAAGTGACTCATTTTGCCTGAGGGGACCTGAGAAGGCTTCAGGGAGAAGCCTTCATTTATACGTAGACTGGCAGTAGGGATAGAGTTTGTTGGGTGGAGAAAATGGGCATGAGCATCAGCTTGAGTGCTAGGGAAGACTCTTTTCCTGGAACTCATAGTCCATGAGACCCTACGGACTCCAAATCCACGGATGAAAAATCTGGGGCCAGAGTGGAGGGAACTGGAATGGGCAGGTAAGACTCTGCTCGTCTCTATCATCACCAGCCTTCTTTTTCTGCATCCCCTATGAATCCCCCAACATCTCCCAACATCTCTAGTCTGCCAAGTGTCTTTCCTGCGCCAGGGCCCCTTTTCCTATTTTAGATACTGACATGGTCCTCTGCCTCTCTTCTCCCATCCACAAAAGTCTGCCAGGAAGAAAAGATCAGATGTGAATGGTTTAACCTGTAGTGTAGTAATTTATGTGGGTTACATTGCTATAATCCCTTTCTCATGTAACGTTTAAGTTTCTTTCTTTTTGTAGAATAAAACACTTTGATGCCAGACTCTCATTCTACCTTCTGATCCGTGGTATATGCACAATAGCTTTAGGCCCCAGGCAGCAGATGCATTCTGTTTGGTTAGTACAGTGTTGTATTCACTGTTGTTGTTTGTGGTAAATAGATATCACTTTCCAGTTTGTCAAAGACCCCACCCCTTCCCACACACTCCTGTGTGTATTTATCACAGCCCCACTGCCTCTTCCACTTAGCTGACCTGCCTGGTCTGAAGACATGTGCATTTGTGCCCCCAATTTTTAGCTTTGTTATTTCTTGACTTTTCCATTGAGAAGTTATATCAACCCCTCCTATAGCCTCCTATAGTTATTCCCCCCCACCTCAATTATTTGTCTTTTTTTTTCCTTATGCAGTTCTACCAATAATACTGTATTGACTTGGACCTCAGTATTGGGCAAGCATTCAAAGATTCCTTACTGTTTACTAGGGCAGAGTTCAGGCTATACCACCCGAAAACAGGTTGTTTCTCGCATACTTACAAAAACCAGAACTGAGGTTGCCATTTTTCTCTTTTCTTTTTCTTTCTTCTTTTTTTTTTTTTGAGATGGAATTTTGCTCCTTTCTTCCAGGCTGGAGTGCAGTGGCGTTATCTCGGCTCATTGCAACCTCCGCCTTCTGGTTTCAGGTGATTCTCCTGACTCAGCCTCCTGAGTAGCTGGGATTACAGGCACCTGCCGCCACACTGGGCTGATTTTTGTATTTTTAGTAGAGACGGGATTTCACCATGTTGGCCAGGCTGGTCTCTAACTTCTGACCTCGTGGTCCGCCCACCTTGGCCTCCCAAAGTGCTGGGATTACAGGCATGAGCCACCGAGCCTGGCCGCCATTTTTCTTAAAGTAAGACACAATGAAACAATTTGTGATAATTTTTACAGGAGTCCACCATCATATGTGGTTTCACTTTCTGCAGCTTCAGTTACTTGAGGTCAACCTCAGTCTGCAAATAGGTGAGTCCAGTCCAATAAGATATTCTGAGAGAGTGAGCAAGCGAGCATGTTCACATACTCTTTTTTTTTTTTTTACAGTATAGTGTTATAATTGTTCTATTATTAGTTATTGTGAATCCCTTACTATCCCCAATTTCTGAATTAAACTTTATCATAGGTATGTATGTGTAGAAAAAAATAGCATACATAGTGTTCTGTACTATCTGTGATTTCAGGTATCTGCGAGGAATCTTGGAATATATCCTCCTTGGATAAGGTGGGATCACTGTAATTGATTCTTAAATGAATAGATGAAATCAATTATTTAGCCGACACTGTCTTTTCAACATTTGAATAGGGCTTATCAAACCTAGGCACTAAGGCATTTCCTCAGCAGGACTGAAAAGTACACATCTGTGAAGGCGAGGGTGGTTGAAGGATATTTAGGAGTAGGGGGAGGCAGATGGGATCATTCTCGGAACAAAAATGTTTTCATCTCCTAGATGGGTTTAGACTTTGTCTACACCAAGGTCACGCTGGGGAGATGGGATGTGTAATGTGATATTTATTTGGCAATGTATGTGGCCAGCCACATACATTGTGTGCTCAATTCAGCTTACAAGTGCCGGCTCCTGGCTCTGAGGGCCCCATGTGCTTTGACTTGGTGAAAGGCTGCTCTGCCAGGGATTACGTATCCCTACCTCTGACCTGGTCGTTTTTCCTAATTATCATTCATTTAAAATAGTCAGCAGGGCAATAGCATGTGCACATCAAGGATCACAAAATGAACTTGGATTAGGAGGAATAAAAAATCTGTCCCACATGTGGCACTATTAAAAAGCTCTGGCTGAGACATACTGTTTATAGTCAGCAGTTGTCTGGAAAATAGATGTTTACTTGTAATGCGTGTATTAAGATCTTTGCCATTAGGCAATATATTTCCTGCATTGTGTCTTCTCTTACATAAAGCTCTACATTGGGACAAACCTTTAATTAGCAATCCTGTGGCAACAAAAAGTATTCAACACCAATACTGTTATATGTTGGCATTTCTGCTTATTACAAAAAAGAGAGACAGAGAGCCAAAACCTGGAACTTTTCTTTAGAAGGATGGCCTCTTTTTTTTTTTTTTCTTTAATGGAATGCTCCATTTAAAACTGTAACTGAAATATTTGCTAAATAAAGATTAAATTACTAACAGAAAAAAATGTTCTCAATATTTGGCAAGAACTTAGACACACTGGGTTTCCCTGACCCATGCATGCATCTTCTGATGAAAAGGTGTATTTTAATATGCCTAGGTGCATTCTTTGAATGAGACTCTCTCATCTATCTAATGAATTTCTTTTGTTGGTGATGAGACTAGATTTTCTGCTTCAGAACAGAACATGGACAATGCTCTTGGAACAGGGAGTAGGCACCACAAGACTTGTGTTCTATTCTTGCTGTTGACACAATATACATTTTTCCGCCTCTATTATCTTAGCAAACAGACTTGTGCCCCCAGAATACCATCCTATTAAGGGATAATCCTACTTCTATGAAGTTCTGAATAACGTTACATTCTAGTGCTAAAATAATGAATTCACTTCAGACAAATTTGGTCTAAGATTAAGCAAGTGGACTCTACAGTCTGGGTGGCCCATCCTCGGCCTGGGCACATCCTTAGGCAGTGGGTAATGTTTTCTTAGTCTTGGTTCTTGTATATATAAAGTGGGACAATAATGCTTACTTCATGGGTTTGTGGTGAAGACTAAATGAAAAATAAAAAACATATGTAAAGCCCTTAGCACAGATTTTCACAGATAGTTATCAATCAATGTTATTTGTTAGGTGCAGAGAGATTCCCCAGTGCTTTTAAAACTCGAATGATGGCAGCTGGCAGAAGCAGCCACTGATTTTCAACCCCTCTGGCCCTTAGTAGGGGCCCAATACATATTTAGTGAATCGGTGAAGGAATAAAGGACTACTGGAACAAGCCCCTAAATGTTAACTCCCAGCTCTACCAGTCCAAGCAACCAACTCATTTAGTCAGATCACACACCCCTCTTCATCTTCTATATTTCTCAGTAGAACCCACCATTGCAATTAGAAGCAGGAAAAATGGTCACATATTCATCTCGAACTCTCTTAAGCCAAATCAACAAATACTTATTGAGGGCAACAGAGGTGAGCAGAGTGAGGTCAGGAAGGATAATTCTCAGCATGGTTTCCAGAGCATGGCTCTGCAGAGATATACGACACAGTGAAAATCTAGAACAGTGTTTTGTTTTCGTTATTTATTTTTAATTTTAAATGATTTGATGGCATAAGATGAATCCTTACCCTCTTATCCTGATCTGCTATTTCATTCCCTGCCAAGCACCCATTTCATCATATATGCTCACCTGGAACATTCAAGCCTGCTGCCACAGTTAGAAAGATTCCTTTCTCAGTTGGTGCCAAAGGAATCTCAAAATGGTTTTGAATGCCTGTTAGATTAACACCCTCCCTCCTTATGGGTCCTCTTCTCTATTCATTCACTAATATGGGCGTTTGGAATTTGAATACAATGTACTGCATTAGGGCTACTGCAATCTATTTTTCATTTTCAAAATAGTGCATCTTGCTTTCCCCCTTATAGTATTTCATTGTTTGCTTGGTTTCACAGATCTGTTTTGGTAAGAAAGTTTTGAGAATATCCTGGGATTATAGTCTTTGAATGAACTTTCATGCCCATAGTATAAGCCCCTTTGGTTTAAAACTATCCCACTTAAAAGCATCTACTTATAACTACCAGCTGCTGGTTCTTTTCTGTTCCTACTCATGAATGCACACACAGACACATACAGATACATGTGCATGCCTGGTTGCATGCGCACACACACACGCACACCCTCACATGCACTGTTTATATGTAAACATCCAGAAGAAACAATGCATTGTAAAAATTGTCCTGTTGAGTTTGTAATCGAGAGTGAGTTACTGAGTGCTGATAAGTAAAGGAAGTGCAACCAGACAGTTTAATCCTCCAATTTCCTGTCTTCTAATCAGCCCCTGACTCTTTTGGTTTTAAATTAGAAACATTCCTGTCAATATTCAGTACAGGTGAAGGAAAATCAACTAGAAAATAAGTAAGGACAAAGCATTTATTTCACTGTCTAAAGTTCACAGGGGAAATATGAGTGTAACAACAGGAAATCAAGATTTTAAAAAAGATAGTAGAAGTACATAGGCTTGCTTAAGTAACCAATCATAATTCTGAATGTAGTACATTTGGATCATAATTTGATTTAAAGAAAAAAATGGGAACATAGTTCAATGTATTTACTTCTCCCTGAAAATAGTAAATGGTACTTTAAAAGATGTTGTACAAGGCTAACCTAAAAGAAAATGATAAGGATATCTTCTTAATATATGTGAGAGAGAATAAAAACCTACCCCATTCAGATTTTGCTTGCAATCTGCTTATACTGTGAGAAAATAATGTTGGAGTGTACAGAAATCTTATAAGTTAATGCATATTCTTAGATATGAATATACTTACATATATTTATAATGGTCGATAAAAATAAAACTGTGCATTTAGAAATAAGCTCAGGTGGAGCCACTGCACTGCAAATATTTGCAAAATATCTGTGAAAATACTTAAAAATAGAGTTTGCAAATGCATTAAATAGAAAGTGTATAAATATGTTTACCATGGACTCTTTAAAAATATGCTGAGTGCTGAGAATATGATATGCTTTATAATTTATTGAATCTCCTAATTTTGAGTCTTTTTATTTATAGACATTGTAGCAATTTCCTAGTTTATCATAAAAGCATAAGTGCAAATTTATAGACAAATCTCCATTATGCAATATCTTCAAAGAATTATAATAAACAATCATTAAGAAGAGTTGTTCAGCTGAGAATATTGAAAACTGAAATGGTAAATACAACATAATATGTGAATCCAACACATCTTAACAACAACAAAAGATTTCCATGAAATATGAATTCTTAATTTTGTGTCTGCAGTAGTTAAAGCTGCCAATCATTTGGGAAGTAGGCTGGAGTTGAGTTTTTTTTTTTTGAATTGTTGAACATAGTAAGGCAGTATTTCATAGAAATATCTTGCTATTTTTTACATATATACTTTAAAAAGTAGGCATTTATACTACAAGGCACAGCATACTCTTTTTGCCCAAGTGTTTTCCTGGTATGCAAAGTTTGAGTTGTACAAGTTTGAGTAAGTGACAGACAGTTCTTGATTTTAAAAGTGTATGTCAAATTTTTTAAAGAATGCTCCCAAAATAAGTGCTTCAGGACCTAGCATGGGGTGAGGGGGCTGCAGGATAATTTAGTTGCCTTCATTTCACAGTCACTATGAGTTTTTAAATTGGAGGGCAGAAGCAAGACAAGTGCATTTTGTAATTCACATAAAAATAGTTCCATAACACATTGTTATCATTACGAAGAGGAGAATGTTCATTCTGCCTTCATTTTATGCCATATGGGTAGAATGGAGATAATTCTGCTGGACAGAATTATATTTTGAAGCAAATACATGCTTGTAGGGTGCCTCCATTTCATTTGGAGCTGAGGAAAATTTCATGAGGGTTTTCTTTAGTTTTCTATGGGAGAGTTTCTACCAGCGATGTCACAACACAGCTAGATTAAGTTGATACGTAATATCTCTTTCTTGATTTGCATGATTAAAGCATTAGAGAAGTGGCTCAGATATCAAAAGGTTTCTCGTAAGTGGCAGCGCCAAAGGTAATTACTGTTAAAATGTACATGCTCGAAACCTGGTTGCTTGTTAACTTCTAAGTTGTTTACAACTCTGTGGGTTTGAATAAACGTTTTTATTTGACTTTTCAATAGCAAGACCCCTTTCTTGCTCCATTTTGATATAAAAAATGATATCATTCTTATATCCCACGTCCCTCAAGGCAACCTTAGCTTCAACCAAAAAAAGTGATAGAGGACAGAGATGGCCCTTCTCAGTATTTCATATTTTAAAATAGCTGTTTCTTAAACAAAAGTAGTCTTTTAAAGACAAAGTTAAAATTTATACCTAAAAAAATTAAAAATTAATCGAATCAACCAATTATTTCCAGTTAGTTATCAAAAAGTGTAGCTAAAGCCCTACTGTAAGCCTGAGGGAGTTATGAGAGGGGGTGGGGATAGAGAGGAAAAGAGAGAGGGAAGGAGAAGAGAGGTTGTTATTCTCAGTCTTTTATTAACCAGTTTCTTTCATCCTAGTGTGTCTTTATTATTTAGAAAAATAAAAATCATCCAGAGCTCTACCCATTCTCACCTAAAATTCTGGAGTAGGTAATGACTGTCTACAACCTGGTACAACATATGCCCCCAAACTAAAACAAACAAACTCATTTGCCATACAAATTGTTTACGATTCATTAAAAAGCAAAATTGCATATCCCGTCGCTGGCAGCTGAGGCCGTGTCTCCACGGGCGGAGGGGGCATTCACTGAGTTGCCTTTGTATGCTGGGAGGACCAAGCCGGAGGTTCCCACTATGAGCCCGGAGTCTGTGCAGCCAGATGACGCATGAGGTAATTTTAAAGCTTTATTTGCCTTTAGTGTGAAACTCCGATCTTGTACTATCCTTTGGTTAAAGAACTATATCAGCCAGAGGGAAGTTCAAATTTTTCTTTCAGCTGGGGAAATTGTTTGGGATAGCGAGGTGGGCGAATGGAGGGAGAAGGAGAGCATGTTATTCAAGGAAAGAGATCTAAGAGAAAACGTGAAATTTGTATTATTTTAATTAGTTCCCTCCTCCTTCATCAAAGTCTTCAATTTCCCATCAATAATGGGAAATTTGCATTAGAATTATTTGTAACTGACGGATCTGAAATGCCATGGTATGTGGTCCCTTTGAGGGAAAGCAACAAATTGATTTATTCCCTATGATAACTTGTATAACTTCTTTAGAGAGTGCTCTGATTTCTCACCCCTTTTCAAAGCAAAGATCTAGAAGCACTGAAGTTGAGAGAAACTTCCCTGTAGTATGCAGCCTAAACAGCAGCATGTGAGCTTTCAACATTGTTTATTTTTAGGCAGCTGCATTGCTAAATGTTTCCACCACTTTTATATATTATATTCCCGGCGGTAAAACATCTGTAAAGTAATTTTAAATGAAAAGCAACTTCCAAGTAAACTTTACAAAAAAGAAATTACAGTTTTCCAAGTTAAAAGAAGAGAAGCATTTGGTGATCTTTGCAAGAAAAAAAAAAAAAAAAGAGATGACACAGTTTGCCATAAAAAGTAACAGTCTATAAAATCTATGAGCTCTTGAAATACAAGGAAGTAGAATGTTTCACCCAAAATATGACATCAGCGCGCAGTTTTTTTTAAAAAGCTTACAACTTAGAAAATAATTGCTCAACCAATCAGTATATTCATTTCTAATGTTTAACAAGCTGTGTAAAGTGAAGCAATAGGCAACATCATAGCACATACAAGTAAACCTTGTTCTTGCTGGCAAAAACTTTAATGGGAAAATAAGTGCCCTGAACAAAAGTTCAGGGTCAAAGTGGATAGTCTACTGTTAGTCTAATTAGCCAAAAGCTGCATGTAACATTGTCCTGAAATTACTGATAACGTTTCTAATGTCTAGTTAAGAATTACAAGTTAAAATACACATGTACACACATACCCACAACCACTTTAACTCAAGAGTCCTTAGGATGGACATACTGCATCCCAAGAAGCAGCCGGATGGAATCCTGTGGTAGCTCACTTTTAACAGTCTCTCAGTCCTCCAAATTTCTACAACTTGCCAAAACGATACCACCATTGGTCCAGGAAGGGGAAAAGAGAACTCTTTCTGCAGATCATACAATGAAACTGACCATGCCCTGTTTTGTAATTCCATTCGCCAGTCTCCCCCTTCAACATCTCTCCCTCTCTCTCTCTCTTTTTTTCTTAAACTGATATCTATGTGAAATGAGCTGAAGTTCACGGTCCAGTTAGGAACGGATAATACATTCATTGTCCTGGCAGCAAACTTTTTTTCCACTCCCTGGAAGAATTCACGCTTGCCGCAAGAATAATAATTACGGAAAACTAGAAATGCACTGCTGACAAATTAATCCTTAACGGACACCACCCTAACGAGGGCAGTAATGATTTGAGGACTCTCTTCCTCACGGGACTTGCATCTCCTGTGACAATGAGCTATTGTGTATCCTCCCAACTCACTCTACCTCTTATAGATCCAAGATGTCAAAGGTGGTCTGTCCTGGTTGACCATGACATGTGAGTTAACTCATTCTGCTGCTGCATGGCAGAACTTTATTAAAACTTTATTTGTATCCAGAGTAACTAAAAGATCGTGTGTGCGGGTCTTTTCCACTCAGAGCTAGAGTGCCGAAGAGACAGAAAACCTGCTCTGGTATTTAAACGGAGACAAGTTAGATGGGAGCTGTGGGTCCCCTGATGGAAAATAGGGAGTGGGGACCCGGAGTTCTCTCACAGGTGACTTTAGGCAATCCAATTAATTGGCCAGGACTGGAATTCACTCAGGGCTTGCTTCTCCCCAGTGCCCAACACGCGTCCTCAGAAAATACCACAGCCAGAGAAAACCATACACCATAGTCCCTGAACACAAAAGTAAGGGGGATGTGAAACTGGAGAGAGGGGGCAAAACCTGAGGGCCGGGACGAATGCCTCATTTTTTCCCCCAAGACTGACTTGGCTAAAATATCCACCTCCACCTTACAACTGATACTCTTTAAAAAAAGAATTAAAAAAAAAAAAAAAAGAAAACCCCAAATACTGTCCCATGGAAAACGAGGGGAGGCATTCCTGAGAACTCAAGTCGCAGAGTGGCAGAGAGAGGATGGCAAGAGGCAGCAGTGTGAGGCTGCCTCACTGAATAGTGTGAAAAAAATCAAATGTGAGTTTGATGAATGTGAGGTCTGGGACATTTTGTCAAAGAGGGAGGGAAAGTAGAAAAGGAAAAAAAAAAAAAAAAAAAAAAAGCAGCCCCGGCTGCCAACTCACCATCCACCAAGTTCTGGCCGAGATGTCGTAGCAGAGCTGCCATTTGATGGAGCCGTCGGAAGCTTTCCCTGCCATTACGCTGTCAGCAAGCTTCATCTGATGCTAACTCACGGGAGATAAGACACCTAATTGAGAAAACATTTGCAGTGGCATGTGGGGCAACATGTAGTCCGGTCCATACCATATGGAATCATGGGTAAAAAAAAAATCTCCTTGACAATGAACCAATCTCTCACAGACCCAGTGGCAAGGTGAAGTGGAGATGAAAAGTCTTCTGCTCCTAGCACTGTCTTCTCCTCGCTCCTTTTTAAAAAACAAGAGCCCACTGCTACACATCAAAGGGAGGTGGTTAAAATTAGGGCTTCATCACTCAGATGATTTTGGTCTGCAGGGTTTTTCCTTTCCTTCCAACAACCAATCCCCCCCTCTTTTTTTTTTTTTTTTTTTTAAGGAGAATAAAGAGATTTAATAGGACAAAGGCAGGTAGTGGACTGCGGAGGGAGATCGCCACAGGCTATTAGCCTAAAATTTCTGCTTGACAGATGGAACTGCTTAGAGACTATCATGCAATGTTTTGGGCTTTTTCCCCCCTATTCAGCCCCCCTTCCTCGACTTTAAGTCTGATCCAGTATCTGTTTTTCACAGCCACTTTTCTCAAGAACGTGAGCTGTGCATTTAAAAAAATGTTTAGTTCAGTTTTGCTGTCTTACACATCTCTGCTGGAAAAGTCTCAAACTAAATCTGGGAACAACTGAACAGGTTTTCCAAGGAGTTAAAAAAAATTTCCAGGAAAAAATATTTCTCTTTCCTTACTTTATGTTTTTAAAAATTAACTCATTAGTTAATTCAGTCATGAAGGAAGATAAACGAGAGATGGCAGCATTCAAGTCTCTTGATTTTTGGTTTGGCTGGCATTGTGTTTAGATGTATGTTTTATGTGAGTAAATAAATACGTTACTGATATTTTACAAGTTCTAACCTATGCTGGGCTAGGCACCACCGATATTTTTTGGTGTCTTTTTAAATAAATTAATTTTGGACGTTTCCATTCTTTGTAAACAAAGCAATCAGTCATTATCAATTCGGATTAGCACAATTCAGGCTAAACTTGACATGAGCTCTTCCTTAATCAGAGAAAGTCACTTCTGATTTCCTTACTGTAACCTAGCCATCTTCTTCACAGGGGTTTTTAACCACACATCCTCTCTTTAGTATGGAAAAGTAGACCACAACCTGGACCTACCAATAAGAATGTTTGTAAAAATAATTTTTTTTTAAAGTGAGAAGCATTTCAAGTCATTTTACTTAGGACTAAGAAGGAGAAAGAAGCAGAGGGAATGACTTGTATTCGTTATATTCTTTCAAATTGTGTGACATTAGGAACTGCAGAAATACCTTTATCAGGGTACCAAACACGTCCTAATTTTTGTGAATGCGCACCAAACGCATCCTCTTTTTTTCTGAATATAAGCGATCCTTTGATCTCCAAGAACCTACAGTTTTCTCTGCTATGGGCCTTCAATATAGGTACTCCAAAGTATGGGAGAATCTGTCCATCACTATTTCTCAGGGCTATCGAACTGTGATTGTTTAAAAAGTTGTGCATTTACTGCCTAATTTTCCAGTGGATTTTTTGTTCTGGTCATGTGTTTGACTGAATAATAGGTAGATAAACTTGTTTAGAGCATATTTTAAGTTCCAAAGAGGTAAATTTGGTGCATTTTGCTTTCCTGTTTCTGATCTCTTCCTCAGTAGGTATTATTTTAACCATTTAGCATGCTGTTTTGACAAAAATAACTGTATTAAGGCAAATTTTATCCTGTTGCACCAAAAATATTTCTAATTTAAAGCATGATGCACAGACTGCTTCTAGGAATGAACCACAAAAATACAACAAATATGGCATTTTTTTTTCTTTCTCATTCCTTATTGTCATGGGATTTCTTCTAATTGTATTGGGGTGAGAGGTGGTAGCCAGAATTATTATTAAATGTAAATATTGCCATCACTCTTAGGAAGTATCTTTGTATACTTTATTACCTTGATGTCACCTGTCTTTTCAGAAGAAGAGTCTGCAGTAGCACAGGAAATGTTGTTAGCTTGTGTCTAACAAATACAAATGGACCTACTACCAGAAACTTGCCCTGAGCTTGCCAATGAAAACATTTATTGCCATGTGTAACTGCAGCATCATTAAAATTACTTAGTCTTTCTTAAGTTTATCATTTAGAGAAAGATAAGGAAAAAAGGTGGAAATTCTATATAAAATGTAAAATATCATCAACCAAACAAAAAAGGAGGGAAAAAAAAAGAAGAAGAAAAGAAACGAAGTAGCATTCTGTCTTTGAATCAACCAACCTCTGATTCTACTTCATCCATTCCTACTTGCCTCTGACAAGCAGACAAAACAAAATTTCCTTGTTTTAGGGTCTCCTCCGCTTTCTCCCAGGGCATACAGGCACGTGGACATCTTGAACTTGTGGGTCCACAGCTTTACAATTTCTGAGTTTATCCTGCAGCAACCTCTGAAGTTGGAGCTGTTTCTTGTCTGAGTCGCTGCATTTTTGAGACTGGAACACCCTATGCATGCCCATTATTTATGAATGAATGGAGCACAAGGTAAGCTGGATTCCAGATTTATCTCTGTGAATGATAGAATAGCCGGGAAGACTTTGCAGGAGAGGGCACATAGTTTGAACAAAAAAAATGATAAATATTATTGGATAATAGTATTTTAAATCCAGAACAATTAGGTGCATTTAACTTTATCATTGTTCTCTAAGAGGCTGGTGGAAGCTGTCCTTCCCATGCAGCAATCAATCTTTTCACAGTGTGGCCCTTTGTTAATAGCCTTAAAACAAGATTAAATAAAACATGTTAAATATTGCAATTATTGTGGGAAATAAAATTATTTGGTGAGCATAATGGGGAGCAATTCAAGCATTTAACATGATCCAGGAAATGCTACTCCAAACAATTGCATTTGCTTTATGCATTTTTCCCCTTTGATTGCTGACAGATGCCTTTTTGGAAACAAACATCTAAATGGTTTGCCTTCAGTTAGAAAAAAAATATAACAGAAAGCGGCTACATGTTTTGAATTTAACTCTTGTCATTTGAATACTTCTTCCCACTGCACATGAATGAATCCAAGGCAAAAACAGCGCTCTCATCAAGAAATAAGCCCATCAAAATTTGGCCTTTATTATTTCCTTTCAGCATATTTTATAAGAAGTGGGACTCCCCCTAGATAGGGAGTCAGGTGATGAGGACTATTTCCTGAGTGACAATGGGGAAGCATTAGAAAGGGAATTGTGTCCTTATAACATGAAACCTCAGGCAAAGTGCAAGTCGCTTTCCAGCCTCATTCAGGTCATCATCGCCAGTGCTCCCTTAATAAGCTATCCCCTTTTGTCGAATGGGAAGAACCCAAGAAAACTCAGAGGATGGTGAATTTCCATCTGTGTCATTGCTGCAGTGCATTTGAATAAAGGCCTCGAAGACTCTGCTGTCAACAGGTGTACAATACAAATACCGAGGAGAGGTTTTGGTTTTTGTTATATATTGCTAAAAGGAGATATGATATGGAATATTCATGAATTTCAGAGCCTGGGTCATAGAGAGATTGAGAGCACTGCTTCTGCAATCCAGTTGTCCATATCCAGGCTCTCTTGGTTACTGTGCGACCTCTCCCAGGTTACTTAACCACTCTGATTCTGTGTCCTATCATAATCAGGAAAATGAAGATAATAATAGTTATTAAGTGTATGTGTGTGTGTAGTGTAGTTAGAAGCAAAAAAATGCATAAGGTACATAGTTCCTGATATGTAATGAGTGCTCAACTAAAGTTATTGTGCTGTTATTGATGTCTTATTACAATTATTCCCCTGTTGAGGGAAGCCCTCTTTCTTCCCCCTTCTGGTCCTGTGCTGGGAGGGTCAGTTGGATCCCTTCCCTCTGTTCTTCCATAATAACCTGTGCCTTGCTCCATTGCAGCTGTTAGCACCTTCCTCTGGAATCATCTGCCTCCTAGTCTGTTTTTCCTCCTGGACCTTGAGATCCTTTTTTTTTTGAGACGGAGTCTCGCTCTGTTGCCTAGGCTGGAGTGCAGTGGCCTGATCTCCGTTTACTGCAAGCTCTGCCTCCCGAGTTCACACCATTCTCCTGCCTCAGCCTCCTGAGTAGCCGGGAATACAGGTGTCCGCCACAACGCCCAGCTAATTTTTTTGTTGTTGTTGTATTCGTAGTAGAGATGGGGTTTCACCATGTTAGCCAGGATGGTCTCAATCTCCTGACCTCGTGATCTGCCCGCCTTGGCCTCCCAAAGGATCTTGAGATTCTTAAGGGCAGGGACTGTATCTTGCGCATCTGAGTAGCTATAAGGCCAAGCACAGTGCCGGGCAGAGTAAGGGCTTTCTACACGGTTAGAGAATGAGAATAGAAAGGCACAGGACATTAGCCGCTTTGAAATTCACATTATTCTATTTACACAGCCTTGTCTTTTACCTTGGCTCAAGCTATTGCCTTCCTTGGACATGATCTCCCTTTCCAAGGTAACACCCACCTTAGGACGCCAGCTCACAGTGACCCCTAGCACCTTTGGTGCCCTGCTGCCTTCCTTATCTGCACCATCCATTAGTACTTTGCATCAACTGACTGTATTATTATTTGTCTTTGATGAAAATGTGTCTTTCATTCATTTATTCACCCATTTAATAGCAACGTATGTGATGCAGGCACTAAAACTTATTTTCTCTTTCTTTTCAAGGGCTGTTTCTAGGACCACTGGAAATTTGAAAGTCTAGGAGAAGAGCAATTTGATTTTGTATGTAACACCTCATATTTACTGAGTGTTTCCTCTTGGCCAGGCACTGTTCTAAGATCTTTATGTGTGTTTTTTTTTCCTTGTGAGTCCTTATGAGGTAGGACCTGTTATTAACTCCATTTTACAAACAGGATAACAGACTCCAAGAGGTAAAGTTTGCTTAGGGCTCCAGAGTTAGTGACAGAAGGAGGATTGAAGCCTAGGAACAATGACTTCAGAGCTTCACCACTCTGGTGTTGCCTCCTGAACCAAAAACGGAGAGAAGTAACAGGATTTAGCACCTGCTACATGTCATACAGTTTTTAAAGGTACTTTTGGGTATCATTTAACCTTCACAACAACCATAGGAGGTTGTTATTATGATTTTTAACTTGCATATCAGGGTCAAAAAGGTAAGAGTCTTGGCTAAAGACACATGCTAAAGAACAAGAGCCAAGATTCAACCCTATGTCTGTATAATAAAAAGCCCATGCTTTTGCTGTTCCAACCAGCTTGTTCTCAGAAGATAATTTTTACTTTTTATTCATTTTTTTGGAGATAAGATTTATCTGTCACCCAGGCTGGAGTACAGTGGTCTCGAACTCCTGGGCTCAACTGATGTTCCTACCTCAGCCTCCCAAGTAGCTGGGACCACGGGTGTGCACCACCACACCTGGCTAATTGATTTTGTTTTTTGTTTTTTTTTTTTGAGAGATGGGTGCTTGCTTTGTTACTCAGGCTGGTCTTGAACCCCTGGTCTCAAGTGATTTTCCTGCCTTGGATATTTTTTATTTTTCACGTAGAGTTGAATGTTGAGCTTAACAGATATGTATGGCTTTGAATCACCAGGCTCATGGAAAACATGAAATTAGAAATGTACCCTGTTGCTGAAGCTGCAGAAACATTCAGTTTAGAGCAATGGGTATCCAAGATTAAAAAGAAAGAAAAGATCATGCCTGTAATCCCAGCACTTTGGGAGGCCGAGGTGGGCGGATCATGAGGTCAGGAGATCGAGATCATCCCGTCTCTACTAAAAATACAAAAAATTAGCTGGGCACGGTGGCGGGCACCTGTAGTCCCAGCTACTCAGGAGGCTGAGGCAGGAGAATGGCATGAACCCGGGAGGCGGAGCTTGCAGTGAGCCGAGATCGCGCCACTGCACTCCAGCCTGGGCCCCAGGCCCAGACCCCCCCCCCCCCCCAAAAAAAAAAAAAAAAGAAAGAAAAGAACAGAACGGAATATAAAAGCTGTATTAAGAGGCATTTACTAGTGTTAACACCTAGATCTTTCCTCTAACCTTAATCAGGTGGAAAATCCTAAGATGGTGTTCAGTCCATCACCGTCTAAACCTTCGAGTCGGGACATATTCACATGTAAGTGTTGGGATAAAAAGAAGAATCAACACAAAAGGATGGAAAGTCTAGTTCCCCCAAAGCTCAGAAAAGTGTGAAGGTCTTTCGTGGGAGATTTATCCTTTTTTGATGAAGGCAGCAAAATCCTCTGCACAGGTACACATCATTACTGGGTGTGAGTGTGGTGACTTAAAGAAACCAGCATCCCAAGTCACCTGGCATGGTTTTCTCACCGTATGACAGAAGTGAATGCGGCAAAGCTGAAAAGGGCAGAATTGAAGAAAATGCCAGAGGGTCCAGACAGCCCCATCTACTTTAATAATTTGCCCAGAGATTGCCCAGATTTTTGATCTGGTATATATACATACACGTGGATTTGGATATATATCTATCGCTCAATCAATCTGTATTGTGCAAGGAAAATATTGATAATTTATTTTTGGCAGAGACTCACCCACAATGTCCTGCAAAGAATCAGTTTTCTTCTTGGCGGCAGATCTTGTGCCTCATTTCCATTTAGAAATTCTTTGACTTTTACTTTCTTTGCATTTTCTGTTAAGCGGCTGCCACCCAAGATTGGACGAAACCCTCTGCCCCCTGTTTAAAAAGAAAAAAAAAAGGAAAAAAAAAAAAAACGACATACAACATAACCCTCTAATAAATATATTCACAACTTCTATGCAAGACGCTTAAGAAAACTAAAGGTTAATATATTCTAACTAGATGTTGGGTATAGAATGTCAGATCTGTCAAATTTCATTATAACTTGCTGCTCATTGGAAAAGATTTGATTTCTTTTGCCACTGTCCTACTATGTTCAAGTCACAGACTGCCAGCAGCAGCCCACAGAAGACCACAGGCTGGCAGTGAGCGGGCTCGAGTGGGAAACCAGCCGCAAGGACCATCTGTTTCCGATTTCTAGCTGAGCCAAGATGTGCAGTGAAGTGCATTCCATTCACCAGGCCAGCTTCTCCCCTGCTCAAGTTATTAGTGTTACAAGTGAAATTGTCTTTTCCAAACAGCAGGGGAGCTATAATCCTTATGGAACAGGACACTTTAAAACACATACACACACATACATGCATGCGCACACACACACACACACACACACACCATTCAGACATCTTTTGTTAAAGTTGTGGGGAAGGCTGCTTGTAAATTTAATTACAGCCTTCATGGGGTTTATAAAGTATGTTTTATTAAGCATGATAACCTCTGAGGCAGCATCCTATACATTGGCCTCATTTAGTGTAATTGAATGATCAAATATCTTTAGGATGCTTTTTGTGGCCATGCTTAAAAGTGATAAGAAGGATGTATTTAAACCATCTTAAAATGAAATGGCTTTCAAAAGCATAATGAGTTTTAGGAATAATCAATGGAAACCCTTGCCTGGCTGGCCCAAGTGAGCCAATCTCATGCATGTTGACAGTGCTGAGGCTTGTCAGCCAGCTATTAAATCCCAAGGCGGCCAAATGACTCATATCACCATGTAAGTTGGGAGATCATAATAAGCTACATATTTATTATTTGAGACTGATCTTCTGCCTGTCTCAAGATGAATAATTTTTAGAAAAATTTGGAGGCGAAGCAGCAAGGCCGATTGCATGACAGTGTGATAGAACTAGCAACAGGAGAAGTCATGAGACCTTACTTAAGTAATGTTATAAACATGTATTTAGTAACAGGTACTTGCCATCACACTAGATGTTCAGGATATGAAGAAGAAAGCAACAGGGACTGCCCTCAAGGAGCTCCCAACTCTCACTGAGGAGACAGAGGAGCAGGCAAGTACGTTACAGTGTGGCAGAACCACGCTGGGGTTCTAGTATTGGTTCTTCCACATGCTCGCTGCTTGACCCCCGGTTGTCACACCCTCTCTGCAGGCTACATCTGAAATGGGGATGGTGATGGCAGACTTTCAGGGACTGTTGTCAGAAGTAAATAAACTATAATCCACATGAGAGGACGAGAGTCTTTGATAGGCACTTAATCAGTGCTCAATGTATGTTAGTTTCCATCTCTGTCTAGTTATTCTTTGAATATGTGATAACCTTGTATATTATAGCAGGTTTCTCCTTTGTGGGTGAGTGGCACATTGATCTAGAGAGTATGCCTCATTCGTGACTCCCAGTACAGGTCAACCAGCCTTAGACTGCATGTTCCCCTAAGGGCAAGGACTGAAGAGGGTGCTATGCAGGGTCATGAATAATGAGATGCTTAATGTGAGCTTTTGGTTCATGGTGAATGACAAAATGATTTTTCCAAAAATGAACTATTTTTCTTTTCTTTTTTTTAATGTTAAAAATTTTAAAATTTAATAACTTACAGTATTTTTACATAATATTCTTGCTTTTCAACAGTAGTATGCAACTCATAAAGATATAAAGATCTAAGGAGCACAATGATACATGTATGTGATTTAAAAGAAGTATTTCACATAAACAGGAAAAAAATTACTTTCTTATTTAATACTATATCTATTGTCTTCATCATAACAGAAATCTATAATAATAAGAACTAGAGCTATCACAGCACCTCTTATCTGCTGACACTGTGTTAAACACTATACATCCATCACCTCATTTAATCTTCACAATTCTGTGAGGTGGATACTGTGATTGACTTTATCTCCATATTAAAGACAAGGAAACAGAAGCTTAGAGACATTAAGAAATTTCAGCTGAGCGCAGTGGCTCACACCTGTAACCTCAGCAATTTGTGAGGCCGAGGTGGGCGGATCACGAGGTCAAGAGATCGAGACCATCCTGACCAACATGGTGAAACCCCCATCTGTACTAAAAGTACAAAAAAAATTAACTGGGCGTGGTGGTGCACACATGTAGTCCCAGCTACTCGGGAGGCTGAGGCAGGAGAATCGCCTGAACCCGGGAGGTGGAGGTTGCAGTGAGCCGAGATCACACCACTGCATTCCAGCCTGGCGACAGAACCAGACTCTGTCTCAAACAAAACAAAACAAAACAAAAATTTAAAAAAACATGTATCACAAAAGAGAAAGGTGTGAGACTTGAGCAATCTACAAATAGGTAACAAAACATATAAAAAGACACTCTACCTAATTCAGAAATGTGCATTTGAAACAGTGAAATATAACTTTTCATTACAGAAATTTTATAAACTGCTAATGCCTAGTATGAGTGAAGGTATGGGGAGGTGAACCCCTACATTCACTGCCAGAAGGACGGCAAACTGCAAACCAGGAAGCCCTTTCTACCTGGCCATCTACATTTTACATGGGCTTACGCTTTGATTCCAACAATCTCATTTTTAGTCATTTTCTTAAGGAAATAATTTGACAATTACCAAGGATATATAAACATGGATGCTTACTGCAACTTTTTACGTAAGAGTAAGAAACCAATATAACCTGAAAGTCCATCAGTAGAGAACTATAAATTACGAATGAATAAACTATGAATAGCAAATAAATTATGCTACATCTGTACAGTGGGTACTGTATTGCTACTGAAATGGCTGAATTAGATTCCTGCATCAAGACTTAAATAAATGCATGATATATTTAGCAGGAAAGCAATTTATAGAAAAATATGTATAAATATCATGCCATTATAGAAAGATCCATGTAAAGTACATTTACACTTTCCTTTTCTCTTTCTTAACAGTGGCTATCTTTGGGTGTGTTGCAATTATTAAAGCCCTTTCCCTTTTTTACATTTGTTAATTTTTTTTTTTTCCTGTTTTCAAAAACAATTACAGGCCAGGTGCCTGGTTTACGCCTGTAATCCCAGCACTTTGGGAGGCCAAGGCAGGTGGATCGCTTCATCACAAGAGATCAAGACCACCCTGGCCAACATGGTGAAACCCTGTCTCGACTAAAAATACAAAAACTAGCTGGCTGTGATGGTGCACACCTGTTGTCCCAGCTACTTGGGAGGCCCAGGCAGGAGAATCGCTTGAACCGGGGAGGCGGAGGTTGCAGTGAGCCAAGATCACTACACTGTACTCCAGCCTGGCAACAGAGTGAGACTCCGTCTCTCTCTTTCCAATAGCTTCTCTTCTTCTAGTTGTTGTTCTTCAATAAAAGTGGCCTCCTCTTCCTCCTTCTGTGCGAGTCCTGAGTCTCTCAGTCGAG
Source organism: Colobus angolensis palliatus (assembly GCF_000951035.1). Lineage (NCBI taxonomy): Eukaryota > Metazoa > Chordata > Mammalia > Primates > Cercopithecidae > Colobus > Colobus angolensis. Next base: position 4,957,587 of record NW_012111142.1, read on the forward strand.
CAAGTTCCTGCCAACGTTTCTTTCGTTTCTGTCTTCAGGGCGGCCCTGTACTTTTTGTGGCTTGGTTTCTCTGGAAACATCATCTTCTCGGGCGCAGCCATCTTGCCAGCCCTTTTTTTTCTTTTCAAAGCAGAAATCACATAATTTCATCTAAAATGAAGAGGGGGGAGAAATATGATATATGATAGAAATATGATAAAGCCTCTTATTTTATATTTAAGAAAATGAAGCCCAGCAGAGAGAATTACCTGGGGTCACTGAGCAAGTTAGTGACAGAGATAGAGTTTCAACCTAGAGACCCCAATTTTTGCTGTCTCTGTTTGCCACTTCACTGATTGTTTCACGGTGTTTGAAAGATGTGGTCAGGTAATTCAATTGCATTCAGATGCTTGTGAGCTCCTGCTGCTGCTACTTTTGCTGATTGTATTATAGACCTGGCAGTTGGATCATTGCACTTTACTTATGCTTACAGGCAGAAATGGAGGTCATCTGGTAGAGTCCTCTTATTACATAGATAGGGAAGCTATGGGCCAGGGTCCCAGGTAGGTTCTCCGAAGGCAGACTTTGAGACTTGTATGAGAATTGTGAAGATCTGTGTTCAAGAACTCTATTGGGATGAATCAGGATCAACACCTGCAGGTAAGTAAAGGAAGGAAAATTGGGCAGAGGGAGGAGATGGCTAGATGAAGTTCTAGCTAATCCTACAGGAAACGTGGAAACTGGGATGGCATTGCAGAACTGTCCCAAATTAGGGCAAGGGGATGAGGATATTGTACTCCTATAATGGCTCACCAGCAATTGAATGAGAGCTATTTCAGGGAAACGGAAGAGACTCTGGGCTGACAATTCTTTCCGAGCAAAGAAAAAGTGCAAAGGAGTTTCAGCTGAGAGCTGTCAGCTACTAATATTCCCAATAGGTGGGAGGGAATCTCCATGATATGTCATAGGATCCACCTGTACCCAGAGACATCAAATGGCTTACTTAAAGTCAGTGGCAAATTTGGGCTTAGAATTTATGGTCCATAGCTCAACTGTTTTCTCCAATGACAGTGAGTAGGTTTCGTGCCCTGTTTGAACCTGGTAGATCCAGAAGTACTCCTTCTCCTTCAGAAACAACAGGGGATGGGGAAAGGAATATAAGGCAATGAGGGCAGTGTTGGGCATTTCTTGGATTCTTCTTGAGTTGTCCAGTGATTGTCACCTTTCTTGGCAGATGCAAGAGTTCAGTGAATGAATAAAAGAGATGTTTGGAGTGTGACTCTGAACACATCTGGTCAAATCTTTGAGCCTTTAAAGAGTCTTGTGGTAGAAGCAGGTGTTGGCATCTCTCTGAGGCCTTGTACCTGTGAGGAAGAGGATTTGGGAGAGGGGAGAGGAAGCACAAGGCAGCAGTGGAGTGAACCACTGGTGTTTCTTATTCCACATGTTTTCATCTCAAAGAAACTCTCCCTTAGAGTACCCAGTCAAGAAAAGAAAAAAAGAGAAACCCCCAAATCTGAAACATTAATGGTGTGTGATGATTAAACTCTTTGCTTCAAAGGAGTTCTTTGGAGAACAAACCCAAGCTTCCATAATCTCTTAAAAAGAGCAAATCTGTTTGATATGGAGCCGAAAGAAGGCTTTTAGAGTCCCTACCCCCCCATACCTCCACCTCCTGGCTCTTTAATTTCTTTTTCCTTTGTGTTCTCAGTGGGATTCTTTTATTTTTTATAACATTTTAAAAAGAAGCCGTCTTAATTTTTGAGCCATTGCTATCTCTGCATTTCACTGGCCGTGAACATGATGTAAAATGACTCAGGAATCCATGGAAACTCAGATTCTCTAGTTGGTATCTCTTCTCTGGTCCTTGGTGGGACAAGTCCAGGAGACTAGTTACTGCCTTATTCTTCATCACCCCAACACAATGAACACACTCTTTTCCAGGGGATCATGGACTGACTCTCATGAGAAGTAGAAAAAGGGTTTCCACATCCATGTTTGGCAATTTTCCACCTTTTCCCTAATGGTCAGGTGTTAGTCAGGATGGTCTCAATCTCCTGACCTCGTGATCCGCCCGTCTCGGCCTCCCAAAGTGCTGGGATTACAGGCATGAGCCACTGTGCCCAGCCCAAAATCTTCAAATTCTTAAACTCAATTCTACCTCTAGTATACTACCATACACATTGTTCAACCATTATGTACACAGATATATGTTCATTTTAGTATTATTTGAAGTGGTGAACAAAAAAAAAATCTTCTGCGTGGCATGACTACTTCAGAGCATATTATGTAGCCATGAAAGAAAATGTTATTTACAAATGGAAAATGCTTATGCTATAATACTGTGAAAAAAGCATGATACAAAATTGAACATACAGAATGAGCACAATTTGGTGAAAAATAACAGTCTGTTCTTTAAGAGACAGAAGACACATTCAAATGTTAAGAGTTGCTTATATAATTGGTAGGATTATAAGTTTTTCTCCTTTTTTGTTTCTGTGCAATTTCAAAAGTTCTTCTAATAAATGTTAATAAATAATAAATAATGTTAGTAAAAGTTCATTAATACATAATGAAAACAAATTTGATATTAAAAAACCATTGAAACTGGAAATCTGTTGGCTGGTGATTAGGCTTAAAAACTCCCTCTCCTTCCGTAACTCAATTGCACGTACCTTCATCTGTTTCCTCTTATGGTTAGCTGGGTGTTTTCCAGATTAGGCACAAGAACTTTAATGAAAATGCAAAGAATACTGAGCTAGTAACCAGGAGATGTTGATTGTAGCCAGGGCCATGCCATTAACCCACCATATGCTTCAGGGTGAATCCATTTTCCTCCCAGGGCCTCAGTTTCTTTATCTATAAAATGAGGAGCTCTGGTTCTCTCCCATCTAACACAACTCAACACACTATCTATAAAATGAGGAGCTCTGGTTCGCTCCCATCCAACACAACTCAACACACACAGTTCTACTTTTATGGTTTTGTTATTGGGTTTACTAGAAAATTTTAAGTGAAAAATGATTCCTCTGTTACTTAAAGTTTTAAAAACCATTGGAATGGATGATCTAGATTAGTATAGATGACTAACTGCTTTTAGATTTTAGCTATTGTTCATATCTCTCTTTAAAAATTTATTTTTCATTGTGTTGAAAAACATAAAATCTGCCTTATTAACCATTTTTAAGTGTACAGCACAGTATTGTGAACTATACACACATTGTTGTACAGCAGATCTCTAGAACTTTTTCATCTTGCATGACTGAAACTCTATGACCATTGATTAGCAACTCCCCATTTTTTCCTAACCCCATCCACTGGCAGCCACCATTCTACCTGTGTCTAAAGGTTTGACTACTTTAGATATCTTGGATAAGTGGCATCATGCAGTATTTGCCCTTCTGTGACTAGCTTATTTCACTTAGCACAATGTCTTCAAGGTTCATCTTTTTAAAGCCTGAATAATATTCCACTGTATGTTTATATCTCATTTTCTTTATCCATTCACCCATAGATAGACATTTAGGTTGTTTCCACCTTTTGGCTATTGTGAATAATGATGCAATAAACATGAGAGTGCAAATATTTTTGGGATCCTGATTTCAATTATTTTGGATAAATACCCAAAAGTGGATTGCTGGATGATATGGTAATTTTATTTTTAATTTTTTGAGGTACCTCCATGCTGTTTTCTATAGCAACTATACCATTTTACATTTCTACCAATAATGCACAAGGGTTCCAATTTTTCAGCATCTTTGCCAGCACTTGTTATTATTTAAAAAAAAAAGGCCATCCTAACAGGTGTGAGTGATATCTCATTGTGGTTTTGATTTGCATTTCCCCGATGATCAATGATGTTGAACATTTCTCATGTACCTGCTGGCCATTTGTATGTCTTTGGAGAAATGTCTATTGAAGTACTTTGCTCACCTTTTAATTGGCTTTTTTTTGGTGTTGTCGTTCTTGAGTTGTAGGAGTTCCTTATATATTTTGAATATTAACCCCTTTTAAGATATATAGTTTGCAAATATTTTCTTTCATTCTGTAGGTTGTCTTCTTACTCTGTTCATTCTTTCTTTTGCAGTGAAGAAGATTTTTAGCTTCATGCAGCCCTACTTGTCTATATTTTGCTTGTGCTTTTGGTGTCATATCCAAACAATCATTGCCAAGATCAATGTTATGAAGTTTTCCACTATATTTTCTCTTAGAAGTTTCATAGTTTCAGGTCTTACATTTAAGTCCTTAAGCCATTTTGAGTACATTTTTGTGTATGGTGTAAGATAAGGGTCTATTTTCATTTTTTTGCATGTGGATATCCAGTTTTTCCAGCACCATTTGTTGAAGAGACTGTTGTTACCCCATGTGTCGATGGGTGTCTCTGTCAAAGATTATTTGACCATATATGTGTGGGTTTATTTCTGGGCTCTGTATTCTGTTTCATTGGTCACGTTTCTGTCCTTATGTTAATACCATACTGTTTTGATTACTGCAGCTTTGTAATGTGTTTTGAAGTCAGGAAGTGTGAGTCCTCCAGATTTGTTCTTCTTCTTAAGATTGTTTGGGCTATTTAGAGTCCTTTGTGATTCCATATTAATTTTAGGATTGTTTTTACTATTTCTGAAAAAAAGAAAAAGACACTGGGGATTTTGATAGGGATAGCATTGAATTCGTAGATCTCTTTGGGTAGTAGAGACATTTTAACAATACTAAGTCTTCCAGTTTAAGAACATGGATACCTTTCAATTTGTTTATATCTTCTTTAATTTCCTTTATCAATATTCTTTAGTTTTCAGTATATAAGTCTTTCATCTCCTTAGTTAAATTAATTTCTAAATATTTTACTCTTTTTGATTTTTTGCAAATATAATTATTTTCTTAATTTCCTTTTGGGATTATTCATTGCAACTGATTTTTAATGGTGAGTTTATATCCTGCAGCGTTAATGAATTCATTTTTTAGTTCTAACAGTATTTTTATGTGAAATCTTTATGATTTTCTCTATATAAGATCATGTCATATGTGAACAAAGATAATTTTACTTCTTTTTTTCTGATTTGGATGCCTTATATTTCCTTTACTTGCTAATTGCTCTGGCTAGGACTTACAGTACGATATTTAATAGGAGTGGTGAGAACGGGCACCTTGCCTTGTTATTGATCTTAAAGAAAAGTTTTTAGTTTTTCATCATTTAGTATGATACCAGTCATGATCTTATCATGTATGGCCCTCATTATGTTAAGGTAATTTCCTTCTATTTCTAATTTTTTGAGGATTTTATCATGACTGCATGTTGAATTTTGTCAAATGACTTTTCTGTATCTATTGGGATGATCATGTGATTTTAATCCTTAGTTCTGTTAATGTGGTGTATCACATTGATTGATGTCATATGTTGAACCATCTTTGCTTGGTCATAGTGTTTGATTTTTTCAATATGCTGTACAATTCTGTTTGCTTGTATTTTGTTGAAGATTTTAGCATGTATGTTTATCAGGGATATTGGCCTCTAGTTTACTTTCCTCATAGTGTCTTTGTCTTTGGTATCAGGGTGATGCTGACCTCATAAAATGAGTTTGGAAATGTTCTCTTCCCTTCAATTTTTTGGAATAGTTTGAGAAATACTAACATCAGTTCCTCTTTAAATGTTTGATAGAATTATCCAGTGAAGCCATCTAGTTCTGGGCTTTTCTTTGAGGTTTTTAATTACTGATTCAATTTGCTTACTAGTTATAGGTTTTTTCTTACTAGTTTAGGTTTGCTCTTTTTATTTCTTCAGCATTCAGACTTGGTAGGTTATATGTTTCAGAAATATCCATTTCTTCCAGGCATATAATTTGTTGGCATATAATTTTTCTTAGCTATATCTTATAATTATTATTGATGTGGCATCAATTGTAATATTTCCACTTTCATTTTTGATTTTATTTAGGTCTCCCTGTTTTTTTCTTAGTATAGCTAAAGGTTTGTCATTTTTGTTGATCTCTTGAAAAAGTCAACTCTCAGTTTCACTGATTTCTTTCTGTTGTTTACTATTCTCTGTTTCAGTTATTTCTGTTATAATCTTTGTTTTTCTTCATTTCTGCTAACTTTGGATTTAGTTTGCTTTTATTGTTCCTTACAGTTCTTATAATTCCTTAAGATATAAAGTTAGGTTATTTATTTGAGATCTTTCTTCTTGTTTAATGTAGGCATTTATCACTACAAACTTTCTTCTTAGTATGACTTTTGCTTATTTGCATAAGCTTTGGTATGTTGTGGTTTTGTTTTTATCTGTCTTAAGATATGTTCTAATTTTCCTTTTAATTGCTTCTTTGGTACCATGATTGTCAAGAAGTATATGATTAACTTCATGTATTTGTGAATTTCCCAGTTTTCCTTCTGTTATTGGTCTCTAGTTTTCATTCTATTGTGGTTGGAAATTGGTATGATTTCAGTCTTTTCAAATTTGCTAATACTTGTTTGGTAGCCTAATATGTGATCTATATTGGAGAATGTCCATGTGAACTTGAGAAGCATGTGAATTCTGCTGCTATTGGATGGAATGTTCTTTATCTGTCTATTAGATCTATCTGATTCATAGGGTTGTTCAAGTTTGCTCTTTTCTTTTTGATTTTCAGTCTGGATGTTCTAGCTATAACTGAAAGTGAGGTATTCAAATCTTCTACTATGATTGCATTGCTGTCTGTTTCTCCTTCAGTTCTGTTAATATTTGCTTCATGTATTTGGGTGCTCTGATGTTGGGTACATATTCGTTTATAGTTGATTTATCTTTCTGGTAAATTGGCCCCTTTTATAATTATATGATGTCCTCTTATGTCTATTGTGTCAGTTTTTGACTTAAAGCTTATTTTTTCTGATATAAGCATAGCCACCTCTGCTGTCTTTTGGTTACCATTTTCATGGACTATATTTTTCTATCCTTTTCTTTCAGTCTACATATGTCTTTAAATCTAAAGTGAGTCTCCCATAGGCAGCGTGTAGTGAGATCTTGATTTTTAAAAATCCATTCAGCCACTCTATGTCTTATGATTGGGAATTTAATCCATTTACATTTAAAGCTATTACTTATAGAGAAGGACTTTAGATTGCCTTTTGTTAATTGTTTTCTGTCTTGTACCTTTTTGTTCTTTTTCTTTCTCTCTTTGTATTGTCATTTTGGTACTGACATGTTTTGAATTGTTTCTTAATTTCCTTTATGTATCTTCTATGTGTATTTTCTGTGTAGTTAACATGATGCTTACATAAAACACTTATAACAATCTACTTTAAGCTGGTAACAACTTAACTGCAATCACATACAACTATACTCTTTAACTTCTTTCTCCTTCACACTTTGTGTTAACTCTCATACTATAATTAAAAGTGATTTATGGACCACCACTACAATATTCTGTATTTGTTTATACATTTACCTTTACCAGCAAGCTTTATACTTTCACATGTTTTTGTGTTGCTGTCTAGCATCCTTTTATTTCAACTTGAAGGACTCTCTATAGCATTTCATGCAAGTCTAATGGTGAGGAACTCCTTCAGCTTTTATCTGGGAAATTCGGTGTTTCTGCTTCATTTTTGAATGTCAGTTTTGCCATCTATGGTATTCTTTTTTCATTTTTATTTTTATGTTTTTTACTTTTAGCACTTTGAATATATTCTCCTATTTCCTGCTGGCCTGCAAGGTTTCTGCTGAGAAACCCACTGATATTCTTATGTAGAATCCTTTTCATGTGGTGAGTAGCTTTTCTCTTGCTGCTTTCAAAATTCTCTCTTTGTCTTTGACTTTTGGCAATTTGACTGTGATGTAGAATTTTACAAGTTTATCTTAATTGGGATCCTTTAGGCTTCTTTTATCTGTATGTCCATTTCCTTCCCCAAAGTTGGGAAAATTTCAGCCATTATGTCTTCAAATAATCTTTATGCCATTGTCATTCTCTCTCAATCTCTCTCTTTTTCTCATTTCCTTCTGGAGTAGCTATAATGTGTAACTAGTCTGCTTAATGGGGTTCCGTAAGCCCCTTAGGCTTTCTTCATTCATTTTCATTTTTTTTTCCTTTTGTTCTTCTGACTAGGTAATCTGAAGTGATCTGTTTTTGAGTTTGTTGATTCTTTTTTTCTGCTTCATCACTTTTACTGCTGAGCCCCTCTAGTGAAATTTTCAATTCAGCTGTTGTGTTCTTAAGCTCCAAAATTGCTCTTGGTTGTATAAAATTTTTTCTCTTTGTTGATATTCTCATTTTGTTCATTTATCATTTTTCTAACATCTTTGTGATGGTTATTTTGAATTCTTTGTCAGGTACTTCATATACCTCTATTTCTTTAGGGTTGGTTACTAGAGATTTATTTTGTTCCTTTGATTGAGATATGTTTCCCTATTTCTTTATGTGTCTTGTAACTGTTGGTATTCATGCATTTGAAAAACAGCCATCTTTCCTAGTCTTTACTCACTGACTTCATACAGGGAAATAACTTCACCAGTTATTTCAGCTAGAGATTGTGAGGACCTCTCACGTCTTTTCTGGAGATGTGTTTTCTCTGGTTTCTCCCAATTAGAGGCTTGCAGGTTGTTTTTTTTCAGAGCTTGTAATCTCTTGCTCCCTCTGGTGTCTATCTCTAGTATTATGAGTTTTCTGGTGCAACCACAAGCAACTGAGTTTTTAGAATTTTTTTTTTTTCAGTCCCTGTGGCCCTAAGCACACGAGGTATGTTGGTTTCCCATCAGGACTCTGAACCAGATGAGGCAAAAACTCATCCCTCGGGAAACCCCCTGAAAAGGCAGAATGCTGGACACACACACCACCCTCCTCTTTTGTTCCCAGCAAAAAAGCCACAGCTAGGTGCTTACTCCTAATTACAAGCCGTGCTAATTTCTATCGGTGACATTACAAGTTCTCTGGCACTGCCACAAGCCACTGACTCTCTTTTGCTCTCTGTGACTCCCAGGCATCCAATGTATGTCAGTTCCCATGAATCTTCCGAGTCAGGTGAGACAGAAACCAGTTCCTTGGGCATCCCCCCAAAAGCTGAAACTTGAACATAATTTCATTATTTTCTCTACCTGTCACAAGAGAAGCTGCATGTTGGGTTTTTCCTCCCAGAGATGTGCTGGCTTGGGGGAGGGGCTAACATTGTTGAAATGAAATGAATTTCTTACCTGTTTCAATGTAGCTACTCTTGGCTTTGAGATTGCCTGGGGGTATTGTGACTTCCTAACTGATTTCTAGGTTCTCATAAATACTTTTTGTCTGTATATTATTGTTTAGTTAATGTTTCTGTGGGGGAATGGGGTCTGGGGTTTCCTATTCCCCTATCTTGATGATGTCACTCTTCTATATCTCTTAAATAATGAGAAATTAAAACTTGCTCACTCCACCCTCATATGTGCAAAGACACACACACCTTATTATCCTACCTATGACCTCCTTTATATTTATGCAATTCTCCCCCTAACGTATCCTCTCTCTCAACATTGCCCAGCAAGTATGCCCCAAGGTCCCATGAATAGGTTTAATAACATCTTTAGACCTAAGCTATAGGAATCCCTGCTCTAGGTCTTGTACTGAAAGATAATGCATACCACAAATACAAAAAGACAGATTTATTTAAGAGCACATGGGCACCTCTGTCACTCAGGATCTGGTGTTGAGGGCTGACATATGCAACCCTGAACGTCTGTTCTTATGACTAACATCTTCTGGACCTCAAGGAAAAAGTTTTTTTTTTTTAAAAAAATCTCTTAATATATGTCCCTGAAACATGCTTTAAAGGTTTGCGGTTTGTGTCATTGCCAATGTTGAAGCTAGTCCCTATTTTAGAATGTGGGAAATATTTGAACAACAGAAGCATTTAGGTAAAAGAAGAGACGAATTAGTCAATTTGGCAACTCTTTCTTTTCAAAAAGCTTTAGTATGGAGATTTCCTGTTCAATAAAGAATCATTTCCCAGTGACATGGAGGGTACTTTTTCTTGCTTCTCTGTCTTCTGGTTCTGGAGATACATCCATTGGTATGGTATTTATAGCAATCATAGGTGGCAGATGAAGAACTATTAACTTTGTAATAGTTAAAATTTATATTATCCTGAAATTTATATATAGGAAAAGTAACATGTATGATGTCTGATACTGATTCTTTACCTTTCTGTTAAATCTGGTTACTGTGTTTAAAATGGTGAAAATCATTAGACAAGTGATAATTTATACAATGAAATTATAACAGTTTGTAAAGCTTTCTATGATAGTGATAATTTATCCTATGTAATCCCACTATAATGTTTACATATTCTATCTAAAATTTATAGATCTTTCTAAATCTAAGAAAACAGTCTAATTGCTTTAATAATTTTATTGATAATTCCAGTTTCTCCTGCCTCTGAAGAGTGAGTTTTCTCTAAACTGAAATTAGTATAAACTTAGCTAAGAACTACAGTGACTCAAGAATAATTGTGTAATTTGGTGTTACTATTAAAGGAACAAAAATTGTGTGACAATCTTGATTATAATAGCATACAAAAATTTTTGCCTAAATGAAGGAAAGAAAATTTTGTGGAATTAGTGTATAGCATTTTATAAATTATGTATTCCTTTATTTTAGTAGTCAACAAACATCAATCAATTATTAGTAGAACAGTGGTTGATGCAGATTAGTAGAACAGCCAGACACGTATGATATTAATTAAATTCTGTTATCTTTGATATCTTGTTTATTTTCAGTGACATAAAAATCATAGCTTCACACATATTTTTAGATTTTTGTTTCTGTTAAAGTATATTTGTCAACGCAGGGATGTAGAAGGCAGTTTATGTAACAGTTTACTAGTTTGATTATGAATTTTGAATTTAGACATCCAGTAGAGGGGCCTCTATACTCTTGTCCTGAACCCATAAAATGTTTGAATCTGGTCTGAATAGGTTATAGTGTGACAGCCAACACTTGAGACTACTGTAACACTGAAAGCGTCGATGAGCAGGTGTCTGAAAACATGGAGCTGTACTTCAACAACCTGCTGATCATATCTGTGGAGCTGTTTGAGGGTGCTCTAGAAGTGCAGTGCTCAGCCCAAGGAACATGGGTGAGGGGAATAGGATATGGTTGAGGGTCCTGGTATGGCATCTTCTTTTTGTCCCCTTTGAGTAGCCTCAAGCAAGCTGCAGAATTACTACTCTAATCATGAAAGCGTATTTATAGCTTCATCACTGTTTAAAATACTGGGTTTGAGAAAATTTGACTTACATCCATACCAATTCACATTTTCTTTCTCTTTTTTAAGTTCTGGGGTACATGTGCAGGATATGCAGGTTTGTTACATAGGTAAACGTGTACCATAGTGGTTTACTGCATCTATCAACCCATCACCTAGGTATTAAGCCCAGCATACATTAGTTATTTTACCTAATGCTATCCCTCCCCCAACCTCACCCCCTGACAGGCTCCAGTGTGTGTTGTTCCCTTCCCGGTGTCCACGCTTTCCTATTGTTCAGCTCCCACTTATAAGTGAGAACACGCGGTGTTTGGTTTTCTGTACCTGTGTTAGCTTGCTAAGGATAATGGCTTCTAGCTTTATCCATGTCCCTGCAAAAGATATTTTGTTCCTTTAAATGACTGCATAGTATTCCATGGTGTACATGTACCACATTTTCTTTGTCCAGTCTGTCATGGATGGGCATTTAGGTTAATTCCATGTCTTTGCTATGGTGACTAGTGCTGCAGTGAACATATGTGTGCATGTATCTTTGTAATAGAATGATTTATATTCCTTTGGGTATATACCCAGTAATGAGATTGATGGGTCAAATAGTATTTCTGATCCTAGATCTTTGAGGAATCACCACACCACCTTCCACAATGGTTGGACTAATTTACATTCCTACCAACAGTGTAAAAGTGTCCCTATTTACTTACAACCTTGTCAGCATCTGCTGTTTCTTGACTTTTTAATAATCACCATTCTGACTTGCATGAGAGGGTGTCACACCGTGGTTTTGATTGCATTTCTCTAATGATCAGTGATGTTGAGTTTTTTCATATGTTTGTTGGCTACATAAATGTCTTCTTTTGAGAAGTGTCTGTTCATGTTCTTTACCCCCTTTTTATATTTTTTTTCTTATAAGTTTGTTTAAGTACCTTGTAGATTCTGGATATTAGAACTTTTTCAGATGGATAGGTTCCAAAAATTTTCTCCCACTCTGTAGGTTGCCTGTTTGCTCTGATGATCATTTATTTTGCTGTGCAGAAACTCTTTAGTGTAATTAAATCTCATTTGTCAATTTTTGCTTTTGTTGCAATTGCTTTTGGTGATTTTGTCATGAAATCTTTACCGTGCCTATGTTCTGTATGGTACTGCCTAGAGTTTCTTCTAGGGTTTTTAATAGTCTAGGGTTTTACACTTAAGTCTTTAATCCATCGTGAGTTAATTTTTCTATAAGGTGTAATGAAGAGGTCCAGTTTCAATTTTCTGCATAAGGCCAGCCAGTTTCCCAGCACCATTTATTAAATAGGGAATCCTTTCTCCACTACTTGTTTTTGTCAGATTTGTTGAATATCAGATGGTTGTAGATGTGCAGTCTTATTTCTCAGTTTTCTATTCTGTTCCATTGGTGTATGCATCTGTTTTTGTACCAGTACCATGCTGTTTTGGTTACTGTAGCCTTGTAGTATAGTTTGAATTCCAATAGTGTGATGCCTCCAGTTTTATTCTTTTTGCTTAGGATTGTCTTGGCTATATGAGCTCTTTTATGGTTCCATATGAATTTTAAAATAGTTTCTTCTAATTCTGTGAAGAATGTCAATGGTAGTTTATTTTATTTGTTTATTTATTTATTTTTATTTTACTTTAAGTTCTAGGGTACGTGTGTATAACGTGCAGGTTTGTCACATATGTATACATGTGCCATGTTGGTGTGCTGCATCCATTAACTCATCATTTACATTAGGTATGTCTCCTAATGCTATCCCTCCCCTCTCCCCCAACCCCACAACAGGCCCCAGTGTGTGATGTTCCCCTTCCTGTGTCCAAGTGTTCTCATTGTTCAATTCCTACCTATGAGTGAGAACATGCGGTGTTTGGTTTTTTGTCCTTGCGGTAGTTTGCTGAGAATGATGGTTTCCAGCTGCATCCATGTCCCTACGAAGGACATGAACTCATTCTTTTTTATGGCTGCACAGTATTCTATGGTGTATATTTGCCACGTTTTCTTAATCCAGTCTATCATTGATGGACATTCGGGTTGGTTCCAAGTCTTTGCTGTTGTGAATAGTGCCATAATAAACACATGTGTGCATGTGTCTTACAGCAGCATGATTTATAATCCTTTGGGTATATACCCAGTAATGGGATGGCTGGGTCAAATGGTATTTCTAGTTCTAGATCCTTGAGGAATCGCCA
>NW_012111142.1:4974976-4980734 GCF_000951035.1 Colobus angolensis palliatus
GAGTGTTTTCCAACTTGGTTCCATTCTCCCCATCAGTTTCAGGTACACCAATCAGATGTAGATTTGGTCTTTTCACATAGTCCCATGTTTCTTGGGGGCTTTGTTCATTTCTTTTTACTCTTTTTTCTCTAAACTTCTCTTCTCGCTTCATTTCATTCATTTGATCTTCAATCACTGATATTCTTTCTTCCAGTTGATCAAATTGGCTAGTGAAGCTTGTGCATTCGTCACGTAGTTCTCGTGCCATGGTTTTCAGCTCCATCAGGTCATTTAAGGACTTCTCTACACTGGTTATTCTAGTTAGCCATTCGTCTAATCTTTTTTCAAGGTTTTTAGCTCCTTTGTGATGGGTTAAAACTTCATCCTTTAGCTCGGAGAAGTTTGATTGTCTGAAGCCTTCTTCTCTCAACTCGTCAAAGTCATTCCCTGTCTGGTTTTGTTCCATTGCTGCCGAGGAGCTGCATTCCTTTGTAGGGGGAGAGGTGCTCTGATTTTTAGAATTTTCAGTTTTTCCGTTCATTTTTTCCCCATCTTTGTGGTTTTATCTATCTTTGGTCTTTGATGATGGTGATGTGCAGATGGGGTTTTGGTGTGGATGTCCTTTCTGTTTGTTAGTTTTCCTTCTAACAGTCAGGACCCTCAACTGCAGGTCTGTTGGAGTTTGCTGGAGATCCACTCCAGACCCTGTTTGCCTGGGTATCAGCAGCAGAGGCTGCAGAACAGTGAATATTGCTGAACAGCAAATGTTGCTGCCTGATCGTACCTCTAGAAGCTTCGTCTTGGAGGGGTACCCGGCTGTGTGAGGTGTCAGTCTGCCCCTACTGGAGGGTGCCTCCTAGTTAGGCTACTTGGAGTCAGGGACCCACTTGAGGAGGCAATCTGTCCTGTCTCAGATCTCAAACTCCATCCTGGGAGAACCACTACTCTCTTCAAAACTGTCAGACAGGGACATTTAAGTCTGCAGAGGTTTCTGCTGCCTTTTGTTTGGCTATGCCCTGCCCCCAGAGGTGGAATCTACAGAGGCAGGCAGGCCTTCTTGAGCTGCGGTGGGCTCCACCCAGTTCGAGCTTCCTGGCTGCTTTGTTTACCTACTCAAGCCTCAGCAATGGCGGGTGCCCCTCCTCCAGCCTCACTGCCGCCTTGCAGTTTGATCTTAGACCGCTCTGCTAGCAATGAGCAAGGCTCCTTGGGTGTGGGACCCTCTGAGCCAGGCACGGGATATAATGTCCTGGTGTGCTGTTTGCTAAGACCATCGGAGAAACACAGTATTAGGGTGGGAGTGACCTGATTTTTCAGGTACCATCTGTCACAGCTTCCCTTGGCTAGGAAAGGGAATTCCCTGACTGCTTGTGCTTCCTGGGTGAGGTGATGCCTTGCCCTGCTTCACCTCATGCTCAGTGGGCTGCACCCACTGTCCCGCACCCACTGTATGGCAAACCCCAGTGAGATGAACCCGGTACCTCAGTTGGAAATACAGAAATCATGCATCTTCTGCGTCGCTCATGCTGGGAGCTGTAGACTGGAGCTGTTCCCATTCGACCATCTTGGAACTGCCCTACCTGTCAATGGTAGTTTAATGGGAATATCATTGAATCTATAACTTACTTTGGGCAGTATGACCAGTTTCATGATACTGATTCTTCCTATCCATGAGCATGAAATGTTTTTCCATGTTTGTGTCCTCTCTGAATTCCTTGAGCAGGGGTTTGTAGCTCTCCTTGAAGAGGTCCTTCAGTTCCCTTCTTAGCTGTATTCCGGGTATTTTATTCTCTTTGGAGAAATTGCCATTTCACATTTTCAAAATAAATTTCATTATCTTTGTCAATGAAAGAAAAGAAGGCCCTTAAAATCTTATTAAAATGTTTATTTTTAATCGACAAATAATAATTGTAATTTTTATTATTTTAACTGTTTCACATTTTTAACATTTGTAAAAGTGGTTTGAATTTTTTATCAACTACTTATAGAAGAGAGACTTCTTTTTCATAGTGATTATTAAGACTTTGAAGAGACTTTTAAAAAAAATCTTGATCGAAGACTGTGTGTAGGCTGGGTGCGGTGGCTCATGCCTGTAATCCCAGCACTTTGGGAGGCCTAGGTGGGCAGATCATTTGAAGTTAAGAGTTTGAAACTGGCCTGGCCAACATGGTGAAATGCCGTCTCTACTAAAAATACAAAAATTAGCCAGGTGTGGTGGCATAGGCCTGTAGTCCCAGCTATTTAGGAGGCTGAGGCAGGAGAATCGCTTGAACCCAGGAGGTGGAGGTTGCAGTGAACCCAGATCGCGCCATTACACTCCAGCCTGGTGACAGAGCGAGACTCCATCTCGGGGGTGGGGAGGGGCAGGGAAAGACTGTGTGTAACTGTTTCAGGAACAAAAATATCTGATAATGAAGTTCTAGTCACAGACACTAGCTCCAGTCTTGCATTATAATATGTGAAAATAGTTTTTAAAAATATAATTTCAACTTTTATTTTAGACTCAAATAGTATATGTGCAGGTTTGTTATGTGTGTATATTGTGTGATGCTGAGGTTTTGGGCACGAATGATCCCATCACCAGGTACTGAGAATAGTACCCAACAGGAAGTTTGTGAAAATATTTTTGAAAGTTATTTATAAATTCTAAATTTATAATCATTGCTAACATCTTAAAATCATAATTATATACTAATGAAAATGTATTTTCTAAAACCAAGCCCCATATTTTCATATGCCAAGCCCCTAAATTTCCTCTAATTTACCCCAGTGTGCCTTATGAAATAGAGCAATTTTCTACATGTGCCATGACATACTAAACACTGGAATCTGTGCTTTATCTGATAAGCAATCTTGGAAGCACTCTGTAGTCAACATGGGAGGTTTACAAAACACTCAGGTGGCCGGGCGCGGTGGCTCAAGCCTGTAATCCCAGCACTTTGGGAGGCCGAGACGGGCAGATCACGAGGTCAGGAGATCGAGACCATCCTGGCTAACACGGTGAAACCCCGTCTCTACTAAAAAATACAAAAAACTAGCCAGGCGAGGTGGCGGGCGCCTGTAGTCCCAGCTACTACAGAGGCTGAGGCAGGAGAATGGCATAAACCCGGGAGGCGGAGCTTGCAGTGAGCTGAGATCCAGCCACTGCACTCCAGCCTGGGCGACAGAGCGAGACTCCGTCTCAAAAAAACAAAAAACAAAAAACAAAACAAAAAACAAAACAAAACAAAAAAACACTCAGGCCTGGTCCACCGCAAGAATCTGATTTAGTTGGTCTGGTTTGGGGTGGGGAGTGGAAACTCAGTGTACTCTCTGTTCTGAGAGTGGATCTGAATGTTAGAATGGCCAGGAGAGCTTGGGAAACACAGATGCCTGAGCTTCACCTCAGACCACAGAGTCAGAATATCTGGATCATGGGTTTTGAGCCCCATACCATTTTAAGGTGATATCCTGCACTCTCCTTCAATGTGGTGGCAAGCCTCATTGCTCAGCCTTCCAGTTGGAAGACTACTAAGAGAGGAATTGAAACATCGACATTGGTTTGAGGTTTACAAAATATTAACTCCATTACATCCAAGGATTTGGGACTTGGGTTGCAAAACATTTAGGAGTATTGGAAGCTGTCTTTTTAGTGATGTCAGTTGCATAACACTGGTGGATTCTGATGGCCTAGACAATGATTTTCAACCCTGGCTCATGTTAGAATTGCCTAGAGAGCAAGAAACAAACAAACAAACAAAAACCCAAACATGCTTGGGCCTCATCCCAGACCAATTAAATGAGAATCTTCAGCAATGGGATCCATATATGGTCTGTTTTTCAAAAAGCTTCTCAGGTGATTTTAATGAATAGCCAAAACTGAGAACAATTCGCTTAAGGGAAACGTGCAGGACTTGATTTCCAATTGTTTCCCTGCCCCTGTTTGTCCAGTCACACTAGTCTACTCAGTGTCCAGTGTCCATACCTACTCCTAACTCAAATTTTGTGATTCTCATGAACTATACTATCTAACATGGCCCTACTGTTCTTGCCCACTGTATCTTTTATTGCCCAGTAATGACTGACTTTGTCTGCAGAACCTCCCTTTGTTGCTCCAGCTCTCAGTGACTGCTTCTCCTATAATTTCCTCTAATTATAATACATATTCTCATCTGTGAGAGAAGAAGCAATGCTGTCTCCATCATCATGTCCCACTATGAGGAAAGTCTACCCACGACAGGTTTTTAGGAAATGCTACTGCTGCTCTTGCTGGCTGTGCTTTCCTTAGGGAAGTGAATAGATTCCACTTTGTGGAGATGGCGAAGAACTGGAGAACCCAAACTCTCATTCATGTGTATTTTTTTCTCCGACTATTTGACGCATTTTTAGAGGGAAGGTGAGAGTCCAGGCTGTTGCAGAGGGATCCTACAGTGGTGGGATTTTCTATTTTACCATGCTTACTTTACGCCCATGCCATGTGTGAGTAGGTGCTAGTTGAGGAACGATGTTCGTTACAATGAAAAATAGCTTATGTCCAAAATCCATAATAATATGTCCAAAATTTCATAATATGAAATAATATTATGAATATTATAATAACATAATAGCTTATGTCCAAAATTTCATAATACAATGAAAAATAGCTTAGGTCCAAGTCCATAGCTTGGATATGCACCTCTTGTTTCTAGATCTCCGTTGGCATCTTCTAAATATCGCTCAGTGTTTCCTTATTTGGAAAAGGGATCTTAAGTCTAGCCCAAAGCTCACATGAACCACTTTTATATTCATTCATTCATCTATTCACCACTCACTGGTTGAGCACTTTGTGTGCCAAGGACCCTGTTAGTCTCTGTGAAGCTCCCGTTAGGCCTGTCTGCTAGCTAAGTGCCTACAACTTTCAGAGCTAGGATTTACAGAGTAACAGAATGCTAGTTTCTTACAAAGTTTTTTTCTTCATTTTATTTTAAGCTCATTTAAATTTTATTAATGAAACACTTGAGCTAAATTGTGCAGGCTAAACACATTTAGAAAAACAAAACTTTTACCTAAAATAAAAAGGATGTAATCTTTGTGAATGTTTACAACAGTGAGGTAAATAGATCCATATTCATGCAAACACAGACTTATAAATACAATGCAAATGCACATATGATATGTGTTGCTAATGCATATGCAGACCCTTGTAACATGTCCATTTCAACACTAAATATTTAAAGTCTTCTTAAAGATGCCAACAAGTTGCTAATTCATGGTAATTTCATTCCTCTCTAAAACCTTATAACAGTTCCAAATATGACTGGTACATAATTTTCAGTGCGGATATTGAAGCCTCAAGTTAGAAATTGCATAATTACTGTGTAATTATGTGACTTTTGGTATGTATACACACTGAGTGGCTGAAGAAGGGCTTAGTTCATTTTGTACACTTATAAACTATTCACCTGCTTTGCTGGCTTTCTTGAATTTGCATTCGTATATTCAAATAATACCTCATTTTATGAGCATTTGCTCATAGCCAAAAAATAAAAAATAAGAAAATGGAGTCTAATGAAAACACAACTGAGTCATTGGTCTGTTTTACAATGTTGCTGAAACATGAATCTCATTTCTAACCTCTAGATCTTTTGTGACATAATCAATTCACTTGAATTTTGGAAGCAGAGCCTGTTTTTTTTTTCCATTTTTATTTTAGGTTCAGGGGATAGATGAGCAGATTTGTTACATCAGCAAATTGAATGTTGTGGGTGCTTGGTGCACAGATAATGTTGTCACCCAGGTAACCGGCATAATACTGAAAGGT
>NW_012111142.1:4981639-4994906 GCF_000951035.1 Colobus angolensis palliatus
TTGATTTAAGTTCCTTACAAAGTCTGGATATTAGACTTTCATCAGATGCATAGTTTGCAAATATTTTCTCCCATTCTGTAGTTTACTCTGTTGATGGTTTTCTTTGCTGTGCAGAAGCTCTTTAGTTTAATTAGGTCCCACTTGTCAATTTTTGTTTTTGCTGCAATTGTTTTTGGAGTCTTCATCAGGAAGTCTTTGCCAAGGCCAAAGTCCAGAATGATATTTTCTAGGTTTTCTTCTAGGGTTTTTATAGTTTTACATTTAAGTCTTTAATCCATCTTGAGTTGGTTTTCATATATGGTAAAAGGTAGAGGTCTAGTTTTCATCTTCTGCAAATGGGTAACCAGTTATCATGGCATCATTATTAAATAGGGAGTCCTTTCCCCATTGTTTGCTATTGTTGGCTTTGTCAAAGATCAGGTGGTTGTAGGTATGTGACTTCATTTTTGGGTTCTATAACCTATTCCATTGATCTATGTGTCTGTTTTTGTACCAGTACCATGCTGTTTTCATTACTGTAGCCTTGGATTATGTCCCTTCATATAATTTGTATCAACTCTCAAGTTCTTGTTTGTGTATTATTTCCTAGGCAAAGCAACCTCATTTCCAGCTGTGTTCTTGATACAACATGTGTTTCAGTTCCTTTACCATGCTTTTTTCTAAAAGCATCATGGATGCAGTATTGTTTCTACTGACAAAGGATCCTCAGAAGAATTGAGTTTGGTCAAGGTCCTCAACTTCACTGGAATCTGCCCACATGGACCATCCTTTTTTCAAGGGTCTCATCACCCTTTCCCATTCAATACCATAACAGTAATACAAGAGATCCTATAAGCTTATGATACATTTTGTGTTGTAGTTCAGGTACCTTTAGGATTAGATTTTTCGTTTTCTGAAATCTCTACCTGTGGTTATAAGAGATAGGGTTTCTTTTAGTATAGAAGCATTCTGGCTCTTTAACCAGACGTATAACTGGGAATTTAAAGCCCTAAGTTCATCATTTCCTCTCCCTCACCAAGGTCTCCATAACTCTTAGGAACAACACACCAACTCTTTGTTTTTACTAAAATATTCTATGGCAGCAGCTAGTTGGTCACCCAAAGACCTTCTCTTCCATAGGCACTTGATTCCAGGTGGTACAGATGATAATTTAGGGAACAATTTTGCACTTCATACTGTGGATTAACAGAGTCCCTTTTACCACTGACAATTTGGTCAGTAATGCCTTTGTATTGAGTCAGATTAGAAAACCAGGGGCTAGATTTAGGGAAGAGACCACAAATACCTAGGGTATAAAACATAAGGAGCACTTGTACCACCCTGAGAGTGAATGTCTCCTTAACGTTTGCATCTAAGCAACTCACTTGTCTTACCCTAGTCCCTAGTCCAGACAATCAATTCCAGATTTCCAGTTGTAAAGTTTTGTGTTGCTGAAACCACCTCAGTTTTCCATTGCTATACAACAAACCACCTAAAAATTAGTGGTTTTTCAAGAAGCCATTTATTTATTCATGATTCTGTGGGTTGGCAATTTGGACTGGGCTCATGCAATTTCAGATAATTGGTAGGTTTTCTAGGAAGTGTCTGGTCCAGATGGCCCCTTCATATATCTGGGGCACAACTGGGACTCATCTAGGGTGGCTGCAGCAGTTGGGAATACTGCTTTTCTCTATCTCTACTTGTCTTTCTTACCATGTAATGTTTTATCCCCAAGGAGGCTAGCCTGGGGTCTATTCATAGAGTGATAGTGTTCTAAGAGGGTACAAGGTAAGAATGAAAACTGTACATTGCCGGTGATGAGAGCCGAAGCACTAAGAAGCTAAAAAAGACAAAAAATAAAAAATAAACTTTTCTTGCTCTTTACCTTGGAAGTTGCAAGGTCATCCCAGATGAAAGAGGTGTAGAAATAGACTTTCTGCCTCGGGGGTAGGAACTTCAAAGGATTTGTAGCCATTTTTACACCCTCCCTCCTGAGTATATCCTCTGGCCACACTTATTTACATTCCTCCCATATACGAAATATATCCATTCTTTCCAAAGAGTTCCAAAGCCTCATCCCATTTTGGCATAGGCTTGAAGTCTATTACCTCATTGTCTGCATCAGGTCTAGTTGGAGATGAGATTTTTCTAATGTGGCTCCTTGTGGGTGGTTGTTCTTGATCCAGAGTCCTATGAACTAAAAAGACAAAGACTCTTTCCCTCACACACCCCACATACAATAGTGATATTAAGAAAGGATAACTGCAAAAGACATGCACATTTGAAAAGGAGAGGTTTGGAAGGTAAATAGCATTAGCTGATCCACAGAAATTCTGGAATCTAGCAGGGTACATGTCAGACCACTCTACTCCAGTAGTAAAATATGTTTCTTGACTAGGATTCAGTTCTGTTCCCTGAGTGTGGTTCTCTAACTCACTGTTCTCCTTTGCTTTTCATTTCTTTTTTTTTTTTTTTTTCAGTAGAGCTCTCTGAGGTCTTTCTTTTTTTGATAAGTGATGGCCTGTGTATGCAGATGAGCCTATTATCAGTCTATTTCTACATAGAAATTTTTAGAGCCAGCCATTATCCTTACCTAATGCAGGAGCAGAAAACCAAATAGTGTATGTTCTCACTTATAAGTGGGAGCTAAATGATGAGAATACGTGAACACATAGAACGGGACAATAAACACTGGGCCTGTTGGAGGGTGAAGGATGGGAGGAGAAGAGGATCAGGAAAAATAATTAATGGGGACTAGGCTTAATATCTGAGTGATAAAATAATCCATACATTGAACCCCAATGACACAAGTTTACCTATGTAACAAACCTGCACATGTACCCCCGAACTTAAAAGTAAAGTTTTAAAAAAAGAAAGTTTTGGAATCAGAGGGCTCTTTTCATTTTGAATGGTTTCCCTTTTTTTCAGTTCATTTTTGCAGTGCTCTTCTTAGTACAAGTCTGTTACAATTTTTTTGAATTTCCTATGTACCTTATTAGTCCATGTCCCAAAGACATATCAATATGTCTTTTTGAGAAATACTTTCATCTTATGGTGCAAATGTGAGTCTTATTGGTCGATATCCTTAAGATATTTAACCCTCATTTTGCTAACTGAGGAAACCTATTAGTCACTGACTTAAATTTTCCTGAGGTCTTAATAAAGCATCTTATAACCACATGCTTAGTTTGTATGACCTGAGGCCAATTCTTAATTTTAGAATGTTTTACTGGTTCGAGAGACTAGGGGAATGTGAAACAGTTTTATTTTACAATTCAGTAAATGCTGAGGTGTGCATGCATGCACACACACATGTGCACATGCACACACACAAAGTGTTTACTCATAGCAGTATGGTTTGCATATAGATGAAAAAGCTTCTGTTTGAAGATTGGTCATTTTTCTCTTTAGTTCTTATCTCTGTTAATGCACCTTATTGTATGTAGATAAAAAGATGCCAAGTGAGGCTTTCGAAAGGCATGGTGGCTCACGCTGGTAATCCAAGCACTATGGGAGAGCAAAACGGGAAGATCACTTGAGTCCAGGAGTTTCAAACCAGCCTGGACAACAAAGTGAGACATTGCTTCTACAAAAAAATGGGAAAAATTAACCAGGTGTGGTGTTGTGTGCCTGTGGTCTCAGCTACTCGGGTGACTGGGCTGGGAGGATCACTTTAGCCTGGAGGGTTGAGGCTGCAGTGAGCTGTGATTGTGCCACTGCACTCCAGCCTGGGTGACAGAGCAAGACCCTGCCTCAATTAAAACAAAAAAGTCTGCTTGGAAATCTTTTTAGGCGGGTCCACCAGATTATTGGTATATAGTCTGTCTTCCAAATTACCACAAGTGACAGCTTTGCCAATTATTTCACTATTACATGATATGTTTTGCTCCTTATCTGCCCTCCAAGAACAATTGATCACTGCTCTTTTAGTCCCTGAAAACAATGTCCTAATTGCTCTTTCAACCTCTGCTTGCTTGCCAGTCTCAAAGGCAATGCCATATATTTTGTTTTATGTTATGGCAGCTTTTGACTTTTATGCAAAATTTTCTTTATTGGCCAGGGACAAGTCAGGGAAGCAGAGCTCCTATGAGTGTTTGGATAAGGGATTAGTTATAGGAATTAGGCTTTATACAATTGTGGAAGGAGCTGACGAAATGAAGGTCCCAAAAGAGGGCTGATGTATCAGAGAAATGTGTCACTAACCGATCTTTTTGAAGCATTGGTGCAACCGGACAAGCTGGAGCTTGCACGGGTACCTAAGAAGGCAAGCATGACCAGCCACTGAGGTAGGACTATGAGGAAGCAGCTCACAGTGAAATCAGCGAGAAGTTGTTGCCTCTGTGTAGCTACTGCATGTGTGACTCTCCCAGTAGTGTGTTGACAGTAAGCCTGGGGCTGCCGTTGTTCAACAAAGCCTGGGGTATGGAAGAAGAATTGGACATGAATAGGAGAAGAGTGAGGATAAACTGGAAACCACTGGATCTCTGTGTCTGTCTGTGTGTCTGACCACAATATGACCTTCAAAGAGTAATGCTCATTATTCCACCTCTGTTACTCAAATCTCACACAAGTTCCTCTTTTGACTGACCTGAACTCAGAATCATGTTAAGAAGGAATTCTAGGACATGAAGTTTCCAGTTTAACAAGTTGACAATAGAGCAATCCAGCATAAATACATTCGTATCTTATGCCATTAATAGTTACTACATGAACACAGAATTAGAAAATTTTGATGCTCTCTTGTTATTTTTTCCCAACTGTACAGTCTTTTCCCTGTTTTTGATTATCTAGACATCAATTTTATATAGCTCATTTTTCCCACTGGAGAAAAATTAATGTCCCTTATAAGAGCACTGTTTAAATAGCCCATAAATTTTAATAGCACCAACAGTGGCTTTCTGTGTATCATGTACTGTCTGCTGGTACCCACTTAATTTTAGGAATGTCAGAAAGAGTCTCTTACTGTACGTTAATGGAAAATTAAATCATCTTACAGGGAGTTTCCTTCTTTTCTGATTTTTTTTTCTGGGAGAAAGCTGTATTTATTTTATTGTAACCAATTCTTCCTTTGATCTAAAGTATTCCAAAGCATTTGATGCTTTTTCTACTATCTCTTTTTCGTGGTGAAAGTTCAGCTTACACTGAAGGACTTCCTTCTACTCTAGTAACAATTTTAGAAAAACTTCTTTAATGCTTGAAAGGACCTCAGAGAACATCTAATATAATTCATGAATTTTATCAATGAGGAAACTCCAGACCAGGGTGGCAAACTAATCCCAGAAAGTAGGTATTGCCATTCCATTTTACAAATGGAGAAAGACAGGATAACAAAAGTTAAACAAATTGCCCCAAATCACACAGCTAGTGGGTGGTGGGCCTGGAATATAGCCCAGATGTGTTTGTTTTATGTGTTCTTTTAACTAAATCATTTCACTTGAACCACTGGGCCATCTCTTAAGCTCCTGATATAACACAGTTGTATTTTGTCCAGTGCAAAGGATTAGCCCATGAGCCCTTAACTTAGGGATAGCGAGAGTAAAGGTAAGCGTTTTGGAAATGTTTACTTTTCTCCCTTTTGGAGCCCTTCCTCCTTTTAGCACCTTCTAAACAGGTAACCTATGATGGCTGATTTGAACACTATCCTGGACACTAAATTATTGTCACCTAGGGTTGCTCTCATTTTAGCTATCCTTTGCCTATCTCTTATAGTGAGTGTCCTGTGTTCCTTCTTTAGTCTTCGGGCCTACATCAGAGTAGATTGCTTATTTAAGGTCTGAGGCTACTTTGATGCTTGAGTTAGTTCAATAGTTCTCCCAGAAAACATTTTAGTATCCACAGTTCGAAATAACTACCCCTTCTGTGAACATAACACCTTTCATCTTTTATTGTAATAATTAAATTAGTTTCCTGTCTATAGCTCAGATTGTGAACTTCTTCTTGGCAGGCATTTTGTTTTCCATTTTTGCCTCCCCAAGATTAAGATGATGACTGACTCCAAGTGTATGTTAATAAATATCTATCAATGTGAATGCATGTGGAGAATCCTCTCAGTTGGAATCAGTCTGATAAGTATTATAAGTATAGTGGAGTGTTCACACTTAAAAGTTTTATGCTGTCAGAACCTCCTCATTCTATTGATGAAGAGACTAAGATCAGGGTTGAAATGAAAGACGCAAAATTACACATCTATATTTTAAGAAAATTGAGAATAGAATTCTGGATGATTCTTATCTTATAGGATCTTCCTATGGCATCTGTGTTTTTCAAACACTTTTTTGACTGTGAAAGTCTTTGAACGAAACAGTCTCAGCCCACCACATTACATGGTTAGAAGTAGAACTGCTCTAAAGGTTGTAGTTAGTGTAGGGGGTGAGGGAGACAGAAGGCCCTGGACAGTGCCTGCTGCATCCTCTGCCTCCACCCCTGAGGTCTGCAACCCTCAAAAGGGTTCCATGGAATACACTTTGAAAAACACTGTGCTACATTGTGCTCCTTTGCTTTCTCCTTTAGCTCTATAAATAACCAAACAAATTCACAAAGGAACAAAACAAAGTCACACACTCCCCCTGCTGCCTATGACCTCTCCTCTAAGCAGGAAGTTTTGCCCACTTGGTAACCCCAGTGGAGATCAGAGGAGTGAGTGTCATTTTCAGTCCAGCAGTACAAAGTGCCCATTCTTGCACTTTTATGGTAGGCAGTGCAGCTGGGCGGGTCTCCCACGACACATCTGCAGGGCTATATCTCACAGGAAGTAGTGCAGCTCTTCAGAGATAAGTTTCACTGGGGAACAAAGAGGGATTTTGTTCACTGCTTCAAGAACGATGCATTGAACCTGGGCCCGGCTTTTCAATTCATGCAGCTAGAAACAAGGCAAAAATGACCCAACGTGCTTCTTCCTTCTCCTCAATTCAGGCAGTCATTTCCAAATCACCCTCCTCCTGCTGTCCAAAGAGATTGAGGAAGCATTCTCTTTCCATTTCTGTACCAATCGCCTCAGCTACCCCTACTGTACTCCCTGAAATCAATCTTGAACATTTACAAAGTTGTGTTTATTTCACACATTTTTCCTCTTTTGGGAATCTGGGCTGTTCAGTCTGTTGAGATTAAGATATCTCAAATTATGGAAGCCATTGTTAAGGGTTTCTGAACCTATTACTTCTAGCAAAGTACCACAGAGCCATGGTGTTAGAGCTTTTTTTTTGTTTTTGGAAAAGCATGCTTGTGAGTCAAGACAGTTGGCTTTGATGTCCAGATTCCCTTTGACTAGATATTTGACTATGATCCTGAGCAGTTTGCAAACTTTTCTGATTTTCCTCATTTGTAAAATGGGAATAATGATATCCCAGCTCCCATTTTGAAGTAGAAATGGAATCTCAGAGAGGTAGAGTGTTTTGCCCTATGTCCACAACAAGTTAGTGCCAAGGATAGCTGGGCAAGGCTTGTTATGTGCACTTAGGAAGCTGTACTGGCTGGTGAAGCAAACATACGACTCTCCGCTTTGTGTCTCATTTGGAGGCACAGATCTGACCACTTTTGACTTTCCAGAAGCCGTACATTTCCTGTGAGATAATGAGGTGTGGTATTGAGGCAGGCAGGATTTATATGGCAGTTAAATGTAGTTTGGTATCCAAAATATGATTGCATTATTCACTGTGGCATAGCAAAGATCACCTCTGCCCCTTTGCTTTTGGCTGGATCAGCAGATGTAGACCACGATTAAAGAAACACTGTCAAATATTTCTTTATAGTTTAATTTTCCCCGTACTCTCCATTGCTTGCAATGCCCTTGCCTGTGGGAAGAGTGGCAAAGTAAACATGGCTTTTCTTACCAGTTTTGTCCTTCTTGCTTTTATAGAGTGATTTAAGAATTCAGATTGGCCCTGGATTATCACCTTTGGTGTGTTGCACATGAGAATGGGTCAGCTAAATAGGGACTGAGAATCTCCATTTGAAACGAACCAAAGGCCTTCGGGCAGCTGAGACAGTGCTTGGATGGGGAGATCACCAC
The DNA here is from genome assembly GCF_000951035.1 of Colobus angolensis palliatus. Taxonomy (NCBI): domain Eukaryota; kingdom Metazoa; phylum Chordata; class Mammalia; order Primates; family Cercopithecidae; genus Colobus; species Colobus angolensis. The sequence goes on from NW_012111142.1 coordinate 4,989,627, forward strand.
TCCCCTGAAGCAGCCCATTTTATTTCCAGAATGCCTTCATTGTTAGACGCCAACACTTTCAAAGAATCAGAGAAGTTCCATGATGGGTTAGGTCAAATGTGGAGATTATGAGCTTTCAGTCCCAGGATGTGGTTAAACATCAACTGAATGTTCCCTTTTCAAGGAAGCTATCAAAGGGATTCCTGCTGAAGACTAGGCTGTCCTGGGTTTAAATATTAATTCTGCCACTTCTAAACTCTATAAATCTTAGTTTCTCATATGTAAAATGGGGCTAGGGGGCATTATTACCCTAATAATTACCCTATTGGGTTGTTCTGGGGGATAAAAACCCTATTGGCTAATAATTACCCTATTGTCTTGTTCTGGGGGATAAAGTAAGACAGTCTGTATTAAATGCCTAGCAATAAATGTAGTTCTCTATTTACTACTTTTTCTTTTCTTTTTTTTTTTTTAAACAGGGTCTCCATTCTATTGCCTAGGCTGGAGTGCCGTGGTGTAGTCATGGCTCACTGCAACTCGACCTTCCAGGCTCAAGCAATTCTCCCACCTCAGCCTCCTGAGTAACTGGGACTACAGGTGCACACCACCACATCTGGCTAATTTTTGTATCTTTTGTAGAGATGGTTTCACCATGTTGCCCAGGCTGGTCTAGAATTCCTGAGCTCAAGCAATCTGCCCAACTCGGCTTCCCAAAGTGCTGGTATTACAGGTGCATGCCACTGCACCTGACCTCTACTTACTTCTTTACAGGCATAGATATTTGATCTTTGAGTAGATTTCTTTATCAATGGAAAGATTTATAATGGAAAAGGTTCAGGAACTGTGAGAAATGGATGGAAAACTCATTTTGGGAATGCTAATATGAGCATGTATGTATGACGTCAAGACTCTATCGAAGAATGATCTTTCTCAGTATTCTAGGTCAATGTAGAGTTACTTGATGCTCAGGAGAGCAACAGTGGTCCAGAGAGTCGAAGTTTTTGTTGAAGGATGGGAGTATTTATATTAGCAGTGATACCATGGACTTGGGTTAGTTTGGATGGTGAGGGTGGAATGGGGCACAGAGTGGTGAGAGGCAAGGGTCCATGTGTTGGAGACATTAGTAGAGTTTGATCCCTATATTTCTTTATAATCTATACTTGGAATAATTAGAAAGAAGGAAAATAAATGGTTGGAGAAAGAAAAATAGATATAAAAATGTGAAAAGTCAGAGTTTCTGTTGCTATAGCTAGGATTCCTTGGGCAAGAAAGGGGAATGACAAGTTAAGTTATACCTAGGGCTTGAAATGAAACTATTTGAAGCAGGGATCTGGGTCTTAGGTAAAAGGGACAGATATTTTATAGTTCAATCAATGTAAGCATTAATAATAACAGCAGGGACAGACTATACTGATCTATTCTTATAGAAGGTTTCCCTGGGATTAATAAGGGAAAGAAGGAAGAGCAAGGAGAGAAGGAGGTAAGAGTAGGAAAAATTTGAATTTTCTGTTCCATACATGACATTTGCACTTAATACATATTTATAAATTTAATTGAAAAAATTTGTTAGGTAGGCATTACTATCCCACTTACAGATAAGGACATTAAAGTTTAGAAGTAGGATATTGTTTAATGTCACAAAGGTAGTGGGTGGAAAAAATTGGCTTTGAAATTTGGTTTGCATAACCCCAGACCTGTGTGCTTTCTATGGTCCCATGCTGCAACTGAGTTATATAAATCCCTAGATTGGCTAAGAAGGCGGGACTAACAGTTTGTGGATTTGTGGGTGGTTCCCTGAATGAAGAAAAACATCACTTTTTTTGCACCCTGGGTGACAAAGTTGCAGATGAGGGAGAGAGAGTGAAATCTACTCCCTTTTTGAGAAGACTTTTTCTCCAAGATCTGAACTCCTCAAAGAGTGGTCCCTGGACCCTGTCAGTTTATAAGCTGTTACTGGTCTGTGATGAGAAAAAGACCTTGAGCCAAACTAAAAATCAACTTTGTAATTAAGCACACTGCTTGATTCTACTTACATACTTTTTGTAGCAAGACTTTTTGGATGAAAAAAGCAACGCATGAATTTACATTGTGATGTAATCGCCTTATCACATCTTGGAAAAATACAAGCCTTTGACAGATTGGCTACTTAGCAAAGCACTATCCTAGAACCATCCCCTCACCAGGTCATGGCGAGCATTTTAACTGATAGTCCCTCAGGGGCTCTGTACCTCTCTCTCTGTTTAACAACTTTACCCGAGAAGAGTACAGATCACGTATGAGTTGAGCCAGCAGCTGAGGGACTTCCAGAGAAACACAATTCAAGACTCTGGGAAATGGGAGATTTCAAAGGACACAGGTCTGTGTTATCCCTCTGAGGTCTTTACTTAGCCTCTCAAGTGAGCTGCTATTATGAACAAATTTGACATGTTATAACCTAGCCTATGATTTTCCTACAATATCTTTCATTATTTTAGGAACAGGAGGAATCCAGGATTTAGAAGAAAGCTATTTTTTCCCCAAGGAATTTATTATGAGCTGATTAAAATTGAGAGCTGGTGGTGATCCTTCAAAATTTAAAAAGAAAGTATTTTCCTTAAGAAAATGAAAGCATCTCAAGACTTCAATGTATTTTTGGTCAGTATAGACACTTGGACGACCATATGAAAGGCAAAGGTATCTTATTTTCAGGGAATACAAAGGTAGAATGAAAGCAAATATGTATCAGAGAGATTCAGAGCTCAAAAGGATTTTGTATACAGAATTAAGAAACTGACTTCATCAAGATGACATTATTGGAGGAAAATATGTAAAGTCATTAACTGATATCATCAAAACATATTTGTATCTTACAGGATTGGTTTACAATAGATCATGCCTCCACTACTCTTCCCCCTTGTGCTCTACCAAATTCCTGCTTGTGCTTCAAGATTTATCCTGAAGTTCACCTTTCCTGTGACGTCTTCTACTTTCCCAGGGAAAACATCTATCATTGGTATTCCTGCATTGCAACACCCTCCACAGGCAAACTTTATGTTGACTATATTTTTTCCTCTGCTAATTATTGAACTCCATGATCCAGGGGTAGTGACCTATTTACCTTTGCACTTCTTGCCCTTAGCACAGTGCTTGACCTGGAAAGTACACAGTGAATCAGCTCTACTGCTCTGTAGGTTAAAAGCATGAACTGGAATACTGAAATGATGCCTTGTTTGCATCCTGGATCTGCCACTTATTATGTAACTGTGAGTGGGTTGGTCATTTAACCTCTCTATGCCACAGTTTCTTTACCTCTTCCAGAGGGTAATAATTGTACATATAGTGTTTGAAGACACAATGTGATAAATGATACATATAAAACACCTAGGACATACCTGGAAAACAATCAGAGCTTTAGAAAAGTTGGTGATCATGTTGTTGATAATGAGACCCTAGAGGGCAGAATTAGGATCAGGGGTTAGTACTATCATGCAGGATATTTCAGCAACAGGGTAAGAAATAACTTTCTAACAAGGGGCAGGGATATCTGAAGGCTGAGTAGGCTGCCTTAAAAAGTAGTGGGCTACAGTTTTAAAATCAGTGTGGTGACTGGGCGTGGTGGCTCATGCCTGTAATCCCAGCACTTTGGGAGGCTGAGGTGGGTGGATCATGAGGTCAAGAGATTGAGACCATCCTGGCCAACATGGTAAGACCCCATCTGTACTAAAAATGAAAAAATTAGCTGGATGTGGTGACGCATGCCTGTAGTCCCAGCTATTCCAGAGGCTGAGGCAGGAGAATCACTTGAACCCAGGAGGCGGAGGTTGCAGTGAGCCAAGATCGTGCCACTCCACTCCAGCCTGGCGACAGAGGGAGACTCCATCAATCAATCAATAAATTAATAAGTTAATAAGATCAGTGTGGTAATACCATAGGGATAGACATATAGATCAATGGTACAGAATTAAGAGTTTAGGAATAAGCCCATTTGCATATGGTCAATTGATTGTTAGCAAGGGTGCCATGAATACTTAATAGGAAAATAACAGCCCTTTCAACAAAAGGTACTGGGACAACTGCGTATCCACATGAAAAAAAGCAAAATTAAATTCCTACCTAGCACTATATACAAAAATTAAGTCAAAATGGATCTAAGACTTAAATGTAGGAGCTGAAACTATACAACACTTAGAAGAAAACATGGAGTAATCTACCTGACCTTGGCTTTGGCACTGATTTCTTAGACATGACACCAAAAGTATAAGCCATGCAAGAAAAAATAGATAAATCTGACTTCATCAAAATTAAAAACTTCATTGAATCAAAGGACAATATCAAGAGAGTGAGAAGACAGAATGGAGGAAAGTATTTCCAAATAGTATACCTGTTTAACGTCAAATATCAGCCAGGCGTGGTGGCTCCATGCCTGTAATCCCAGCACTTTGGGAGGCCGAGGTGGGCGGATCACAAGGTCAGGAGATGGAGACCATCCTGGCTAACACAGTGAAACCCCATCTCTACTAAAAAAAAATACGAAAAAGTAACCAGGTGTGGTGGTGGGTCGCTGTAGTCCCAGCTACTCAGGAGGCTGAGGCAGGAGGATGGTGTGAACCCGGGAGGCGGAACTTGTAGTAAGCTGAGATCGTGCCACTGCGCTCCAGCCTGGGTGACACAGTGAGACTCTGTCTCAAAAAAAAAAGGACAAATATCCATAATATATAAGAATTATAACTCAACAACAAAAGCATATGGCCCAGTTAAGAAAATAGGGAAAAGGCTTGAATATACATTTCTCCAAAGGAGATATATCAATGGCCATGAGCACGTGAAAAGATGCTCGATGTCATTAGTCATTAGGGAAATGCGAATCAAAACCACAATGAGATACTCCTTCACATGCACTGGGATAGCTCTAATTAACAAAACAAAACAAAACAAAACGGAAAATATCAAGTGTTGGTGAGGAGGTAGAGAAATTGGAACCTTCATGCATTGCTGGTGGGAATGTAAAATGGTACAGCTATGGTGGAAAACAGTTTGGTGGTTCCTCAGTAAGTTAACCATAGAATTCCCATATAAACCAATAATCCTGCTCCTAGTTACATACCTAAAATTATTGAAAACAGGTGTTTAAAAATGTGGTATATCCATAAACTGGACTATTATTCGGCCTTAGAAGGAATGAAGTACTGATACAGGCTGCAACATGGGTGAACTTTGAAAGCATTATATTGAGTTAAAGAAGTCAGATAATTTTGGCTTTTGCTGCCGTTGCTTTTGGTGTTTTAGACATGAAGTCCTTGCCCATGCCTATGTCCTGAATGG
>NW_012111142.1:4995566-5051861 GCF_000951035.1 Colobus angolensis palliatus
ACCAACATGGCACAAGTATACATATGTAACAAACCTGCACGTTATGCACATGTACCCTAGAACTTAAAGTATAATAAAAAAAAAAAAAAAAAGAAGTCAGATAAGAAGGCCACATATTGTATGATTCCATTTATGTGAGCCATCCAGAATAAGCAAAGCATAAAGACAGAAAGCAAATTATTGACTGAGGGAATGGAGAATGGGAAGTGGCAGCTTAATGGGTATGGGGTTTCCTTTTGGGATGATGATAATTTTCTGCAACTAAATAGTGGTAGTGGTTGTACAAACTTATGAATGTACTAAATGCCACTGAATTGTTTGTTTTAAAATGGTTACCTTTGAACCTTTGTACATAGTTGGTGGGAATGTAGATTACTATAAGCACTATAGAGAACAGTTTGGAGGTTCCTCTACTAACTAAAAATAGAGCTACCATATGATCCAGCAATCTCACTGCTAGGAATACACCCAAAAGAAAGGAAATCAATATGTTGAAGAGATATCTTCACTCCCGTGTTCATTACAGCTCTATTCATAATAGCCAAGATTTGGAAGCAACCTAAGTGTACATCAGCAGACAAATGGATAAAGACAAGGTGGTACATATACAAAATGGAGTACTATTCAGCTGTAAAAAGAATGAGATCCTGTCATTTGCAACAACATACATGGAACTGGAGGTCGTTATGGTAAGTGAAATAAGCCAGGCACAGAAAGACAAACATTGCATATTCTCACTTATTTGTGGGAGCTAAAAATTAAAATAATTGAGCTCATGGAGATAGAGAAGGACTGTTACCAGAGGCTGGGAAAGGTAGTGGGACAGTGGGGAGTGGCAAATGGGGATGGTTAGTGGGTACAAAAAAACAGAAAGAATGAATAAGACCTAGTATTTTCTAGCACAACACAGTGACTATAGTCAAACACAATTTAATTGTACATTTTGAAATGATTTAAAATATAATTGGATTGCTTGAAACACAAAGGATAAATGCTTGAGGTGACAGACACCCCATTTACCCTGATGTGATTATTATGTATTGCATGCCTGTTATCAAAACAACTCATGGAAACTATAAATATATACACCTACTGTGTACCCACACACGCAAATAAATTGGTTATCTTTATGTGTATTTTACTGCAATAAAAAGGAGTAATGAGGTTCTTTTTGTAGCAGTTATTCAAACTGAAACTGAAAAACAACCCATTGGGGGTGCTGTTCAGGGCACTTGCACAGGGTACTGAAGCTTGGACAAAATGACTTCAAAGGAAGTCAATGACTGTGAGTGAGCAAGGCCTCTGCCTATGGTGTCAGGCAGGCTGGGAGCCAGGGTCCTGCATCCTGGCTCTGTGACCCTGGCTGGGACTTACCCTCTCTGAGCCTCCTCTGTAATGCAAGGACAATAATTACAGGATTGTTGGAAGATTTATGGTGGGAGCACAATGCCGGACACATGGTAAGTGCTCCATAAAGGCCAATCCCTCTTAAGGTTTTGAGATTCTGTAATTCCTTAAAAGAACCTTCCTCGTAATCAAAACTACATTTTCAAAATAATTAAGAAGTGTTTGGGCGCTGTGAGAGGCTCCCAGAAATCAGGGAAAATCCTTTTGTTCCCATCTTGTTCCTAAGGAAACCCACTGCCACCAGATCTGTTTTCCAGGCGTTGAATGCTTTTTTTCCTCATCTCTGGGTTTTCTTCTCTTTTCTCCAGCCTCTGCCTCTGAATGCGAAGGAAAACTGGACCAGCTTAGTGTCAAGCCTGTGAGTAGAACACCCTCTTAGTTCTTTCACAGTTGGTTTCTGGAAAACATCTCTATGTCCAGATTACTTTGTGGGTTTCAGCCCTCCCTGTGTTTTGGCTTCATGGTTTCTGTAATACTTCAATTCATTATGATGTGACTGTAAATGGTCAGTCACCTTCACTTTCTCTCGCTAATTATACCCACAAGGATTTCCACAGGCCTGTGGCATTCTCAAAGAGCTCACACTCGTGGATTTGCCAGAAATCCACAACAGAAATTTTAAATACAGGCATTCTTTGACTTCTGAATGCCTAATTTACAAAGGTCAAATATCTATGGAAGCTTGGCCCTTGCTAGGGCAGGGAGCTGGGGAAGGCTCCTCCTTCTGTGGGTCCTGGAAAGGGAGAAAGAGTTTCGATTGTCATCTGTCTTTCCTTTTTCCTATGGGGCCAATGGCTGAGGAATTAGTGAAGGGGATTAGGAGGCAGGGGAAGAGATGTGTTTTCGAGAACCCTACGTCTTCACAGGCATTGCATGATGGCCATACATGATAGAACCTGGAGTCTGGGTATCAGAACTGAGTCAGAAATCTGGCTCTATCTTTAAACATTTATCTTTTATGACTGTGTTTCCCTGGAAAATTATGTAACTTCTCTAGGCTTCAGTTTTTTTATCTATGACATGGAAGATAAATATATTTATCTTGAGGGATAATGGCAAAGATTAAGTGAGATAAAATATGTATGAGAGTATCAATAATAATGGACTTTTCTTTCTTTCTTTTTTTTGAGACAGTGCTTGCTTTGTCATCCAGGCTATAGTGTGGTAGCATGATCTTGGCTTACTACAACCCTTGCCTTTTAGGTTCAAGTGATTCTCGTGCCTCGGCTTCCTGAGTAGCTAGGACTATGGACTACCAGCATGCCCAGCTAATTTTTGTATTTTTAGTAGAGATGGGGTTTCACCATGTTGTCCAGGCTGGTCTTGAACTCTTGGCCTCAAGTGATTTGCCCACCACGGCCTCTCAAAGTGCTGGGATTAAAGGTGTGAGGCATTGTGTCCAGACAATAGCATTTTTATTGAGTACTCACTATGTGCCTGGAATTATTCTCTGTGTTTTAAAGTAATAACTTACAACAACACTAAGTGTTCTACTTTAATCCCTGTTGTATGGATGTGGGAGCTGAGGCCCACAAAAGGGAAGGGCCTTGTCTCATGTTCAGAGCTGGGAAGTGTTTAGTGACAGGAGTCAAACCTAGGTAATCCAGTCCTAGTGCTCATACTGTACTAAGCTAGTACAGTATGCCTTCTCTTTTCTTCATACAAAAGCTAAATTCTCACTATTGCATGACTTTCAAAATAGTTGTTGACAGGAGAGAGAGAAGGAGTTGAGATGTAATTCTGATGTTGCTGAGATTTCTAGATATTGCCTCAACGCTGATCTATATCAACACCGTGACTGGCTTGCGTTTTGTGGACCTTACTGGGGATCCAACTTTTGTTCATAAAATTCTTTTTATGGGAAAATGCTTTTGACATTCTAGAGAACAGATTCTCATGGGATACATTTTACTAGTATTTACAGTAGTACTACTAGTGGTATAGTAATAATTGTCCTTACTCTTAGTGACGGACAATATACTTAACATTTTTTTTTTCTTTGCTTTCTTAAAATGTTTAGTATGAGAGGCAGGGGGAATTGGAAAACTGGTTTTGGTTTTCTTTCCTAAAAGCAGAAAACAATGTAATTAGTAGGAAATTTACTCATAATCTTGATCTTTAAAATCTTCCGCCCTTTCATTCCATTAAGATTGCCTTTTTCTTTTTTTTTTTTCTCCAAGAAGGAAGAAAAGAGGCATAAATAGCTAGGCTACTAAATTCTCTTTAATGACTAAAGCTAATAAGAAATGGCTCTGGTATTTCATCCAGCCTTTCAAATAATGGCTCTGTTGTTTTGATCTCAGAAGTGTAAGGGAAGCTTTATATTCAGGGATGGGCGTCCCTGTCTCAGGCACCTGAGAGACTGCATTATATATTTGAAAACCATTTTACAATGTCCCTTCCCAGAGTGTGAGGCCACTGATGCTTTGATGTGGTTAAGTCATTTAGTAGAATCATGTAATAGATTAAATTAGATTTCAGCTTCCTTGAAAGTTTTGAAGAGTACACATGAAATGAGTGTATCCACAATCTTGGAGCACTGGCAGCACTTTCCATTTTTTATTTTTTATTTTTCTACAGGCTTCCTTCCCTAATCTTGAATAGAAGCAGAGGAGAAATTGCTGAATTTCATTCTGTAGTATCGCTGCTTAGGTGGGAGAAAAGAAATGCACGTAGGGAAGAAAAGAGGGAGAGATTTTCTAAGACAGAGTGGAGGAAGCTGTTTCATTTTCCATAAAATAAGTGTTATGTGGTGGTGGGAGGGAACGGGGCAAGAACAAAGACTTCAGAAGGATTTGTAGAGGCAGACATGAGTTTTAGTCTTGAGTCTTCAGTTTTTTTTGTTGTGTTATTTCATTTCCCTGAGCCTGTTCCCAATTCTGTAAAATTGAAATCATAATATTAAAGTTGAAAATGAGATTATGTAGATAAAATGGTGGTCATAATGCCAGTCAGAGTCAACACTTAATACATGGTTGTTTGCTTTCCTCTGATTTCAATTTAGTCAGTTATATATTGAATATTTGTTGATATATCATATCAATATATACTGAATATTTATTTTGAAACATACACTTGAGTGCTGTATAATGCATTGACTTAGACACATCAAACTATGCACCTGGTATTTTCAGGGAATTAGAGTAGCCCAAACTTAAAATATTCCCAAATGAACTCGTGGTCCCCACTTTTGCTAGTATTGCTTAGCTCAGCAAATGGTACTATCTTCACCTGACTGCTTTGCCTTCTTTTCCTAAGAAAACTAGGAATCACCCATGAATCACCCTGTTCCTCACCCCTTATAACCAATTCATCACCATATACTGTCAGCTTCTTCCAAATTATTCTCAGATTCATTAATTTCAGAGCAGTGTCTCCAATTTCACTCTTAGTAGCTACATCCAAGCAATCTTTATCTCTTTCCTGAGTCATAGCAATAGCCTTATACCTCTTCTTCCTGCATATATTCTCATCTTTCTCCACCTATTCTTTAAAGAGACAACTTTCATAAATGTAGATCTTATCATGTTACTCCTCTGCTCAAAAGCTTTTACTAATTTTTTTATTGCTTTAATGAAAAAGACAAAATTTGTTTTGTTCACCACTGTGTACTAGGCAGCTAACATTAATGCATTGCATGTATATTAATTCACTAAATATTTGTTAAATAAGCGATCCTTTTTTTTCAGCATCCATCTGGCTGCTTTTAATGGCAAAACCCACAATTAACCTTTGCACCAACCTAACAGATTCATCTCATCCGCTGCTACTCGATATGCTATGGTTTTCACATATGCAAACCTGCAAGGACGATAGTATAATTGTTACTTTAAATCTTCACATATAAAACAATTAAGAGGAAAAACAATCTTTGATATTTACCCAGGCATTTAGTACTTCCAACGACCTGCATTCCTTCCTGAAGATCTGAGTTTTCATGTTACTGATAGCCCTCAGTCTAAAGAACTTTTTGAGAATTTCTTTTAAAATGACAAATTATTTTAGTTTTCTATCTAAAAATGTCTTTATTCTGCCTTCATTCTTGAAGGATATTCTTACTAGATTAGGATTCTGGGTTGGTATTTATTTTTTTCAGCACTCTACAGATGCTGATACACTCTCTACTGGCTTCCATTATTTCAGGTGAGAAGTTAGCAAACATCTGAATCAGTTTCGCTTACATGCTATGTGTCCTTTTTCTCTGGCTGCTTTCAAGATTGTCTTGCTTTTGATTATTAGTAGTTTAACTATGATATGCTTAGGTGATATTTTCTTCATATTTATTCTGCTTTGAGTTGATTGAGCTCTTGAATCTGTAAATTTATGTCTTTCAGGAAATCTGGAGAAGTTTCAGTCATTATTTTCTCACATCATTTTCTGTGTTGGTTGTCTTCTCTTGCAACTCTAATTACATGTATGTTAGATAGTTTGATATTTTTCTATAGGTTTTTAGGATTTGTTTACTTTTCTTTTTTGTCTTTCTTCTTCAGATTGGATATTTTCTGTTTATCTTCAAGTTGGCTGACTCTACTGTGTTTTCCACTCTGCTGTTAAGTCCATACCATAAATTTTTAAATTTCAGATATTGTGTTTTCAGTTCTATGATTTCCTTTTTTTGACAGTTTCTATTAATTTTCTGATATTTTCTATTTTTATTTATTATGAACATATTTTTCCTTATATTATTGGGCACAAATTATGATAGCTTTTAAAAACAATTGCTTTCTATTTCCAGCTTCTGGGTCATCTTGGGGGTTGGTCTCTGTTGATTATGTTGTATCTTGAGAACAGATCACATTTTCCTGTTTCTTTGTATGTAGAATAATTTTGGAATGTATCTTGGACATTCTCACTATCATATTGTGCAGATTCTATACTGTATATTCTTCTTAAGAGTGTTAGATTTTCATTCTGAGAGAATGTTGAGTTAATTGGGTTCCAAGTGAAAAATTTGTCCCTTTGGAATCTATGCAAATTTTAGTTCAGTTCTATTATTCTTATTTTAGCTGTTAATAACTTGCCACAGGTGTGTGTAATTCAGAAGTCAGCCAGAGACTTGGATGGAGTTTACACACAGAATTTGGAGCTTCCCATGCTTGTTCTCTCCTTTTTGAGACCTTCCCCCACTGACTTTACAGCAGTTATGGTTACAGTGAACTCTGTTCTCTAATTTTTCAGGACAGAGAGATGCTAAATTTTCTTTTGGGATTTCTATCGGAGTTTTAGCTATGTAGTGGTGCCCATCGTGGCCTGCCCTCAGGGTCGATCTATTTTAAAAGTGATACTTATTCTGGTGTTTCCTTCTCTGCAGAACTTTTTTCAGTCTCTGGTAACATGAGGTAGTTGTTTCTTCATATGTTGTCTAAAGTATATAGTTACATGCAGGAAACTTGGTGCAGTTGGAGCTTCTTCATCCATAAGAGAAAAAGAACCCTATATGGGAAATTTTGAATGGCTCAAATTTGTGGGCAACACCAATCATCACCATATATTTAAAAAATTGTTGTGGTGTACACATCTGTGTTATCAGTGAAGTATGTGTAATTCTTATTTGAACTGTCATGTATGCATGTCAAAGCTTAGTGTCAGATCATTTAGAAAAAAATGCATATATTCATTATTATATACTGCATGGTAAGCCAAACAATCCACAATAGATTAAGTTGATGTTGCTGTTAAATTGGCAATAAATGATAATTACAAAGTGAGAATGGCAGAAATAAAACCATGGTCAACCCAAAACAACGCTAGGAATTCAATGATGACTAAATTTCCTTTGTGCATCTGTAAATTTCAGAAATTATGAATTATCTGAGCTACAGTAGGGTGTAACATAGGCAAACATTTTGAGGAAGTCAGCCTTCTTAGTAGAAAATGGAATTCATATCTTTGGGAGACTCTAGTGATATGCTAATTTTAATTTATGAATATTAACATTTAAAACCTTTAACATCTTACTTAGATAACTTACTAGTGAGTTGGAGATAGATCAAGTTTTCACCCTTAAGAACTACAGAAAAGACATGCACTTAAGGACTTTTTATAGGAGGTAGTCATTGGCCACTCACTTGTCTCTATCTTGAGAAACTCTAGGCACCGAGGTATTTGTTCATTTTGGCACATTTTCCTTGTTCTTGGCTATGGAGATGAGATAGCTCAAGGGGCCACTTTCACAGCACAAGCCTGAGAAGAGCTGAGGTGGGTGGGGTCAGGCAAACTATGTTTTAGACAATAAAGCCAAGTCTTTTTTGCTTTGGCTTTCATCTTAAGCTTAATTCTTACTGAGTCTTCTCTGTAAGTTTTTTACTGACTTTGGAAAGAACTGAGAGTTGAGTGTTACCTTGCAGTAAAAGCAGGCAAAGTAGGACAAAAATTGACAAAGAAGAGAAACTTCATATTGGCTCTGGAGTCAATTGCATATTTAAATATTTTAATGCAACCTCACCACGTGGTCATGTGAAATTAACAAGTTACCTCACTTTGCATAGCCTCATTTTCTCATCTACAACATGGGAACAATTCTAGGAGGAGCCATCTAAAGATTTACTGGTAGAACTGAATAATATAATCCATGTAAGGCATGGTTCCACTAGGCTGTGAAGAAAGAGGCCACTTTAGTCTTGCTCACTGTCATCCAGGTCTGTTTGGCACAGTGTGTGGCACATGGTATTTGATAATTAAGTCAGTGAATAAAGAGTACAGTACCTGAAACCTAAAATTCACAATAAATGGAGATTCCTTCCTTCTCCAACCAACTGGTGATGTAGTAGGAGGGTTAGGGTTTGGGCAGAACCCAGTAGGACTCACTTGTCAGATGTGGGAAGTATCTGGCTATCATTCAAAATTCAGGGCAGGAAGCAGCTGGCAATTGACATCAGGAGTGAGGAAGACAGATAGAGACCTATGAGGCTGTCCCCAGGCAAATTTGTGATAAATGTTAATCATTATTATTTTTATAGCACCTTGTATGGATCTATTTTGTCTCTCAAAGCACTTTTTATGGCTATGATTTTGCTTGTTCCTTAGGAAACATCTGAAAGGAAAGCTGCTGGCTGTTACATGAGCACATGTGTTGGTGTTATGTGGGCATGTGTACAAAATTTATTTGTATGTGGCAGAGAATCTATAAATTTTATAAATTATATACAGGATTGAAGTTAGAGAATCTAGAGTTGTTTTGGCGCTAATGACTTTGACCACCTCATTTGAAGTTTAGGGGAATCCCTTCCCCTATCCTGAATCTTGGTTCTTACTACTGAGTATAAAATCTTGGGAATGAAGCATAACTACTCTGTGCCTGTTTATTTATCTGCAAAATGTACACAGAAATATATACTGTCCAGTATATATTTCATAAAGTTGTTTATTCACATAGCATATATTTATTGTGTCTGCTGTCTATCAGTCCATGTTCTAGGAGCTTAGGACACATGAGTGAACAAATGAGATGGAGATTGTTGTAAGGTAGAAAGGAGTGAATACATGCAAAATACTTATATCAATCAGTGCTTGTCATAATAGAGCAATCAATGGAGGTATTATCTTAAAAATGAACAAATTGGCTGGGTGCGGTGGCTCACGCCTTTAATCCCAGCACTTTGGGAGGCTGAGGTGGGCGGATCATGAGGTCAGGAGATCGAGACCATCCTGGCTAACACAGTGAAACCCCATCTCTACGAAAAATACAAAAAATTAGCCAGGCGCACTGGCAGGCGCCTGTAGTCCCAGCTGCTTGGGAGGCTGAGGCAGGAGAATGGCATGAACCCGGGAGGCAGAGCTTGCAGTGAGCCGAGATCATACCATTGCACTCCAGCCTGGGCCACAAAGTGAGACTCCATCTCAAAAAAAAAAAAAAAGAACAAATAGTATTTTCCATGGTCTAGATCAGCCAGGATTTTAACATGTGTAAAGGGAGCTATTATAATTCAGAAAAACTATTTTGTTCTCACAAATCCTGGCTTTTAAAACTATTTACTTAGATTTGCTAAGGACTCAAGAGAGTCAGCTTTGAGTTGACAAAAGATCGATTTGTTGTAGTTTGTACTTTCTTCCTGGGTTGATTTTTCTTACTTAGCATGAATGGTAGGAGCCTGTCAGAGTATGTGATTTTCAGGGCAAAGAGATTTGCAGGGGAATGGAAAATATACTGATTTAATATTATCTCTATTATGTAAAACACATAGTAAATACTCAAGAACTGATTATTGACAATTATTTCTTTTAGGAATTTGTAAAAATAATATAACAAAAAAGCTTAGGACAAACAAATGACTTGCCAGTGGCAGGACCCTTTGGCACTGCAGCTTATTGTGGGTGGAGATTATTATGGGTAGTGAATATTCATAGAAAACCATAAAACATACACTATGAAAGCCAATAGTCTAAATAAAATCAAGCTATCTTTGGGAATGGCCATTTTTCTCAGTTAAGAATCTAATGGATTAACTAGGAGTGTGTTGGAAATACAGAAATTTCAAGTATTTGGTGATCTCCTTCAGCAAATGAATTTACCCTCTTATTTCTCAAGGCATTCCTACAAAGCAGAGTTGAGGTCAATATTTAGACTTCTGGTTCAATACAAATAAAGAAGTTTCTGAACAATGTAATATCCAAATGCAGAAAAAAGCTTTTGATTGTTTTCTACAACAATAGGAATTAAGGAGTGTAACCTAAAATGCAGTGATGATGAATTTCAGTGTGTTTGTGGAATACACAGCTGGTTATCTGCACAGTGGATGCCTTGTGATCTGTGCATTCTATTGGAATACCATCAAATGGTCTAAATTCCCCTATCTTACCTAAAGGACTAGAGTTGATCTGGTTGGTAGGCTTGGTATTACAGGGAGTTTCTCACACAAAGTTGAACATTGTGGCAGCTTAGTGCATGTTGACTAGATTTGAGCAGGAAGTTGAGTAGAATAAGTAAAAGAAGTCTCTCTCTATATACTTGGGAAATTGAATGTGGTTCCAAGATTCGGAGAACTATAGAGGTCAATGAAGATCAGCAGTATGAAAATATGTGAGGGGTAGTTATAAACATTTTGGTGAAACACACATTATAGTTTTGTCTGCCTTTATGTCAATTTGGTATATCAACTTGGTACCTGGGAAAGTGGGCTGCAATTACTGGGTCTAGGGGTGAAACGAACACAATAGCTGTTATGCTTATTTTAAAATTGCCCATTCAGTTATTCCTCATCATCTCTAAAAACCAAGTTGGAATCTGTGAGCCCCATGGTGCCTCTTTCTTTTTATCTTCCTCCACGATGAAATGAATGTTTGCATGAGATGTTCTTGCGTAAGAACTTTGTTATCACCTGTGCATTGTGTATGTGTGTGTGTGTGTGTTTTAAACAAACAAAAAAGTGAAGACTGGCCTTAAATCCTAGCTGGCTATGGAAAGTAAAGTCATTATGAACACCTGTGAGTAATGACTTATTCATGAAAGTTTCTATTAGAATACTTAGTGTAAAATCTTTCCACTCTTGTGGAGAAATAATGTCCAGTGCACAATGGCTTTGGGTGATTTGGTTCAAATTAGCCATCAAAATCACAATGGGTGGGACTATACTACTGTGAGACAAAGCAGTGGTTTCCAGACCTGGCTAAGCATCAGAATTGCCAGTGAACTTACTAAAATGCATACACTAGACCCCACTCACTAAAGTGGTGTCTCTTGGGGTAAGGGACTTCTACATTTTTTGTCTGAATTTTCCTCATATTTGATTCTGAAGCACAGAATGGTTTAGGAGTTATTGAGATAGTATACTGAAGCCATTTCTCTCTATTAGGATTTTTCCAAGTGTGGTCTATAGTCCAGTTGTATCTGAGTCCTGGAGTGGAAGTGTGAGACTGGAAAGTGAGGAAGAAGTGCAGATTAAACTACAGATTCCTGGGCTTCACTTTAATCCTGCTGAAGCGGCATTGCTAGCAAGTGCCTCAGATGATTCTGACGTCAAAAGAATTTGAGAATTATTATTGTGTATTCTCCTATGAATGGACTGTGGATGGAGGAGATTTGAGCTACTGGAATTGACCCTAAATAATGGGAAATATTTCATCCAGAGAAATGGGGAAGAGAACTGGCTATCCTGGAAACCTATTGAATCCTAGGCAAGGATATACATCAACATAATCTAATTCTTTGCTTAATAATCATGCTATGATGTAGGTAGTAAGTTACTCATTGCAGAGGGCCTTATTTAAGTTCCCAGAGTTAGAAGTAACGGAAGCAAGATAAAAATTTGGGTCTATTTGACACCAAAGCTTTAAACCTGTCTACACTATACCAAATTACCAGTAAATCTATATTAACCTTTGTATAAATCAGGAGAACTAAACTTTAATCCCGACTCTGAGCATGTCTATTTCTGTGGTGTTAGCTGTGTCCCTGGTCCTCAGTTTCCTCACTCTTCAGAGCATAAGTGTTATGTAAGAATATGGCTCTTATTTCCTATAGTGATATTTCTTCTTAAATATTGAATGAAAGACAATGGACCACAGAAAGAGTATCCTTGGGAACCGAGCCTGACTTCTGAAGGTCACAATTTTCTTCTCTCTTCTGAGTAATTGTCTGAAGCCAATTTTGAAGTGTTTAAAAAAGAATTCTATGTTCCTCATTTGTGCAGGTAGCCTGAGACAAAAATTTAGTGTGTTGAAGATGTATTGGGACTATTTATTTGTTTGTATAACTTAGAGCGCTCCCAGTCACCTGCCCTCGAAGTGGGGCCATATATATTAACACCAACACAATCTCAAGAGACTATTCAGCAAAACTAGAAAAATAAAAAATGGTCTCACATTTGCTATGGCTATTTGCACTCTACATTCCTGGATAAATGATGTCCAACCCCTGGGAACCTCTGTGTACCAGTAAAGGTTAAGGGCCTTTTTTTTTTTTTTTTTTGAAGAATTCCTGTTCTATTTATAATAGAGGCTGCCCCATCCTAGAACTAAAAGCCTGTGAGAAGCATTAGCAGCGGCATCCAGGCGGGCAGGAGTTTTTCTGACAGCCCCTTAAGTCATCCCTACCAAGGCATACACGATCCTCAAAGGTCAGCAGGGCACTGAAGTCGTGGCTTTGGATGCATATTGCATGCTCTTCAATCTGACTAGGCTTTTCTGAACAATATCCTCAGGTCCCCAGTCATTGCTCAGTTATAAGGCCCTTCCAGACTTAGCACTTGTACCCCAGGTCTTCTTCAGGTCCTTGGCTTAACCCTTTCCTCTCCTTGCATCCCAATTTCCTTATGACGCTGTCCATGGCCAGTGTTTGGCGCTTACAAGTGCCTCAGATGATTCTTACATCAAAAGAGTTTGAGAATTGGCACTCAACACTCAGTTGGTGACTGGCTTTGTTCGTCCCCCCACCATTCCACAGCTTCCTGACCACTGGAAGACAAGATAGGCAAGGGCCTTAATGAAGATGACAGTGACCATATGTGGGTTTGCCAGAAATACTGCTTGACTATTTCCTTATCCCTATTAATAATGTTCCCTTTCTCTTTCCAAATGGTTCTGGCTTGAGTGATTAAATTATATTGTCACTCCATATAGAATGTTCTTTGTCTCATAGAAATGGTCCTGTAGTATCACACTACCCCCAGTGTCCAAAAGATACAGAATTTCACAACAAAACCTTTTCTCTGATTAATTTTCATGGATTATGGAGCTTTTAAAAACATAACTGCTTCTAGCCCTGTCCCTGGTGCACTGCAAGCCTGAATAAATGGAAGTTAACCATATTAGTAAATCTGGTCACTCAAAATGTTGCCAGGGTTAATGTGAATAGTGAACCCACAGTCAGTTAGCCCAGCACAGCTTCTGTAAATGGTCCTGCTCGCTCCCTATAAGCACATGCCAAGCTCTGTGTTAAAGGAGGTTCTGGTACATACTTTCCATTTTCAAACTAAGTCTGAAACTTCTTTGACCAATTTCTACTTTCTACCTTCTATTGCATGATGCTTTACTCACCAATTCTGTAATTCATTTTTAGATAAAGAGAAGTGTTAAAATGACAGAAGATGCTATTACAGAAGAGAAAGAACTGAGAGATCTGGATATAATACATGTTTGGTAGCTGAAGCAATCTGAGGTCAAGGAGGAGAGATAGCACAATGAAAAGAGTATCTGGTGGAATTTTACAAGTGATGATAATTCTTTAAAAAAGAAGGGATTCAGGGTAAAGGGAATGGGAAAGATTGGGGGAGAGCTCTAAAAGTCCTTTTTTGTTGTCATTTGTTTTGAGATGTTTTGGTTCCAGCAAAGGCTTTGTTTCAGATGCTATAGGAAAAGTACTCTCTCGTCTTGAGCCCAAAGGAAGTGTGCACTCCCCCAGGCTGCCAGATTCCAGGTCTTGGAATGAATGGTGAGTCTTGGAGTAATCACATGTCCTCTGCTAGGAATGCATTCCTAGAGATTTGTGGTCTCCCCATCTGGGCTGCAGGTGATAGATTAGATCAGGGAGGAGGAAAAGGCCCGAGAGGGGATTCATGACCCTGGGCTCAGCAGGGGATCTAGCTGGATTAACAGGAAGGCTGCTGTCATGGCCAGGCAGAGAAGCTTGCAACTCTCAAGTGCGGCATGCTTGGGTCCGGTTCTGGGAGCAGGGAGGAGCACTGGTGTCTGGAAACAAAGTAGATCAGAAAACTTCCTAAGCAGCAGAGGTCACAGGAGCCATGCACAAATACACAGGCAAGCATAAGGATGAAGGACAAGGAGTTGATCATAAAGAAAGAGACATCTTTTGGCATGAAATTAGCTGTGAATTACTTGGGGAAAGATCAGAGTCTGTGACCCTTGAAATATGTGAAGTGGCTTGGAAATGAAGGTCCAAGTTTGTAAACAGAAGTAGTATTTTCTCTATCCTAACTCAGAAATGACTTATTTAGAGAAGGCTGCACTGAAAAAGATTGGGTTTGAGTCCTAGGTTTACCCTTAACTTCTTAAATGTATTTGAACCTGCTCCATTTAGGCTCAATGTCTTCAGTTAAAAAAGTTGGACTCTGTGTCTATGCTGTCTAATATGGTAGACACCTACAACTATTGAAATATAATTAAATGAACACAAATTCAGTTCCTCAGTCACACTAGTCACATGTCCAGTGGTCAATAGCTACATGTGGTTACTGGCTACCACATTGGACAGATATAGAACATATCCATCAGCATAGAAAGTAATTTTGAGCAATGCTGCCTCTGTAGATTATCTGCGAGTCCATTTGGGAACCATGAAGCAAATTACTATGTGTCAGGGATGAAGCTAGAAGCCATTTCTGCCCACCTTAAGATCTCTCTGTGGGAATCTTTGCAATGAAGCTCCTGTTTGAGCTGGTGGAAACTTTCTTGAGCTGAACTACAGTCTGAGGCTCTTCTACTCAATCCTCCTGCCTCCCCATCTTCTTTCACAAGTATCAGATCTGCATTGTAACATACTTTCCTTGCCTACTGTTTCTCCCTCTCCTTTCCCTCATACAGGCATTGTTCTCAATAAATCTCTTACACTTCCAACTCCAAATTGGCTTATAGTTTTTGGGGGACCTGAACGAACACATGAAGAAATGTTCTTCATGACAGACAATTAGGATCACCAGAGGATATGACCATACGTCATAGTCTGAGCAGGCAGTCGGGCCTGTATGATTTATGAGCCCTCTGTGGCTTTCTTCCCAGCTGTGCACTTCCTAGAGAAACCCTATTAATGATTTCTTGCCTCTCAGTTTTCTAGCCTCTGCCTTCTGGTTCCTCTAACTTTATCCTGCCTACTCTCTTGGAGCAGATTCTATAGTCCAGAGCTCGTATTTGATTTCTAACCACTGTCTTGAGCTTGATAATTTTGGCCATACTTTTTTCAAGGCCTATCCTTGCTCAGGTTAGAGACCTTGATTCTCCTTTCCTCTGTACTCCATGATCATGACCCTTGGTTCATTTCTAGCCTTGCGTTTTGGAATCCCAGCTTGGGCAAATCAGTAGGCACCCTCTTGTCCAGAAGGGAAGGTGGGCAAGACTGCAAATGAAGCTTTGTGTGAGAAAGTGAGATGTTCCAACAGGTGGATGGGAATCAGATATGCCATGCCTGAGGATCCAGTTCACTTACAGAAGCATACCCAGAAGGGTGCAGGCCAGTCAACAGAATTTCTTAACAGTCCTCTTAGTTTTTGGAGTAGAGGTTAGGAAAACCTGAAAAGCTCATTAGAAGGCAATGGTGGTATATATCATACCATTCATTCACTTAAAAAACAACATTTATTGTGTGCTTGTATCATGCTAGGTCTTGTGCTAGATGGAGATGGAAATATGAATTACCAGAGTTGCTGCCTTTGGGTGTTCATGGTCTAGACTTTAGACCTGAAGTAGGAGCTCAGGAACTACATCGGAGGCAGAAAACCAGCAATGAAAATTAAATATAAAAAAATTTTAGTTAAGCTATCAGCAAGAGGGAATTGATCTTGTGGCAGTGTAGGTAAAAATTTAAAAAAAAAGTGGGGGGCAGGGAAATTGAGATTGAGACCTAGGAGGTAGTTACTCTAATCCTCCTGCCTAAGACAGCTTTGGAATTTGGACTCAAGCAGCTGTTGCTGGAAGGAGAGAAGAGGAGCAGGAGCTGAGATCCAGGGAACATCCACCACTACCCTCCTTGATAGAGACTTTGCAGATTTCAGGCTGCTACCACCTCTGAGTGACATGCAAACTATTTGTGGGCTCATGGAGGGGCTCAACTGGGCTTCTGATTATAATTCATCATTCCACAACAGCTAGCATTTGGAGATTTCTGCTGTTTGTAGTATTTGTCAGTTAATTTGCAGAAATATACAGGGTTCATCCAGTTAAATAACTTGTACTATAGGCAGGAGTGAAAGAACTCAGATATTGCTGCATGTAATGGAAACCCAAGATATTAGAGGTAAATGGAAGATAGAGGTTCAGTTCTCTGTTATATAAATGTCCTTGTGTTTATGGTGGCTCTGTTTGAATTCATGAAAGAAGGATCCAGGCCTCTTTTCTTGTTGTCCTGCAATTCCTCAGTGCTGTTGTCAACCATATGGTCCAAGATTCTTCACTACCATGTCTGGATTCCATCTACAAAGAAAGCGGGAAGGGGAGGTGATGAGCATGCCTTTTCCTCAGCGGTAGAGTTTGGATGGTATGTACACATGATCAACTATGCTCAGATTTCACTGACCATGATTTACTTTCAGGGTTCCTGGAAGAGGTCACGTATCAAGTCAAAGACAATGAATACTAGGGAGTAGTTGTCTTCAGCCATGGACTTGTGTGCACTCTTAATTTACAGCATGTTGCCCACTTCCGGCACTGGCCCTGAGGAGGGGGTACTAAACCTTCTTTCTGCCACCACTATCCCTCAGACTTACCTCTATAGAGACATTTTTCACCCTGGGTTGGAACTCTGTGTTTATTTGCATCTGTGAGCCTCTTGCCAAGCAGAAGCTATTGCACCAAGTCTGGCACAAAGTAGATGCTCAAAACACAGGCTATCTGGTTCAGTAAATGGTTGGTGAATGAATGAAATCCTTTAGAAATAAAATGTCACAAAAATCTCTGTATGAAAAGAGACATTCACCTAAACACTCCCTCCCCTGCCCCTTTTTACTTGCTAGGACAGGCTGGGCTCATACATTCTTTTGCAATTGTTGGGGATGATTAAAAGTAATTTATTTACATTGGGTATGATTGACTGAAGGAATGACTAAATAGGTGTGGAAGTTAGAGATCTGACATTCTTAGATACCAAGGTCACTGTGAAAATCATCCTCAGGCCTGTCTGAGCCAGCGACTTCACTCCACTTCTCTGTGGGCAGAAGCTGGGTAGCCTTTCTGACTTGGTTATGCCAAGCGGAAGTAACATCCTTTCCCACCCCCTGCCACATCAAAGGGGTCCTGGGAGCAAGGAGGAGTGTTATTGTGGCTTTTCACTTCAGGAAGCAAACATAATGATCCCATTCATGGCATTAACTGCAAAAAACTATCATTAAGTCGTTGAGTGTCTTATAATCACGGGGAAGGGAACTAATACTTGGGAGCTCCAAATATGCCAGGCACTTTGTGACCTCCGTCTCTTTTAATCTTCTCAATGTTCTATGAGAAAGGTAATTCGAGTCCCCATTTTACAGATGGGGATCATGTCAGAGAGAGAAAATAATGTGCTTAAAGTGGTGCTGCTACTGAGATCAAAACTGGGATCTGCCTGCCCAAACGCCTGCATGCTTACCATGATGTCAAGTGGCTGTTGCTTACATTCCTAGTGTATTCTATAATGCACAGCTTTCATAACACTAACTCTCTTGGCCTTGACAATTAACCTGTGAGGTGTGGAAGGTAGGAGTTTTCATCCCCATTTTGCAGATAATCAGAGGTTGACAGAGATTAATTGACTTGCTACATATCACAATACTGTTAAATGAGCCAAAACCACATCTGCAAGTCTGGGGTTCTTTTGCCCTATCCGTGCCCACCTTATATGGAGGTTATGTAGTTGACAGGAACAAAGAAAAGAAGTTGATTTCTTAAAGACATCAAACATTTTCATAACGGAGTATAGGTAAGATTACTAGCTATTCTGATTTTCCTAGACTTTCCTGGGTTAGTACTGAAAGTCCTGTGTCCTGGGGTTACCCTTAACTATGGGAAAACTAGACCATTGTTTCACCTAGTCAGGTAAATTTCTTGAATCTCATAGAAATCAATAATTGTCCTTGACGATGTCATGTCAACAAAACAGCATCATAATGACATTAGGTTTACATTATTCCAAATAATAATGTGATCATTGTTGGCCCAAAGTTGTTCATTAAAAGAAGTTAATTTCAGTGGGGAATTCCAGTATCTCAGAGTCGCCCTTGGCTCAGCTTCTTGTGATTGTGCTTTTATTCCATCAGGCCTTGTCTTAGAGCCAAGGCCATCTTGCCCCACCTGTGGATTTAGCCATCAGTGGTTCTCAAAGTTCATTGCCCACAGAATTATGTGAAGAGCTTGTTAAACCACTCATTGCCCCAACCCCAGAAACTGTGATTCATTAGATCTGGCGCAGCACCATGAACTTGTACCTCTAACAAGATCCCACATGATGCTGATGCCTCTGGTTTGTGAACCATACTTTGAACCTCACTTGGCCAGTCCAATGATCTCAAAACTGTGGGTTCAAGGCAATCCATTGGGGTGTGGGAAGAAAATATAACTTTTATGTATATTTTTAAAAAGCTAAATACTTTTATGATTTAAAATAAAATACTTTTATGATTTAAAATAATGTATTAGAGGGAGGGGCTCAAGAGGGCTGAACAGAGGCATCTGGCACCTCCCTCTTCCCCAAAGAACCAAACCAATGAGTAGATAATCACACTTTGAATAGATCATCTAAGAGAGAACACTGGAATTCAACAGAGAAGTGACAGAAAACACCTAAGACAAGGAAGAAGAGGAAAGAGAGGCAGTTGCCTACACAAGCATTGGCAGGAAGCCTGAAAAGGCTCCCCAATGTGGGGCAAAAGTAACTAGAGATCCCCAGCAGTCCGCATTCCTACTGAAGACTCCTATAATCCCAGCCATGGAAGAGCTCCTCAATCCTTATGGGCCCTGAGACTAACATAGGGAGCTGCTTAGAACCTTGCGATAGCATTGCTTTGGAGAGGGAGCTTACACTGAGCCCCACACAACAACCTTTGAGTCCCAAGCAGCTATAACACGATGCCATTTTGAAAGCCCAGATCCCACCATACTGCATCCTGTCATGGAGCCCAGCAGCCCCTGCATCTCCACAGCCCTGGAGCCCCATTGAGATCCCCTGCCTGCAGCTGCTGCTGCTACTAGCTTCCACTGCTGGGCCGAAGTGTACCCCGCTGGTAGTGACCCTATCATTCCCAGCAATGGATGCATTTATAAGTGCCCTAAGGATAGGCTTCTCAGTCCTCCTCAGCAGCAGGGCTGTGGTGCAGCCGCTGCTGTCCCACTCTGCTGGGGGTCTGGGATCACCCCACCCTTGCTCGTCACAGCCAGCACCTGTATGCATCACCCGGGGTCCCGAGGACAGGTCTGTTTGGCCTGGCTTTCCACCTAACCCCACTCCGTGCCTGAGCATGCCATCTGGGGATCTGGAGATTGGCCTGCCCCACCCACTACCATTGGCACTTCAGCACCCCTCTCAGAGGCCTAAGGATGGGCCTACCTAGTCGGACACTACCACTACAGCTGGCACCCTCCAATCATGTGCCACTTGTGGGCCTGAAGACTGGCCCATCCAGCCTGTAGTAGCCACTGCCAACACCAACATGGAGCACTTGGGAGGCAGAGGGTTTTCCCACTACTACTACGATTGCCTATGCCATGCCTACTTTCCAGGATCCCAATGACCAGAGCACCTCCCTGGCCCATCACTGCCACTGTTGACACTTAAGCAAGCTGCCTGGAGGCTCAAGAATCAGTCTTTCTGCACCCACTAACGCTGTTGTTAGTGTATGCTCCCTGGAGCCCAAAAACAGGCATTCTCAGCCTGCTGCTACTATTACAGAGGCTTAAGGACAGGTCCACTTGGGATCCCTGTCCCCAGCAAAACATAACAATGGCCTTCACTAAAAGCCACACCCTAAGTCACTGAGGAAACCAAAGACATGACCGACACCATTTAAAGTTGAAGAAATTATATGGAGACTACACTGCTGCACATACCCAGAATGAAAGCCAAAGTGTGCTACCCAACCAACGTCATAGATATTTTCAGGAAAAAGTCCTCCTCTACAAAAGCAAATCCAAAAATTAGAAGTAACCATTATACCAGATGTGCAGACATCAATGCAAGGATACAAGAAATATAAAAAAGTGAGGAAATATGACACCTCCAAAAGAATACAATTCTCTAACAAGGGATCACAAGGAAAAAGAAGTTTATAAAATGCCAGGAAAATAATTCAAAATAATGATATTAAAGAAACTTAGTGAGATACAACAGGACTACACAAAATTAAAAGGAAATCAGGAAAACAATTAATGATATAAATGACACATTTACCAAAGAGGTAGAACAAAGGGATAGAAAATTTATTTAACAAAATAATAGCTGGCAACTTCCCAAGTCTAGCAAGAGATTTAGACATCCACATACAGGAAGCTCAGAATCATCAAATAGATAGATATAGAGGAAACCAAAGGTTCTTCATGGCACATTATAATCAAACTGTCAAAAGTCAAAAACAGAACTATAAAAGGAGGAAGAGAAAAGCATCTAGTCACTTATAAGGGAACCCCCATCAAATTAACAGTGGATTTCTCAGCAAGAACCTTATAGGACAGAAGAGAATGGGATAACATATTCAAAGTGCTGAAAGAAAAAATTGTCAGCCCAGAACACTGTATGTAGCAAACTTATCTTTCAAGTCTCCTTCATGAAGGAGAAATAAAGTCTTTCCTTGATCATCTAAAGCTGAGGAAATTCATCACTACTAGACTGGTCCTATAAGAAATATTTAAGGAGTCCTAAACCTGGAAGCAAAACAGTGATGTCTATCATGATGAAAACACATGAAATTGTAGAACCCATTGGTAGAAGAAACACACAAATGAAAAAGAGAAAAACTCAAATGTTAGCACTACAGAAAAACCACCAAACCACAATGGTAAACAATAAGAGAGAAAGAAACAAAGGTTATACCAAACAATGAGAAATCAATTAATAAAATGACAGGAATAAGCCCTTGCATATCAGTAATAGCTTTGAAAATAAATTGATTAAACTTTCCACTTGAACTATATAGACTGACTGAATGGATTAAAAAAAAAACTGGCTGAATGGATAAAAATATGCTACCTACAAGAAAGTATCTCACCTGTAAAGACAAATATAGATTGAAAGTAAAGGGATGGGAAAAGATATTCTATGCAAATGGAAACAAAAAATGAGCAGGAGGAGTAGCTAGCTATACTTCTATCAGATAAAACAGACTTTAAGTGAAAAACAGTAAAAAGAGATAAAGAAGGTCATTACATAATGATAAAGGGATTGATTTGGTAAGAACTTATGACAATTCTAAACATATACGTACCCAGCAGACCACCTAGATACATAAAGTGTATATTATTAGATTTAAAGCAGGGGTCCCCATGCTTCAGGCTGCAGACCAGTACTGGTCCATGGTCTGTTAGGAACTGGGCCGCACAGCAGGAGGTGAACGGTGAGTGAGTGAGTATTACTGCCTGAGCTCTACCTCCTATCAGATCAGCTGCAGCATTAGATTCTCATAGAAACCCAAACCCTACTGTGAACTGCGTATGCAAGGGATCTAGGTTTCACGCTCCTTATGAGAATCTAACTCATGCCAAATGATCTGATGTGGGACCGTTTCATTCTGAAAGCATGCCCTCTCCCCACCCTTGGTCCCTGAAAGAATTGTCTTCCACAAAATTGGTCCCTGATGCCATAAAGGTTGGCGACTGCTGATCTAAAGGGAAAGGTAGACTCCAATACAGTAACAGTTGAGGACTTCAACACCATGCTGTCAGCATTAGACAAATCATCTAGAAAGAAAATTAACACAGAAACATTGGATTTAAACTGCACATTAGACCAAATGTACCTAACAGACATTACAGGACATTTTATCTAACAGCTGCAGAATGCACATCCTTCTCGTTGTGTGTTATTATATGTTATATTATGTTAATGTTAGGACAAGTCTCAACAAATTTTTAAAATTTGAAATAATCTCAAGTATCTTCTCTGACCCCAGTGGAATAAAACTAGAAATTAATAACAAGATGAACTTTGGAAACTGTAAAAAGATATGGAACATAAACAATATATTCCTGAATGACTATAGGATCAAGGAAGAAATTAAGGAGAAAATTAAAAAAATTCTGGAAACAAATGACCATGGAAACACAACATGCCAAAACCTATGGGCTACAGCAAAATCAGTGCTAAGAGGAACATTTGTAGCAATAAATGACTACATCAAAAAAGTAGAGCTGGGTGTGGTGGCTCACACCTATAATTCCAGTTCTTTAGGAGGCTGAGGCAGGTGGATTGTTTGAGCCCAGGATTTCAAGACCACCCTGGGCAACATGGTGAAACCCCGTACCTACAAAAAAGACAAGAATTAGCTAGGCATGTTGGCATGCACCTGTAGTCCCAGCTGCTTGGGAGGCTGAGTTGGGAGGATTGCTTTAGCCCAGGAGGTCAAAGTTGCCATGAGCCATGATTGTACCATTGCACTACAGCCTGGGTGACAGAGTGGCACCCTGATTCAAAAAAAAAAAAAAAAAAGTAGAAAGATTTCAAATAAACCATGAGCAAGGCACCTCAGAAATTGGTTTCATGAAAAGATAAACAAAATTGATAAGCTGCTACCTGGGCTCATAAGAGAAAAAGAGAGAAGACTCAAATAAATCAGAAATGAAAAAGGAGACATTACAAATGATACCACAGAAATAGAAAATATCATCAGAAACTATTATGAACAATTATATACAAAAAACTGGAAAACCTAGAGAAAATGAACAAATTCCTGACACATACAACCAGAACTAGAACAAGGCAAGGATACCCACTTCCACCACTCCTATTCAACATAGTACTGGAAGTCCTAGCCAGAGCAATCTGGCAAGGGAAAGAAATAAAAGGCATCCAGATTGGAAAATAAGTCACATTGTCCCTCTTTGCTGATGATATTATCTGTGTCTATGAAAACCTAAAAACTACACAAAAAAGTTTATATCTGATAAATAAATTCAGTATAGTTGCAGAATACAAAATCAAAATGTAAAAATCAGTGGCATCTCTACACACCAATAATGAACTAGCTAAGAAAGAAATCAAGAAAGCAATCCCATTTACATTAGCTACACAAAAACTACCTAGGAATAAATTTAACCAAGGAGGTGAAAGACCTCTATAAGGATAACTACAAAAACACTGATGAAAGAAATTGAAGAGGATACAAACAAATGGAAAGACATCTTATGCTCATGAATTGGAAGAATTAGTGTTACTAAAACCACCATACTATTCAAAGCAATCTATGGATTCAATATAATCCCTATCAAAATATTAGTGTTATTTTTCATAGAAATAAAAAAGAATTCAAAAATTTGTATGAAACATAAAAGAGCCTGAATAGCCAAAGCAATCTTGAGAAAAAGAACAGCTGGAAGCATCATTCTACCTGATTTCAAAACATATTATAAAACTATAGTAACTAAAATAGCATGGTACTGGTATAAAAGCAGACACATAGGCCAATGGAACAGAATACAGAACCCAGAAATAAATTTGTGTATTTATAGCCAACTGATTTTTGGTAAAAACACCAAGAACATACACTGGGGAAAGGACGCCCTCTTTAATAAATGGTGCTGTGTAAACTCAAAATGGATTAAAGACTTAAATTAAGATCCCAAACTATAAAGCTACTAGAAAAAAACATAGGACAACAACTTCAGGTCATTGGTCTAGGCAAATATTTTATGGCTAAGACCTCAAAAACACAGGCAACAAAAACAAAAATAGACAAATAAGACCATGTTACTAAAATGCTTCTGCACAGCAAAGGAAACAACAGAGTGAAGAGATAGTATGTTGAATGGAAGAAAGTATTTGCAAACTAGTTATACAACAAGAGAATAATATCCAGAATATAATCCTCAACAGTAAAGAAACCAAATAATCCCATTACAAAAGACATGGGCAAAGAATATAGATGGACATTTCTCAAAAGATATACAATTGGCAAACAGGTATTTGAATAATTGCTCAATATCACTAATCATCAGGGAAATGCAAATCAAAACCATAATGATATATCATCTTATCCCAGTTAGAATGGCTATTTTACTAAAAAGATAAAAAATAACAGATGCTGGTGAGGACATGGTGAAAATTAGTACAACCATTATGGAAAACAGTATGGAACATTTGCAACAAACTAAAAACAGAACTACCACACAACCTAGCAATCCCACTACTGTGTATTTATACAATGAAAAGTAAATCAGTGTACCAAATCGATACCTGCATCCCCATGTTTACTGTAGTACTACTTACAACAGAAGAGGTACGGAATCAACCAAGTGTCCATCAACAGACAAATGGATAAAGGAAAGGTGGTATACATACAAAATGGAATACTATTTGGCCATAAAAAATGAAATTATGTCGTTTTTAGCAACAAGGATGGACAGAAGGACATTATGTTAGTTGAAATAAGCCAGGCACAAAAAGACAAATATTGCATGTTCTCATTCACATGTAGGAGCTAAAAAGGTTGATTTATGAAGGTAGACAGTAGCATGATAGATACAATACTAGAGGCTTGGAATTGTGTGTGGGTTGGTGAAGGAGAAATGAAGAGAGGTTGGTTAATGGGTACAAATATACAGTTAGATAGAAGGAGTAAGTTCTAATGTTCTATAACAGAGTAAGGTGACTATAATTAACAACTATGTATTGCATATTTCCAAATAGCTAGAAGAGAGGAACTGAAATATTCCCAACACATAGAAATGATCAATACTCCAGGCAATAGATACTCTAAATAACCTGACTTGATCATTATACATTCTATGCATGTAACAAGGTATCACTTGTATCCCACAAATTTGTACCAATATCATGTATCAATAAAAAATAATGTATTAGTAAAATAGTATAGGTAAATAATTTATATGTACATAAATATACATAATTAAGTAAGAAAGAGCTTGATAGAATTGAACAATAACTTCTTCTCCAACAGAGCAGTGTGTACCTCTCACATTAGAGTTATCTATAAGCATCTGAACCTCCATCATAGGGAAGAGGCAGGGATTTCATTTTTAGCTGGTTACCCACATGATTCTTATGCACACCAACATTGGAGAGAGCCCTGATACGAATTCTGGGATTCATTCTCTGGGCCAGTGTTCAAAGTATGGCCCCATTAGCATTAGCCACTCCAGAAATGTGTTAAGATTCAAATTATCAAGTGCCACCCGAGATATACTGAATCTAAAACTCTGGGTATCATGCCCAGCAACCTGTGGTTTAACAGCCGCCCCCCACTGCCCCACCTGGATATTCTAATGTGAGATAAAGTTTGAGAAACATTTCTCTGGACAGGAGAGCTTTAGAGAGGGACTTAGATGTAGTGATTTGATAACAGGTTGGTCTTCTAGTCCCACTGTTTCTAGCTTTTTAATCTGCAGCCAAGTCTCTATTGAAGCCTGAATTCCCCAAGAAAATGAATTCCTGCTTTTTTCAGTCATGATGTTTGGCTGCTTTCTTTTGCCTCCAAAGTTGTAGCTCTGAGAAACTACTATTAGTTTGCTGAATGTAAATATTTTCTCTCACCTTTGGCTTAGAACTGCATAGTTAAATCTGAATTTTCAATAATCAGCAAATGAATTTTTGTTGATTATATACACGTTATGTGGTATTTGGGATATACTTATGTGAAAAAGCATTTGTTGTTTATCTGAATTTCCAATTTAAAACCTACTCTGGTTGCTCTTCCTTCTGCCCCGAATACTCCTCTCCCTGGCTATATTCTTCCGTCCTCCAAGACTTGTCATCTCCTTGGGGAGGTCTTCAAAGACACTCCTGCTAAGATTGGCCCCCTATGCTGTTCTCTCATGGTTTGCTCTTTATTGAAATTGTTTAATTACTTGGTAGCCGTTTCCACTGGACTGAAGCTCTTTAAGGATAGGGACTAAATCTCTCTTGTTGGTCATGGCATCCCCAGTGCCTAGAACCAATTTGTGGGCATTCAAACTTTGCTTAGTAGATAAATGAATTGTTCTTTGCGAACCCTGGGATTTCTAGAACCAAGAGCAGATGCTGCCAGCACCCCTGATGCTGCCTGGCTGCCCCTTCGCTGCTGACCTGCTGCTGTGATTCTGACTGACCTGTGCAGTGCCTGGGCATGGACAGAAGCAGTGTGCTGTGGCAGGGAGAGCTGACGACAGAGACAGGAATATCAGCTCTGTCCTCTACATGTGTGTGATCTGGCCGGAATCTCAGCTGAATCTCTTTTGATCTGTAAAATGAGGGAGTCCTAATAATACCTTGGTTTTGAAGATCCAATGAGACAATAGGTGATAATGGAATTTTACACATTATCAAGAACTATGAAAATAGTATTTAATTTTCATTTTGAGCTTTGAATTTCTGGCTCAAAACAAACCTTTTCAGGGTGTGTACATTCTCCTCATTCTGTTCATCTCAGATCCATTTCTACTTGAATATTTTTCTAGTATTAATAATATATACCATTTACTGTTGTTCGCCAGGCACTTTATTATTGCTTTGCACACATTATTTTAAGTCTCGACCAGCCATGTAGGCATCCCCATTTTAGAGATAAGGAAATTGAGACCCAAAGAGTTTATGTGCTCTTCCCAGTAAATAGCAGAGCTTAAATTTAAACTCAAGGCTGTCTGACTGCAGAAGCCACACCCCTTGAATCACAGCACGTTAAATCTTACTCATGATTAGAGTTGACCTTTGCTAGCTCCTTCAGGGGTCCAAACTGCCCTAGGGTGGCCTGTCTCCCCTGGCTCTCAGCCCTGGTTTGGACACTGCTGCAAGGGGCTAGCAATATCCCACTGGAGTCAGCTGATTGCCAGAGGCACATGAGAGTCTGTAAATATCACTGCATCACCCCAAAGCAGTCGCATTTCTGATTCTGCCTTAAATTCCATCTGAAAGTCCAGCTTTTACAAACTATGTATTTCTATTTCTAGCACAGCTCACACATGCTGCCTTAGGAGCCTGTGCTATGTACCTTGGGCTTACTTCTGTTATATTCCTTAAATTGGTGAATTCTGTGCTATAGGCCAGAAGCTATTGCCCATCCAACAACCCTTCCCCTCCTCGCCTTGCTGGTAGAGCCTGAGTTTGTTCATTTGTCTGCCTTTTCCCCATGTGACTCAGGAGAATTGACCCCATCCCAGCTCTAGGAGTAAGTCATGATGATCTGTTCATGACTGCATCATTCCTTTTTCCAGTCATTGGTTTAGGGATGGGCACGTAACATAGTTATGGCCAGTGGGCTAAGAGCAGAAGTCTCCTGAGGGCTTTTGGGAAAAGTTGCTTTACTGATAAAGAGGTGTACAAGAAGATGCCATTGTAGCCTCTGCTTCCCCTTCCTCCTCTGTTGCTCTACCTATGTGTTCTAGAACTAAGGCAGCCATATTGTATCTAGCAGAAGTGCTAGTATACTGGAATGCCAATATGCTGGGAATGTAAATAAACTAAGTTTTTATAATATCATTGAACCATTGCATAAACCTTTCTTGAAGGAGTCCTATCTTAGGTTTATATAAGATAATAAAACCTACATAGATGTCAAATTATGTTTTCAGTTAAGAGTTTGTATTCCCATTATTTGCATCTGACAGCTTGGTCACTGATACCCTGTAACTCTCGATTTTCTTCTCTGTCTCCACCTAGGACTATGAGATAATGGAAAGCAAAAATTTTTTCTTGTTTCAAGTTGTGTCCTCAGCATCTATTATTATATTTGACATGTGGTAGTTACTAATCC
Source organism: Colobus angolensis palliatus (assembly GCF_000951035.1). NCBI lineage: Eukaryota > Metazoa > Chordata > Mammalia > Primates > Cercopithecidae > Colobus > Colobus angolensis. The sequence continues at coordinate 5,023,499 of NW_012111142.1, forward strand.
AGCACTTCTTGACTGAATGAGTGAAAGCTCTGCCGGGGAAACTCACTAAACATGAAAATGCAACACTCTTGTATTTGATTTCATCCTGAGACAGGTTAAAATAAAAGCATGATGGGGTGCTCTGCTTGATCTATAGTATTTACAGCAGACTAGTAAAGGTTTCTGCTGGATAATTCTCATGTAGAGTTGAAGCAGAATCCTTGAAGATCAGAGCAGAAGGGGACTTGGACATGGCTATCCTGAACTGCCTTAAAAAAAAAAGACAAAGAAATGAGTCTCAAAGAGGCAAGTAACTTGTCCAAGGCACCTATATATTTCTTGACTCTGTTCCTTTAAGCCATCCCAACTTTTGCTATGCAACTGGGGCACATAACATACACTCTCTAAGCCTTTTTCAGACGTAGGTAACAAAAGGGTAATAATTCCTGTTTGCTGAGTTCCAGATGCATGATAAAGAGAGATGCTGTAATAGAAGTGGAAGAGTTTTGTAAGTTACACAATTCTAAGCAAACTTGTTTTGCTATTACAGTAGATATTAAATATATGTATATTGAAGTGAGATGAGGAAAGAAGCTATAACCAGGGTGCCAGCAGGTCCTGGTATGAATTTGTAGAGAACATAAAAAGAAGTGATCCAAATAGAAAAGGAGGGTGAAGAGGCCGGGCACGGAGGCTCACGCCTGTAATCCCAGCACTTTGGGAGGCTGAGACAGGTGGATCATGAGGTCAAGAGTTTGAGACCAGCCTGGCCAACATGATGAAACCCCGTCTCTACTAAAAACACAAAAATTAGCCGGGCACAGTGGCAGGTACCTATAATCCCAGATACTCGGGAGGCTGAGGCAGGAGAATCACTTGAACCCGGGAGACGGAGGTTGTAGTGAGCCGAGATTGTACCACTGCACTCCAGCCTGGGTGACAGAGCGAGACTCTGTCTCAAAAAACAGAAAAAAACCCCAAACAAACAAAAAGGAGGGTGAAGAAAGGATGTTGGGGTGCAAAATCCTGAGTTTTTGAGAGCTTGTATGTAGCAGACACTGTGCTAGACACAATGCATCCATCACCATTTAGTATGATCATTGTACCATAGGTTTGGTTTTACCAGAGAAGAAGCTGAAACTGAAGCTCCAAGAGGTTCAGCAGGTTGTTGAGGGAGTGGATGGTTTTCATGGCCTGGCTCGGCATTCATACTCTTTCTGCCATGCCACTGGTCACTCCAGAAACCCGAGGACATCTATCTGGATGACCCAATCTGAGGTCCTCCTGCCTCTGGCACACCAGGCTTCTCATTCCCCACAGGTCTGCCCTGACTGAGCAGTGGGAATATGCCAGGCAAGATGACTTGGAAACTGATGGTTGAGAGATCATCATGTAGATAATCACAGTGACCAGCAACATCAGTCTCCTCTCTGCCTCCCCATTGCTTAGTCCATAAAAGTCTAGGCATGGACAATTCTTCCTTTTTATTTTGGTGCCTAGGTCATGTAATTTGTCTTCATTTCAGCTGTGTTTGGTGTCCAAATACAAGTTCTGGGACAAGGGCAACAGTAGCTAGTATGTGTGATTCTAAGCTACACAGCCCTGGATTCAAATTCTAGTTCTACCATTACTCATTTTGTGGCCTTATGCAAGTTTCTTTTGGGTCTCAGTTTGTTCACCTGTAACATAGAGGTAATACATTACTTATAGGGTTATGTATTGATATCATTTCCACATATGGTAGATACTAAAAAAATGAGAACTATTCTTTAAATTTATTTGTAAGAAAAAAAGAAAAAAAAAACAATTTAACTTTTCTTCTTCTCTATTAGTTTTTTAGGCCTTTTAAGTCTAATTACTATCATTTTTTTATGTCTCTATGTATTTCTCTTTTGTTCCCAAATTAGCTTGTATTTTCTAGAATTATGTTTCTGATAGGTCCTTCTCCATATTTTCTCTGCTTTCCTCCCCCATCTCTATTTATTCCCCAAATGGATTCTTTTGTTCTCAGTCTCTCTCTGTCCACTCTGTAACAGGGGGCTTTCACCCCAAATCTCTTAGATGTGGTCATATAAACAGTTGTGTTTGCCCTGAGTTTGTTTCCAGCTCCATTCAACATCCATTCTGCTCCAGGAATTTCTGAGGCCAAAACATTTGGCTGTGGAAGGGACTCCCATGGCATTTGTTGAGGTGCATCTGGATTCTGCAGTCAGCAGCCTTTGAAGCCATATAGTGCATCTGGTTGCAAATGTTTTTGGCCAACAAGGAGCTCAATTATCTATGCACTTTTTTTTTTTTCCAATCTCTCTTTCAATCTGTTAAAAACATCCAGATTTCTTGGGTTCCACTTAGAATGGAAAACTATAACCACTCTGGAATTCTCTGATAGTAAAAACCTTTGCTGGCTCTCCACTGCCTATGGAATAAATGCTAAAGCACTGTGCAGGCAATCAAGGCCCCCAGAGTCCAGCCTCAAATCAAGCCTTTAATCAGGGGTTCTTAATCTGAGGTTTGGGAATCCCTTGAAGTTCCAAGCAAAATTGTTTGTACATACTTTTTATTTTTCTGGGTAGAAAGTCCAAAGCTTTCATCATTTTCTCAAAGGAGACTAAGAATCAAAATGATTAAGAAGCCATCAGTCCATTAGGCTTGCCCTTGAATTGAATAATGGACACATCAAGCTGTCATCTTCACAGCTCTTGTTCTCAAGCTCTTGTCCTGCTGTGCACCCCCAGCTGCCTTCCTAGCTCACATTTGCTGCCTTCTCTCACTTCCCTACCTGCTGACATCTCTCTTCTGTTTCCCCTTTATAGCATTATCTTGATCATCAAAACTGACCTTTGGCTGTATTTCCTGATAATCACTTACTTCGTCATTAATGTTAACTTCTTGATAATGTCTTAGTTTGGCTTCCCCACAGAAGCAGGTTCTAAGTCACCTGCAAATGATAGCTTTCTGGAGTGAACCTAGAAAACATAAGAAAGGGAGTGGAGAAGGGATATCAGGTAGAGAAAGAAACTGATAGAGGATCATTATAAAGCAAATGAACAATGTAGGCAGCTGGTGCCTAATCCTGCTGGGAAATATATGCCTCAGGTTTCCCCCAGGGACGTTTATTCACCACTAATCATTGCTTGGGGAAAGTGGAAAGGAGAAAGAAATCCTTAACACTCTGCCTGCCCAGCATGCAGGCTGAGTGGGCTCCAGCATCCAGATAATGCCCTTGGTTGAAGAGTTGGATGTTGGGCTGGCTTGTAGCAAAAGAGCACATTCTGAGGGCATCCAGGTGTGGCCCAACAGTGCCTGCTACATGATCTGCCTCTGGATAAGTAGTCCAGCTCTACCTCTGAGCTCCCCCTGTGACATAGTTTGGCTCTGTGTTCCCACCCAAATCTCATCTGAATTGCACTCCCATAATTCCCAGGTGTTGCGGGAGGGACTCTGTGGGAGATAATTTGAATCATGGGGGCAGTTTCCCCCACTGTTCTCGTGGTAGTGAATAAGTCTCAGGAGGTCTGATGGTTTTATCAGGGGTTTCCGCTTTTGCATCTTCATCATTTTCTCATGCTGCCACTATATAAGAAGTGCCTTTCTCCTTCCACTGTGATTCTGAGGCCTCCACCGCCATGTGGAACTGTAAATCCAGTGAAACCTCTTTTTCTTCCCAGTCTCAGATATGTCTTTATCAAGCAGCATGAAAATGGACCAATACACCCTCCCTCTTGAGTTTGCAGCACTGGACTTCTCAGCAGTTCCCTGATGTGAACAATATTGTCTTGTCTCTGTCTGATTTCTCATTTTGTTCCCTTCACCTAGGTTGTCCCTCTCCATGCTGAAGACTTAGTCATAATTCAAGGCTAAGCTCAAGTGCCCTCATTTCCACGAAGACTTCATAGATCCACCAAAATTACAACGAAACCCATCCTGCTCATGTGAACCCTTAATGCTGCACATTTGCTTCTGAAATGAGCTGAGCCTGGGGGGTGGATGTACTGTCTTCTCCCCTAGAAATGGAAGTCCTGAGGTCAGGCATTGGTTTATTCATCTTTATGTCCCAGAGACGGAGCAAATGTTTGGCACACAGTAGGCATTTGAGAAAGATTTCCTGAGATGAAGTTCACAGTAGCCAAGGATACAATTCTTGATTAAACTACATCATACCCCTGGAAATGAACTGTTTTTTTGACCTCTGAAATGTGACTCCATATGTGGTTTATCTCAGGGACAAAGTCTTTTATTCTTGTATTGATCTATTAGAATATCTTCTTTAGTTGCTTCTCTGGAAATCAATGCTTAGAATTGGCTTAAATGTCCTTCAGAGCAAGACGCTAATTAATGCAACAAATATGTACTGAGCACTAACTACATTCTGGGCACTAGAAACACATACTTGAATGCGTCAGAACCACACTTTCTAGCCTGGGTTTATAATCTTGTGGTGGTCCCTGTAACTGTTCTCTGTGTATGTGGAAGTCTTCTCTGTGACCACATTGTGAACTCATTACAAAGGTGTCTAAGTCTCCATGCATGCACTGGACTGGGTTACTAGAAGATAATGAGGAACTAATGAAAATCTTTTGGGTGGTTTCAGGCCAATCCCAATAATTTCTTACTCAGCTTTCAAGGCTTGGCTCAGATGTGTCCTTTGGGAAGACTTTGAGTATTTGGGTTGGGTTAGGTGACCATATAGTGGGCTTCTAGCAACTGGTGCTTATCACATTGTATTAAAATTATTAACTGTGTTTCCAACCATTCAACCACCAGCTCCTCAAGATCAGGGGATGAATTTTGTTTGGCTTCTCATATGGAGTGTCTGATATACAGCATCATAAATAAGGTGGGGCAATCATAACTAAGGTGGCCAGTGGGGAGAAACAGAGCTACTCTACTCACATTCTGAGTAGCTAGGGTTCTTGACTGCAAAATGCCAGTGTAAGTAGAATTGGGAGGAGAGAGAAGAATGCAAAATGAAAAGCTAAGCCATGAGCTAGAACACTGTAGTTCAGAGCAGTCTGAGATGTGCACCACAGAGAATAGGAAGGGGTTAAACAATGAAGTTGTGAGTGGAAGATGCCATTCACACCATCCATTTAGCTAACGCCTCATTTATGAGGTACAGATAGGTACAGTACCTTAAAGAAACACCAATAGTCTGGACAGAAGATACAGACAAAGGTCCCTGCTAATAGGGTTTTGTCTTCACCTTGTAACACTTTCCAGCCCTTGAAAACTGTTCTGAGTCGGATTGTACTATCCTTGGAGAGAGTAAATATCTTGGGCAGTCATGCCTTTTATGATTTTTCTCTAACATCGATTTCCCATTCATTTTAATTTTTCTTAAATAAAGTGAACCCACAGACCTACCACGCCTGTACTTCTGTGTGGTATGTGAGCCTGTGGGATAGCTATGAAAAGTCAAATAAATACAAAACAGGTGCCCAAGTACTGGAAACAAGGGGCGAGCAAGACCAAGTTGATTCCAGTACCATGCAAGAGACACCCGTTATCCCAATTTAACCCCAAATTCTGCCTCTGCAGCCACCATTTCTCTTGTTGTGGCTTTGATCCTCTCACACATATGCAGCATATTATGAGATTGCAGCGCCACCCAGAAAGGCAAGGCTTCCATGCAGTCCAGCCCGCAGGTCCCCTCTCTCCTCTCATATGAATGCTGGTGTGTTCACCCTAAGAATGGGTGCACTCTTCCAGCCTGCATGGACCACAATGCCACATTACATTTTAAGATTTAAACTCTTTACTCACAAAATGGTTGTCAGAAGGCAAATAACCCCTACACTCATTCACTACAAGCTTGAAGTATCCACCAACATCAACTCTAATTTGCTATTTAATAAAAATCACAAATTGAAATCTGCTGAAAACCCTGGACTGAAACTGAAGACCCTTAATTCAATAAGCATCTCTTGATTTTATAAGGGAAAGTGAAATAAATGGAAAATTCATATCTGTCCACAGGAGGCTTAGTGTCTCAATATACATTTTCTCAACTAACAGTGTTAGACTCTGTGAGGACAACAAACATGGTTTAGATAGACATTGTGCCTGGCCTCAAGGAGCTTACAGTCTAGTAAGAGAAGTATTCAAAGGTACTATCTATGAATACAACATAATTAGTTCTACCCCTTATGGAGGTACAAATTAAATATTTCTGAATTCCAGTCTCATTTATTACAATGAGAACTTTCTTTTCTACTTGGAGTCACCTGTGTGACTGGGATTCTAAGGAATTTGCTTATCTCAAGGGGTCAGTCTTGATTACTGTTGCCCTCCAGAGAAAAAATAAGAAGTTCTGAGTCATGACCTGTATGGTCCTGTTCTCTGCTGCAGCTGTTCTTATAGAGTATTATTGCTCAAGCAGGCCCTCCATTTGACCTGACCATTGCAGTGAATGCTGTGGGGTTCTAGACACGGCCATGGAGATCCAGTGTTCCTGTCTGCTGGACGATCAAGCAGTCAGGTGCAAGGGGTACTACAGATGCAGATTTGCCCCCCAACCTTCCATTGGTGGTTAATGAACATAAAGCTGCCCTTGGTTTGGAGTTCATGGGAGTGAGAAAGCGGTGTATTTGATGTGTCTTCCATATTAATGTTTAAGATCCCTAGTTTGATGAAACTATGGCGATGTAATTGCTGTGAACTTTTTACAAAGAAACACCAAAGAAGGTGCAGAACCGAGGGAGATAGTCATGAGTTCAGCTTTTTGATTATGTTGATATAGGAACCCCCATGAAACATCTGAGAGCAAATTTTGAGTAGATTTAATTTATTTATTTATTTTAAAAGTTTTGAGACAGTCTCACTCCATCACCCAGGCTGGAGTACAAAGGCCTGATCTCAGCTCACTGCAATCTCTGCCTCAAAGTGATTCTTGTGCCTCAGCCTCCCGAGTAACTGAGATTACAGGCTTGCACCACCACGCCCTGCTTTTTTGTATTTTTAGTGGAGACAATGTTTTGCCATGCTGGCCAGGCTAAGTCTTGAACTCCTGACCTCAGGTGATCTGCCGGCCTTGGCTTCCCAAAGTGCTGGGATTACAGGTGTGAGCCACTACACCTGGCCTTGAGTAGATATTTGGATAAAAGGCCTATAGTTACAAGAGTGACTGGGCTGGAGATACAAGCTTGTGTACTATCATCATATTATCATTAATCCTACATTATAGATGAGGTTACATAATTTGCTCAGTGTCATACAGTGCTGGAGCCTCTCCTGTACCTTATATAATCTCTCTCTCTCTTTGTCTTTCTGTCTCTGTCTCTCTCATATCCCTCTGTGCCTAGAGCAGTGTCTTCCTCATAGGAGATGCTCAATAAATATTTTCTTATATCCCAAAGACTCCCTAGGTAGACATGTCAGACCTATTTAAAATCTGCTGGCGACTCTGATCATTTGGAAGAGCATGTTTTGAAAAGATGAGCTTTTTGATGGCTGTATTCGGGGAGATAACAGACAAGGAAACGTGCAAGGAGACTGCTAATTGCATTTACTGGACCACACGCCTTCCTTTATTCTCAGAGGAATACATGTTTCCAAGAAATAAGGGGTTTGTCTGAGGTCCAAGGGCACTTAGGCAATGGAGAAAACAGGTCTTTCAAGCTGTGGTTAACGTCTCTGTCTGAAGACCTCACCCACTATTGCTTTATTTATATCTGAACAACTAGCACTTCAGGATCCGTGTGTTTGGATTTTAGGTATACAAAATTGTTTTTTTTCCCTTAGTTCTGGTAAATGACTCCTTTTCAGCATTTTCAGTTGTCTTCATGTAAGCTGGATGTGGGGTTCTGGATTTGGGGACTGAACACCAGGCTTTGTATGTTGCTTCTAATCCCTAGAAGCGTGTGACCTTGGGCAAGTAACTAATTGAGCTGTTTTTTAGACCCTTAACAGGGGATTTACATTACCTGCCTCCTAGAGTGGTGGTGAGGTCCAGCGAGATGGCCAGGGTGAAACCATGTACTACATGTTTATTTAAAAAATCTGGCAGGTTTTAGCATTCCTTGAAAGCACTCTTTTCCAAGTCTCAGAGAGTTTAGGGCTTTTTGCTCATCTTCAGTTGGGAAGGGCCTTTGTATGTCATATTCTATCTTACCTATGGACGAATGGAGCTACTCTGCTTCAGAAATTACCACTGAAATAAGACTTTAACCATTATAATTGTTGCAAATTGCTTTGTGTCTCCAGAATAGTTGTTTCTTTTGGGGTAAATTTCTCTTGCACTCTTACCATATATGTTGCTGTTGGCTAGAGGAATTGACCACTGACTTAGGCCATTCATAGACTTCCAGTCCTCTAAGTAGTTATCAATCCAGGAATGTGCACAAGATCCAACTGGGCCAATGTCTTCCTCTGGAAGTTAAACGAATACTGACCCCTGGGAGAGACAGGCTTTCTTTCCTACTGATGTGGGGAGAGAAGTAGAGGAAACAGGCACAGAGTTCTGATAACAAAATGAGTTCCTGAACTATTGTGCTTGAGACCAACTTAGCGCCTGCTCTTTACAGACTCATGCAACAATAGAGTCCTCTTTTTACTTATGCCAGTTTGGTTGGAGTTTTGTACTTGCAGTCATCATAAATATCCGTTACCTATTGTTGCATGACGCACTACCTCCAAATTTAATAGCATAAGGCCATCACTGTGGATTCTGCCATGAATTCTGTGGGTCAGTATTCAGACAGAGTACTATAGGAGTGGTAACTCCAAGGTCCACAATGTCTGATGCCTCAGCTAATGAGACTTGAACAGCTGCCATAGCTCAGATAGCTCAAATGCTAGGACTAGAACAATGGGGCTGAAGATGTCTCCTTCACAAACTTCTCTGACATCTGGGCTGGGATAACTCACAGGCTGGGCTCACCCGGGACTGCTGCTTGGAGCAACAGTGTGTTGCTTCTCTACATGTAGCGGGAGTTTTTCACAACCTGGTGGCTGGGTTTAAGAGCAGCCATTCCAAGGAGAAGTATTAGGAGAACAAGGGTTCCAAGACAGCCAGGTGAAGCTAAATGACCATTCATGGTCTAGGCTCTGAGGTCACAGAGCACCACTTCTAATGTACTGTATTAGTAAAGCCATCAAGGAGAGGGGACATGGACCCCACCACTTGATAGATGAAATCTTGAGAAACTTGTGGTCATTAAAAAAATGACAAGTACAGCAATCTTAATACATGTCTTCCCTTTTTTGTATCCAGGCTCAGCACTCCATCCCCTCCTCTCTATCAATGCTTACTCTGATGTCTTTAAAACTCATCTCCTCCAGAAAACTCTCCCTGACTTTCCTTATTTTACTCAGAGGTCCATTTTAATCATTTAATAAAAGGCAAAAGATGTATTTAAACTGGAAAGAAACCAGAATATCTTTACTAATCCTCGTCTCCTTGATGCTAGTGATAAGCATTTCTAGTATAATCTTAGGTACATCTATGCGTTACAGAGCCACAGACGTTGAAAGCTAAAAGTAATGTGAGAAGTGATATAGTTGATATCCTTAATTTTGCAGACTCAGTTCAAAAGACCTTTGTTAAACTCAACTCTATGCCAGCCATTATGCAAGTTCAGAGGATGCAAAGCTGGACTACGTGCAGAGAATAGCCAGTAAGTATAGACCAGGTGCAGAGGCTCATGCCTGTAATCCCAGCACTATTGGAAGGCCAAAGCAGGAAGATCACTTGAAGACAGGAGTCCAAGACCAGCCTGGGCAACAAAGCGAGACCCCATCTAGAAAAAAAAATTAGCTGGGCATGGTGGTATGCAACTGTAGTCCTAGCTACTTGGGAGGTTGAGGTGGGAGGATCGCTTGAGCCCAGGAGGTTGAGGCTACAGTGAGTTGTGACTGTGCCACTGCACTCTAGCCTGGGTGACAGAGTAAGACGCTATCTCAAAAAAACAGATATAACCCAGGGAAGCATATCCTAAAGTATCTTTTGAAAACTCTCAAAAAAATTATAATGCAGGGAAGCATACCCTAAAGTATCTTTTGAAAACTTAGGTTCCACAGAATGTTAATTTTATGAAGAAAAAAGTTACTGTTATGTGAAATGCTAGATTCCGTAAAATTAAACAGTTAAACATGCTCTTTATTGTAAGACTTTTTAGGGCCTTTACTCTGTATGTATTAGCCTGAACAAATGTTTGTCAAATGAAGATTCTTGGATGAAAGTGTATTGTACATCCCTCTGAGATAGTGAGGTGAGGATGGGACAAAGTGTGCTACGTTTCTCAAACTTCTCTGTACACATAGCTCTTTTTCTTGAAATACATGCCTTAAGTATTATACTTTGGACACATTTGGGGAGTGAGAACAGTGCAAGCATTCCTTTTTAATTCCTTTCTTTCTTTTTCATATTGGCCTTGTCCAACTGGACTCCTTGGACTTCTGCCTCAGTATCTTTTGCAATTCTATTTCTTCATGAAATGCAGATACAGCCCCAAACCCCAGTGTGCCGGTTGGGAAACTCAAGACAATCTAGCTTCACTGTTACTAGAACCCTGTTCTGGGTGCTGTGTCCTGTGTCAGATACCTCAGGATAGACATTCGACTTCAAATGGACTGAAGTTCCAAGGCATGATGTCAATGTTCATCAGAATTTGAGAATTACCCATCTGTTCGATTGAACCTTAAATGCTGTCTATTGGAAGCTTTCCTGAATTAACTACCTTATTCTTGACAATTAAATTACCCTGGGCAAGGAATTACCCTGGTTCAGGTCCTGAATTACAGTAGCCTCAATACTTTACATTTGGGTTGAGTCACATGCAATTACTGTTTTGGGGAATTAAAAACAGTTAAGTATTGGCATTTGCATAGTTTTACCTAATATCACTTCATCTTTACAATGTTTCTGTGAGTTAAGCCTGAGCTGGACCAGACCAAGGCACATGGGTATTGTGGCAGTCCAGTAATTTGTACCTTTTCAAATTGATCCTTTAAAATCTCTAGTATTTATAGAGAGCCTGAATGTAGTGTGGCAAAGTAGATAAAGGGGATCCCTGTTGGCCATGACAGCAATTCTTCTATTTTATAGGACAATTAAGCTCTGGCCCAGGAATTCATAAAGCACTCTGCCAAACAAAAACCCTACTGTTAACCAGACACACCTGTCCTTAGAAGGTGGTTTGGCAACTATTACTATTTATTGTTACTTAATACTGTTCTTCTCCCTCAGCGATTGAATAAAATATTTCTTCCAGCCAGATATTTCTTCTCTGTGTAAGACATTCTGAGAAATAGTTTTTTCTTCTCTTATCTCATTTTATTTTCAATGATATTTTGAGGCATCATAAATAACTGCCTGGAAGACATGATAGATTTCACCTAGCTCTGGATATTTTATCCCCATTTTGCAGATGAGGAATTCAGAGTTCAGACAGGTTAATGGGCTTATTAAAGGCCACACTGCCAATATGTGCTGGAGCTGGGATTTGAACTCAGGTCTGAAGGACTCTCAATCTGGTTGTCTTAAGCATGACAGGGTCTAGCTTTGTCTGCCCTCAGGCATGGTTTCCCTTGTTACATTAACTAAAAACATCATGCTTAAGAGCTTATTACTCTGATACTTACTAATTGTACGTCTTGGGTAAGTTACTTAACCTATCTGGTTCAGTTTCCTCATCTGTAAAGTAGAAATAATAAAGATTCATCTTTAAAAATGTTATTGTGAAGACTCAATGGCTTAAACATAATAGTTAATGCTATTATTGTTATTCCCCATCTCCTCCCACTTATTTCTATTTTCCCTCTGTTTCCAGTGGCTTGTGTTGCTGAAGACCCAGTCAGTATATCTTGGGCTATAATTTACCTAATCTGGAGGCAGCCTATTTGAGAGGCCAGGGAAGCTGCATCCTTATTCCCCTCTCCACTTGGAACTGATTCCCAGGAATTCTAAATGGCCAACATTAGGAGTTTAGATGATAGAAATTAAATAGCCATCAATAATACCCTAATGTTCGACATTTAAGTTGTGCCAAATGTTTGTAATTATACATACAAAGAGCAGGGACAATTAGTGGAAAATGAACTAGAAAATTAAAAGATTGAGAAACTGAAAATATAAACAATGACCTGACCATATGTGACAATAGAACTCCGACCTACAAACTCTACAGCAAGCCACCTGGGAAGTCAAACTACTAACTCTAGAGCAATCCACCCAGGACTTTGTCAGTGACTGCCGACTTACATGTGTTTTTCCTCCACTGCTAACTCAGGACCAACTAGAGAAAGCCAAATATACTCCCCAACCCAATGACATAAGATGCTCTTCCACTAGTTATCCTGCCTCCAGCTTCCCAGTCCCAACAACCTCCTATCAAAGCACACTTGAAGTTTGTCTCCTTTTTTCACTATAAAGATTTCCCACTTCCCTACCTGACTTGAGCCTCTACCAAATTCAAGTGATGGTGACTGACTCCCTTGCTATCATAAGCTCTGAATAAGTAGCCTCTGATTGTTCTAATTTGGGTGGTCTTTATTTCTAGAGATTTTCTGGGGCTTCCACTGACATATGGGCTATACTGCCCAGCACCATGGATCCCAGGCTTCAGCCAGGTGCAGCTGCCACAGAAAGCCCTTGTGCCTTACTGTTCACAGTTTGTCGAGTCAACACTTATGCGGGAAGTTAGCACTGAGTCTGAACTCCATGCTCTTGTGTTGGTTTCCCTGGCTATCTATTCTCAATTTAGCACCTGGTTTTTATTTTATTTTATTTTATTTTTGAGACAGGTTCTCGCTCTTGTTGCCCAGGCTGGAGTGCAGCGGTGCAATCTTGGCTCACCAGGTTCAAGCGATTCTCCTGCCTCAGCCTCCTGAGTAGCTGGGATTACAGGTGCCCACCACCACGCCCAGCTGATTGTTGTATTTTTGTTAGAGACAGGGTTTTGCCATGTTGGCCAGGCTGACCTTGAACTCCTGATTTCAGACAATCCACCTGCCTCGATCTCCCAAAGTGTTGGGATTACAGACGTGGACCACCGTGCCCGGCCGCACATGGGTTTTATTATTGGTTCCCATTTGTTTGGAATTCTTGGTAGAATAAGGTCATTCCTTTTCATCCCTTTCATCTCTTTTTTTTTGTGTGTGTTTTTACATAGGACTTGTAGGTCTGTTGTTTGAGCCAGCCTTGCAGATGAGTGAGTTTGTGGTTCTCACTGGACTAGCATCTATAAAGACAAACTTTGCTTGGGTCACCAATAAAACTGGATAAGTTTCTTCTGTCTAGATTGTTTTGTCTTGAGAGCTTGGCTTTGATTCAGAGAGAGTCTTTTCTCTGGGTTTATGACTGCCGGGGTTGCTGCCTGCTTTTGGAGGCAGCCAACTGTCAGGTAGGGGTCCTGTGACACGAAGTGCAAAAGCATCACTTTTGACTGACTATTGCCAGCTCTTATGGGTTGTTTAAATAGAAATCCTCCTCAACTCCTGGGAAAGACTCCTGTGTCTTATGTATATTCTCATAACATTATGATTTTTTTTCTCATGCTTATCTCTTTAAATAGTAGAATTTTGCCACAGATGATTTGGGCATTCAGTGGCCACTCTGGGGAATGTTTGAACTTGAACAAAATTGTTCATTTGAGAGATGCTTTAGAAAATAAAAGGAATTAAGATTTCTCAGGCCCAATTGGTATCATTTCAAAATTTAATTAGTATTTAGAGGCCTCAAAACAAAATTTTGAGAAAATGTTGCTTAACTAAGAGATTTTTTTATTTTTATTTTTGGCCAAAGCAAGTGAACAATTTGACACACTTAGGTAACAATATACTGTATTTATTTTCCCTAGTAAATTATCTTCCTCCTTGTCCTCCAGTTACCTCCCTATGTCCAGCTCTACTTTTTTTCTCTATTTTTCAAATCTCTCTTCTGCATATCCATGGACACATCTTACCTATTCACCTTGTCCAGATGCCCTACCTTTTCCTAAAGACTTGTTTAAAGGCCTCAAAATGTCAATTGCCTCTAAACATCTATCATCTTGCCCAGGAGCCAGATAAAAGCTATAGTAGAATTAAAACCTTGGAGCCAAGCTGAATTAAGAACTATAATTATGAAGTTCCCTAAATCCAGGCATGACCAGCAGCTATTCACAAAGAATTTAGAATTGTTTTGAGTGCATATACCCTCTACACACTCAATAGAGTTAACTGATTTATATTCACTTGTACTCATGTTGGTTGGAACCTTAGATACTAAATTCTTGGTGGCAAAAGAAATGAGACTGACCCAAAAAGGGGTCTATAGGATCCCCCTTTCCATAATAAATCTGAGAGTCAAAAAATAGGGCTGGAAAGTAGGACAAAGTTTCCCAAATGCCATACCTGAAACATTTGCAATAAAAACTAATTGGACTGCAATTAAATCATGCAAACAGAAAAGATGAAACTATAGAAAATTTTAAGATAGGCTAGAAAATACCGTCTAACAACATCTGGTAGTTAAAGAAGATGTTGACGTAACAGCAGCCCTTTCATTGGGGACCTAATAAGAAAACAGAAATTAGAATGGAAAGTAAGCCTTTTATCTGAACTACAATACCAGGTAGAACGTCTTGAAAGGGCTCTAGAACAAAATGAGACAGGAACCAAATAAACTTACACCTCTGCAGACCAAACAGCTGGGTGGCTAACTTCCTAACAAACTATTAACAAAGATACCTGTAGAAATTGTAAACAGAAGGAAAAATGGAAAAAAGATGGTTTCATCTTGGAAAAGAAAAGCCAAGATAAAGAAAAATTTCTCAATTCAGATCAACAAGAGCTCTCCAAGGAAGAAAACAGTGCCCAACGTTCTGCCTTAGTCTTAAACATACAAGATGAATTAACTATAAATATAAATGTTCAAACCTCACCAGTTCCTGATAGATATATGTACTACTCTTTTCACATTAAACTCTGCCACCTTTACTCAACTTCTTCCTTGGAGTAAACATACCACACAGATGGTAGGTATTTCAAATAATGCATGGATTCCCTATCTCCTAGGCTTTAACTATAACCTTGACCCTGATTGTAAAGCATTTCTTTCTGCTCTGTGATACCACTGTTGTAAATATAAGAAGAGACTTACTTTGCAAATGGAATTGTAATATTAAAAGAACACCAAAGGAACAACTTCTTTAGGACTTTGAGGTCTGCTCTGTTCATAATCAAGTTGTGCCTGCTCTGGGTATACCTTTGCTTCTTTCATTATTATTGATGTATATACCCCATGCAGAGATCTTGAAACTCTGCGAATGAAAAATGCTACTGACATAGGGAAAATAATTGGACAGACCTATTAAAGTTCTACCAAACTGTTACCCAAACTTCCCTAACATCCCTTGAAGCAGGAGAGAGAAAAAAAAGGACACAAACCTATAGTTGAAGGCTTTTTAGCCAAAGGCCTTCTCATACCCCAAAGTTGGCCTAGTAATGATCCTGTTCTTCCAGTAAAACAAAACAAAACAAACAAACAAAAACAAAAACAAACAACCAAATGGATAAAGATGTTGATTAGTTCAAGATCTCAGAGCCATCAACAGAATTGTAATTCCTCCATTTCTGGTAATATCTAACCTAACTATCATCCTTAGGCCCCTTGCTTCATTATAGTAGACATTTGTTTTGCCTTTTTTAGTCTGTCTTTAGTTGAAGACCAAAAAAATATTTTTGCCCTCCCCTGGGGAGGATGACAAAGTATTTGAGTAGTGATGCCCCAGTTATTCACTGAAATCACCTTCTATTTTTCCCAGGTCCCCAGTTAAGACTTAAAAGATCTAAATTTTCCTTATGATTCTGATACAATATGCGGCTGATCTACTTTGCTCAGAGAACAAGAAAGACTGTAAAAAGGATACCATTTACTTCCTCATATTTTAAATTGAAAAGGACATACAGTCCTAGAAGATAAAATTACAATTTTTGCCAAAACATCGTCCGTTATTTAGGACCAGACCCACCTGTGGAGGGAAAAACACAATCTCCTGATAGACTAAAGACCATCAAACTTATTCTAGACCCCTTGCTGAATGATATTTGAGAGAATTTCTAAGTTTAACTGGATATGGCAGAAGAGCGCCAAATTTTTTCTTAGATTTTCATACTTAATTTTGAATTAAGTCCTCAGTAAGAGACCTGCTCCTCTGGGAATGCAAATATGAAAAGGTCTTCTAAAATTTGAAGACAGTTCTTCAACAGCCTCCTTTCTTAGGCGTCCCTACCTACAAAATTCCCTTTGGTCTACTTGTGCATGAACAATCTGGACAAGCACTGAGATTTTAATTCAGCTGTATAGGAGTCACCACAAACTCACCACTTACTATAGCCTCACCCTTGGTCCCATTACAAGTACTTAAGCCCTTGTATATCTTAGGGCAATAGCTGCTGCAACCAAACTCACTCATGCCTCTGATGAACTAGTTTGAAGCTCCTTGCTTGACCCCACAGTTTCTCACCCAGCACAGAATTACTACTGATTGAGAACACACTATGTTTCCCAGCCATCTGATTAACTACTTAAGAGATTCTGTCACTTTCTCCCTCTCCTATTACTATTTACCACCAAAACACTCTGAGTCCTGCCATTCTTGTGTCCCTAAAGGAAGCAAGGGAAATCTTATCATTCTCTAACCTCAGTTAGGGAGCTGTCTTTATTTTACTGAGGTGTAGAAGAGACTCTCAGCAAGAACTTGGTCCAAATATTATTTGTTAATGGATCACACTTAAATCAGAGGGTAGTAGTTATCAAGCAGGATATGCTATCACTAATTTAAGCTCTTCTTTAGAACATAATTCTCTACTTCAGGTCAAATAAACCTGGATGACAGAACTTACTGTATTTACCAGAGCATGTAAACTGGCCAAAGGCCAAAATGTAAATATATGTATGATAACATGTATGCTTTTGGAGTAATACTTGACTTTAAGATGCTTTGAAACAGAAGGTTTCTCATGTCCTCTGACATCCTCATTAAAAGTAGACAAGGAATGTTTAGATACTACTACTTCCTAGTGAGGTAGCCATTATATAGGTTGAGGCCCATAGAAAAAGAGCTGGATTTCATCCAGCTTCCACTCTCCATGGAGTTTATGTTTTAGTTATTATATGTCTATTTTTAGTATGTGTTGATGTTGAAGTATTTCCTTGCCAAAAAGCTACAGAACTTATAGTTGCTACAAAGCTGCTTGACTTTTTGTTTCCAACCTGGAGTATTCCAATTTTTATATATTAAGTAACTGAGACACACACTTTATAGGAACCGTTATAAAAGAACGCTGTAAGGAATTATCAAAGCTGAAGACTACACTGCTTTTTTCCATCCACATCTTTTGGAAAGCCACCCTTAAATTAAAAGTAACATAATTATAAAACCTTTTAATAATCCTTTTTCTCTCTTGACCAAAGGTATTTCTACTAGCCACTATGGCTGTATGATCCACTCCCTTGGAAACAATCAGTTGTTCCCTTATTAACTGGTACCTAGAAGTATCATGAATTAATAGATTTCATCTTTAATACCAGATTCTGCCCTGTCGCATGAAGACATGGCAAAATACTGCAAGGGACTCATGTACTATGCCCATTTCTACTGCCAGTATTTTAAGGCCATTCTCTCACACATCTACCTAAGCAAAGTTTTCATGACTTGCAATGAGGAGATTTCATCTACTGTAAGAGACATAATAGAAAAACTGCACTCAAACCTCTTTGGAAGGTACTTTAACAAATGCAGGAGTGGAACTCCTGGAAATTAATCCTTGGGTTTCTGTTTTACAATGAAAAAAGCAATACAGAATTCCATACAATTGGAAGGCTATTATATGTTAATACGGAACCTCAAACAGGAGTTTTAGAGATTCTCTAGAAGCAGGTGATCTTTGGAAGTAGTCATCTGACCTGAGACCATGAGAACAACCTTATGACCTCAGATAATGGACAGCTTCCCTTTCAGACCAAGACCCCTGTGTAATTCCTGTTTTGTTTTTCATCTGCTTGCTTATGAACACTTACCTTCTCACGTTCTATAGAGCCCTGATTGTTGTCCACCCATAATGGCTTCTTTTTTAATTGTAATTCCTCTTTATGATAACGATTAGGTTGGAACATTCTCATTCAAACTCATTCTTTGATTATTCCAAACCATAGCCCTGCCTTCAACTTTACCAACTTTTGGATATGCCATTAATCAATGGACCCCCATGATATTTTAGGGCAATTTCAGTCTCACCAAATAAGGCCATAAGGAACTACTGATTGCATTTCCATTTGTACCTACAAGGACAAATGTACTAAAATGAACCAACCTATAACTTTGCCAGTGTCCTTCTTTCCCCTAGAAAAGGAATACATTGTTACAATCTATTGATTGGAACTTAGGTAATATAAATTTGAATTCAGCAACTTTCTTAAGATGATTGGCCAAATTCTTGCCACTTGGAAGAGACTGATAAAGATAAAAATGTGTGACCAAGCTAAAGTAAAGCATTGATTCTGACCTCATGTTATAAACAACTAACTTTTTTCCTAAGCATCCATGTGCCAGTATCATATACTTCCAGGACTTTCTGGTCATCTTTTCCTCAGACTATTATCTTCTGCACTTTAGAAATAATATTCTGAGGCTTGTCAGTACATAGAGATTCTAATTCTGTAAATCACTAGGGCTGGAAATTCTAACTCAGTTGATAGCTCCATCATAAATTCTTCATTTGGGGGAATTACTTACTCATTGTTTGTGTGAGCAATGAAAGGAATATTCCCAGTGGTGAGACTCAAACAAATGGAAAATATTGAAAGAAACTTAGAACTAACTCAGCAGAAGTTATTAATTAATGTGCCCCTTCTGCCTTATATAGAGTACAGATCACTCTCAACTTGTTGACAGGCGTAATGATGGACAATGTCATGACTCTAAATTTCTTGTTGGCTAGTCAGGGTGGTGTTTGTATCATTGTTAATATTTCTTGTTTACTTAGATCAATGAAGCAGGCATAGTCAGTAGGCTACACTACACCTTAAAGAAAAAGTGACTTGATGCTCTAAGATTGATCCTCATCGTCTCTGGGATTCATTCCACTTACCTGAGTTAGGCAATTGGGGTTCCTGGGTTTAGCTATCTTAGTGGGACTATTACTTATCTTTGTTTTGGTCATAGTGGTTGTAATGCTAGTTCATTATATTCTATCCAGAGTCTTAAATGCTTTTGTGCAGCAGCTCTCTCCTCAAATGATTGTCATAATGATACAGCAGTAAAAAGATCAAGAAGATCTTGTGATACAGTTGACTATGGAGACAAGCAGGCAACCTCCCATCAGTGAAGCTCTGCATTTCTGGTCTTCCTTGAATTGACCAACCTCTTGCAAGTGAGAGAATGACTGAAAGGGGGGACTGAGGGACATTGTCTGGACAGTGACCAGATCATATATGGCAATAGAACACTGACCCCCAACCTCTCAGGCTAATGATCCAGGAAAGCAAATCACGACCTTTGCAACAATTAACCCCAAACAGTCAGAGCTTTGTCAATGACTGCCAGCTTTCCTATTTGTGGCTTTCACTTCTAATTCAGGACCAACCAGAGAAAACCAAATATGCTCCCTGTATTAGTCTCTTTACACATTGCTGATAAAGACATACCTAAGACTGGGTAATTTATATTAAAAAAAAAGAGGTTTAATGGACTCACAGTTCCACGTGGCTGGGGAGGCCTCACAATCATGGTGGAAGGAGAAAGGTGAAAGGCACATCTTACATGGCAGCAGGCAAGAGAGAACTTCTGTAGGGGAACTCCTCTTTATAAAACCATCAGATCTCATGAGACTTACTCACTATTATGAGAAGAGCACAGGGAAGACCTGGCCCCATGATTCAATTACCTCCCACTGGGTTCCTCCCACAATACATGGGAATTATGGGAGCTACAATTCAAGATGAGATTTGGGTGGGGACACAGCCAAATCATATCACTCCCTAAAAAAAAAAAAAAAAAAAAAAAATCACATAATATGTCCCATTTTTATAGCCTGTCTCCAGCTTCCCCGTGCCAACAACTTCCAATTAGAGCATACCTGAAGACTCCCCCTTTTCTGTCTTTCTCTCTCTCTTTTTTTTAAATTAACTATAAAGCTTTCTTTGCCTCTTCTGCCTGACTTTGAGTCTCTGTCAAATGGAAGTGATGGTGGCTGATTCCTTTGCTATAGTAAGCTTTGAATAAATAACCTCTATTTTTCTCATTTTGGTGGTCTGTGTTTCTACAAGAGAAAAGTAAAATCCTCTTGAAATTGTATACAATGATTAAAAAGACTTAAAACTCAGAAAACCTCTACAACCATTCCATAGAAAAACTGAGTTATTATTAATATTCAGTGAATGATTTTGCTTCATGGTGATATGTTAACACTAAGGTCAGATAATTTCTTTTTAGCAGGGCTTTGTGAAAGAAGGGCCCTGGGGATCTGAAGGCAGAGATGTTTCTCTCTGAAATGTATGAAAAATAATAAAAGAAAGTCTAGAAAGAGAGGGGAGTGGGTTGCAGTGTATATATCATATACACTGCTCTGAACCCCACAACACTAGCTACAGACTGAATAATTTCTTGACGTTTGTACACAAAGCAAACTGTACTGAGCTCATCCACAGGTGGTGTGCATTTCAGATTTGTTGCATCTGGTAATCTCCGAGATAAAGTCTTGTATCGAGTAAATAAGTGGTTATATCTTTGCCTGAGAGACCAATGTCAAAATTTCACTTCTTGTATCTTGTTTATTTATATGTTTTTAGGTAAAAAATTTATTGTAGTGATAAAAAGAAGACGTTGTACGATAAAGGATGTCATCTTTCAAGAGTCATTATGACAAATTATTAACACTACAGTCACTGTGTGAGGTAAGTTTGCAACTCCTCTAAGGTTGCATAGCTTGTAAGTGGCAGAGCCTGGATTTGAACGATGTTTAGTCTGAGCTGTTAACCATGCCGCATAACATCGCCTCTACTGCCCAGTAGGGGGCACTCATTAGCTTGCCCTTCATTTGCCAAGTACCCTTGTGACCTTAGGCAAATCATTAAATTTTCTTAATTTTATGTTTTGAAAGCTGTAAATGTGTAGATTGGACTTGAGTAGCTTAGGTCAGGGGTCAGTAAACTTTTCTATAAAAAACCCAGTAGTAAATATTTTAGGCTTTGCAGACTATGTGATCTCCGTAACAACCAAAGCAGTCATAGAAAATAGTAAACAAATGAGCATGTTTGTATTCAATAAAACTTTGCTGACCAGGTGCAGTGGCTCACACCTGTAATCACAGCACTTTAGGAGGCTGAGGTGGGCGGATCGCAGGGTCAGGAGTTTGAGACCAGCCTGGTCAATATGGTGAAACCTCTTCTCTAGTAAAAATACAAAAATTAATTGGGCGTGGTGGCGGATGCCTGTAGTCCCAGCTACTCTGGAGGTTGAGGCACGAGAATCACTTGAACCTGGGAGGCGGAGGTTGCAGCAGTGAACTGAGATCACGCCACTATACTCCAGCTTGGGTGACAGAGTAAGACTCCATCTCAAAAACAAAACAAAAAACAAAAAAACTTTGCTTATAAAAGCAGGTAGTGGGTGCATTTAGCTTGTGGGTTGTATTTGCCAGCCCTTGGTTGACTTCTCCGTAAGTAAGCCTCTCTCTTCTTTGATAAGCAGGGAACAATGGAAGGAAATTAACATTGACTGAGCATGTGCTATGAACTAAGCATTGTACTCAAGACTTTTATAGTTATTTCATTTAATCCTCACAATTTAATCTCTATGCTATAGAAAAGAAAGTGGAGTTTCAGGAAGCCGAAATAGATTGTCCACAATCACACAGCTGGTGGGAAGTACAACCTTCTGACTCCAAAGTCTCTTTCTTCTCATCATAGCAGCTTCTCTTCTTTGCCATCCATATATATGCCTTTCCCAGCATCTCTGGCCACCCTTGCTTCTGACTTTATATTAAGAATGTTGAGAAATAACGATAACAGCAGTTAAACTTTATGGATGGATATTATCAGTCCTCATGAGATATATGTGTGTGTGTGTGTATATATATATATATATATGGTTATATCTCCATGAGAATCTCATAAAGCATATTTTCCCCATTTCATATATAGAGAACGTCAAGGTCACAAAATGGAAATTGGCAACTCTAGGAAAAGAACTCCCATTTCCTAACTCCTGATTCCCTAACTAGGACTTTATTTCTAGTCAACATTGTTTAATTAACACAGGAGAATATTTTCCTTTCTCTGAACCTCTCGAAGTGCAGCTGCCAAGTCAATTCCGACCAACAGAAGTAGCTGAGACTGGATTAATGGTTTTGGGGGGAATATCAAATTCAGTGCAACAAAATTCTGTTAAAGCAATATGGATTGGTGTCCAGGAAATATCAGAAACTCTTGTGCTTTGTCAACAACTTGGCTATTAGGCTGACAGCCACCTGGATTTCTCTTTAAGGAGTTCCCCACATGAAAAATGGCTCCTC
The DNA here is from genome assembly GCF_000951035.1 of Colobus angolensis palliatus. Taxonomy (NCBI): domain Eukaryota; kingdom Metazoa; phylum Chordata; class Mammalia; order Primates; family Cercopithecidae; genus Colobus; species Colobus angolensis. The sequence goes on from NW_012111142.1 coordinate 5,045,972, forward strand.
AGAACATCTGACTCTTAGATTGACCAAAGTTCTGGTCAGGAAGAAACCTCTGTCTTTGCTGGCAGTTTCCAAAATATAAATACAGAGGCTTGAGGCTAGGGAATCTTTTCATTTTTTAAAGCTGTGTATTGAAAGAGAGAACCCGGGACTCTTCCCTGGTGACGCTACTGGAAACTTTTCAGTGCTTTTTTTTTGCAGCCCCATTAGAGCCAGTTTTCATCTTGGATTTCAGGAGAGCTTCTGAGGAAGAATAAGCATGCCTATCTCCCAGTCTTCCCATTTGTGTCCTGGGCCTCTTATGGCTTTAGTCTGTAAGCAGCAGAGACTGGCTCAGGCTGAAAAAGGAGAGAAGAAATTTATTAGATGGTATCAGACAGCTCATGGAATGGTTGGAAAGCTGCAAAGCAGGTGTGAGGTGAGGGCTGGAGTGGAATGATCTGATGAGCAAAGTGCTCCCTGATCCTCCAGCATTGCTCGACTGTGTCAGGGTCTGACATTGCAACCTCAGACATTGAGGTGGGAGAAAGGGAGGATAGGAGAGGAGAGGGGAGGAGACAGAAGGGAAGGGTAAGAGAGGGGAAGGGAGAAGAGAGCAGAAAGGCAACGCAAGGAGAGAGATGTCTCCTTGTGTCCCTAAGATCTTGATTCAGTCCTGTGCCTTAGATGCAAATGAAACCAGGAAAGCAAGTATCTAGCATTCCTGCCTCTTTAAGGAGAAGCAATTTTATCCTACAGTGAGACTCATACTGGGCAGCAACAAAAATGACTAATGTCCATGACAGTTTTCTGCCTCAAAGCATCGTCCTTCACCAACCCTTGCTCTCCAAGGAACCCTCTAGCAACATCCTCTCTGGATACTGAATGCTGAACCCTTCCTTCTTGTCTTCTAAACCTCAGAATTTTCTCTCTTACAAGGGCTTAATGGGTCATCCACAGATTCGTGGCATCTCTGTTGCAGAGGCACCTGAATGTTCATCTAGGGCAATGTTTTGAATATGCTCCGGGGAGCGACAGGGCTTCCTCAGACACCCCATGGGAGTGAAGGCCCTTTCTTCCCTCCTCCCACCACACACAGCCTGCTGTGATTTGGAGCAGGTAAGTTTTGAACTGTTTTGTATATTGGGTTTTTGATTTTTTGAAGACAGATTCCAAGGTAAAAAAGTCTTATAGGTGTAGCCCACGCCCCTCTGTCATGTCTTGCTCATCTTTGTAACCTGCACCTACCGCAGGACCTGATGCTACAGAGTTGCTTCGTAAGTATTTATGAATGGAAACAAATGCATATTTTTTTCGTTCATCCATTCATCTACTCATTAGAGAATCACTTGTTCAACTCCTATTAGGTCACAAGGACCATTTACCTATCACTTTCATTGACTGTCAGTCTTGGGTTAGCCAGTGTATATGACTAGAAACGTCCTATTCCTCTCCCACTGCACTGTCTCTGTGCAACCCATGCTGAATCTCAGGCTATGTCAGCCTGAGGGTTAAAAGTTAGGTCTTATTAATAGTAACAGGCATTATTATTATTCTTGGCTTTACTCCCAATCTGCTATTGCACAGTTTCTCTAGCTTGGTGACCTCATTTCTCTTTGAGGCACGCTGTATTGTAAACTTTGTCTCTTACTAACACACAAGATAGAAGTGGTGGGAAGAGCCTTTTGCTGCAAAGATTATGGAGCTTTAATAGAATATATATCTGAAAGTGCTTTGAGGAAAGGAAACTGCTCTTCAAGGGTCAGAGGTTGTTATTAAGTAGGGCTGCCTGCCAGCCAACTGGGCACTTGTAAAAAATTTAGGATGCCAAGGAGAAGATACTCACCAGAATAATTTATGCTGTTAATAAAAAAACACTTTGCATTCAAGTCTCAGTCAAACCTTAGTCTTCCCCATGGGGAAACCATTAGCTTATTGGTAGTAACTTTATTTGGTACTACTATCATTGTGCCAGCTATGTGAGCTAGACCATGGCCCTTTGCTTCATTCAGCTAACATTTAATGAGTACCTTTTAATGTTTCATTTGCCCATCCATCCATCCATCCATCCACTAATTTATTCAACAAATTACTTACTCATTAAACAAATACTTACTAAGTCCCCATATGTGCTAAGGATTAGAAATACATGAAAAGTCAAGAATCCTTGCTCTTTTGGAGTTTCCATTCTAGTGGTGGCAACACACAAATGGGAAGAGAGATACAGATATAGAAATATATGGAGTGTCAGATAGTGGTAAATGCAAAGGAGAAAAGTAAAAGTAAGGACGAGAGATAGGGAGTGTTTGAAGGTGGGACTATAATTTTAGCTGAAATGGCCTGTTAACTAAAAGGCCATGTTAAAAAAAAAAACTCCACAAACATGACAGCAACTCTGTGAGCTAAGTGTTAGTTCTATTTGATAGATGAAGCACTTTGACTCAGAGAGGCCAAGGAACTTGGTCGAGATCACACAGAGAGTTTGTGGCTGAGTAGGTATTTGGACCCAGATATGTATGATCTTGAAGCCAGGCTTTATCTACAGTGCTACCCTGGTCACATTTTTTTTAATCTGCATAACTTTAGGTGGGGCTAAGTCAAGACACAAAGAGTTCTTCCTTTCTGGCTTTAGCATACCTTGAACCAGTGGTCTTTTCTGAGGGCTACAGAACATTCTTAGCTGCTTTCAGCAATATCAGAGATGATTGAAATATTACCCTGTCTCCTGCTCACTTTGGAGTGATTATTTCTGGCTAGAGATTTGGTCTGAAAGTTAAGCCCTTAACACGCATATGTAATACTGAAAAGTGGAATGGAAGAAACTCCCTGATGCTGCAGGATGCTGTTAAAATTTTGCCAGTGAGGGAAGCATCAGTATTATTTATGGTAAAAGATTATCTAGAATTTAAAACTCTTCCTAAAGATCCAGAAAAACAAAATTGAATAAATCTAAATACATGAGATGCTAAGAAATTCCCTGAGGGGGGCCCATGCAATCAGGCTATGGGTGGGGAGTGAGAATGCGGGGGGCCAGGGGATCCTGTGAGGTCTGATGGAGGAGACATGCTGCTGGCTTGAAGTGCCTTGAAGGTAGAGCCTCCAGAAGCACAAGCTGGATCTTGTAGATAAATTTCAACCATGACCGCAGGGATTGCCTTTCCATTCCCCTGCATCTGTAAGGCCAGGTAGTAAGCCTGGCACTTAGTATTCCAATAAATGTTGGATGAATGAATGAATGTATGATGACAGGGAGACTGAAACCGTATAATACAAGAGCTGGAGGATGGAACTGGGAATATACATTCCTTTTTCCACATTCCTCCATCTACTCCCAAACCTCACTCTTGCTCCCTGTATTACCTCCTAAACAAATTATTACAAGTCCTTTTCTCAGTTCTGCTTTTCAAGGGAATGCAGCTAAGCTAAGCCACGATCTCTTTCCTAGCTACTTATTTATTTATCCATATATCTATCATCTGTATATGTATCTATGAACCATCATCTATGTATTTATCTGTGTATCTATCCGTCATCTACGTATCTATCATCTATGTGTCTATGTATCTATGTATCTATCTATCTATCTATCATCTATGTATCTATCTAGTTTGTGTGTGTGTGAGATAGAAATTGCTTTCAGATAGTAGATCTGGTCATCTTCTCAAGATGTTCCTTTAGAAAAATTATAATAGTGTCTGAGAAGGAGAAGACATTTTTTCATGCATGATATTTAAGCAGCTTTAATTGTCTAGTAGCTTTTACAATGCTCTACTGATTCCTGAGTCGTCATGTGCTGTGTAAGCCTCATTAAAGGCTATATAAACCCCTTTTGAGCTTTCTCACAGCTAAGTAATTATGTCTTGATTGATGGAAAAGTAAGCACACCTTGATTGCTTATATAATTTTGAATTAATTATGTTACTTCCAGATTCGTGCGTTATTGAAAAAGATGCTTATAGATTGATTCTAATTAATGTATAACTTTATGATATTCATAGAAGCTTTAAACACTAAGATATTACAGCTCTCCAGGTTCAATTCATTCATTCATTCATTCATTCATTTGTTCGTTCAACAAATATTTATGGAAGTTTTAATATGTAGAAGGTGCTTTGGGAGTTGGTGTGGTAATGTAGTGAATGCATAACCCTTGGTACCTACTTCCTAAAGTGGCAATGAAAGGTGTACAAATAACCACGAGGTGAAATGGTGATAAATCTGGTCTGGTTTTCTGTTGTCATCTTCACATGTATCAGTCCATGTGATTTTTTTAAAGAAAATAAAAAACCACTTTGAGGAAATTTCATGTAGGGAATTGGTTACATGGGTGATGGAAAAGAGGAGAAGTCAGTGAGGGCTGGTAACGCCACAGCAGAAAGTCCCTGCTTCCTGTAGTCCAGACTAAAAGGAGAGAGTGTTTCTGAAGCCCTGGGGCAGAGGTCACCAGAGAGGGCTGGACCATGGCAGACCTGGCAGAGGGGAGCTGGAGCCATGGCAGTGATGCAGTGATACGGCTCTTAAGCATAGAGACCAGATGAGGGATGCTTTGGCCTCCCCCTTCCTTTTGCCCTTTAGTCTCCTGTAGCCCCTGGGGTAGACAGAGGAGAAAGGCAATGAATGGGTCTGAAGGCAAACTGGCCCGAGACTTGCAGAGAACTCTAAGACTGATAATGGCCTCATGCACATTACACTTGAATGTAGAGAAAGTATTTATATCATACAGAAGCCACACACAAAGCCTGCTGTTGCCTAAGGGAACCTCAGTCTGTGTGTACCCGTGTGTGTGTGTCTGGCATGCACACTGGGGGCTGGGGTGGAAATAAGATGGGGTAGACCACATGATTGGAAGAAAAGGGAGATTCCTCCCAAGCAATGGATCAAATGGAGATGCTCAGTAGTAAGCTGTTGGACATCAAGGTAAGATATTTGGAAAGAGAGAAAAAGGATTAAATCTCACTTTTTGATTGAGCTGAGGTAAGGATCCAATGACTTAGAGAGTGTAAAAATATATCCTTCCTGGGAAGTATTTAATAGCTGTTTAATTCATTAACCAATCAATTCAACAAGCATCTATTAAAAACTGTGAACTGCAGACCAGGTGCAGGGTTATGTCCTAGTGAAAACATGATGAGCAAAAACAGAGTTGCATCTGGCCTTGTAGATTTTACAGCCTAGTGGCTGAGAAAAATATTTATTTTCAAATAATCACCAGTGTGAATAAGTACTAACTGTAGTAACTGCAATAAAGGAAGAATGCGGGGAGCTAAATGGTATATTGCAGGGGATCCTGGTTTAGCCTGGGCGCAGTGAAGGCTTCCCAGAGGAAGAGGCAAATCAACTGCAGTTTTTAAATATCACAGGAGTAGGACTAAAAAATAGGAAGAAGGGAAGTGGGGAAGAGTGTTTCAGGCATAGAGAGGAGCCGTGCAAAGGTCCTGGGGTAGGAGCGAACATTCCAGTGGGACAGGCTGTGGTGAGAAGGAGAATCTTTAAGTGGAGTTTTTTCAACAGTTTAAACAACTATAGTTGAGAGGACTCATATATTAAACTTTTCAGTAACCTTCCAACCATAAAATTACATGATTTACAGCATTTAATTGCTTGCTGATGCTGAGTTCAATCCAGTGAAAGATGCTTTGAGAGAGAAAAGGACAGCATGAGATGGGGTGCTCAGGTGAATAGAACGTAACACACCAACAAGTCGAGTAACCGTATATGACAGTATATGATTAAGTGCTGCAATGATGGGCCCGTATGACTGTGAAGACTGGAGGTCAGGGAAGAAAGCGGAGTAGGATGGGGCTTCCCATTGTCATGTCTCCTGACCAGACAGCTGGAATTCTCCATTCTGTGGGAGGAGATCTGACCGAAGAGAAATCTTTTTTTTTTTTTTTTTACAAACACTTTACTTTCT
>NW_012111142.1:5052426-5124871 GCF_000951035.1 Colobus angolensis palliatus
TGTGCCATGTTGGTGTGCTGCACCCATCAACTCGTCAGCACCCATCAATTCATCATTTATATCAGGTATAACTCCCCAGTGCAATCCCTCCCCCTTCCCTCCTCCCCATGATAGGCCCCAGTGTGTGATGTTCCCCTTCCCAACTATCAAACAGGAAGGACACCTATACTAAATGACCGAAGAGAAATCTTGGCAGCCATTGGCAATCTGCATACCAGCTGTCAGCTGTGGAACTATCAGGAAGGAGCAGGGACACTGTGGGTACCATGGCTGCTTTGGGCTAGGTGCTTTATATATATAGTCTCAGTCTTCAAACCAACTATATGAAATAGTAAGTAATATTCCCATTTTACAGACAAGGAAGCCAAGATTTGGATGACATGTGATTTAGATGACATACCCACAGTCATACAGTAAGATAGTGGCTGACCTGGGGTCAGAACCCTGTTCTGTCTGGCTCTGGACTCAATGCTTCACCACAGCCCTAGGCTGTATTAAACTGTAGTTTGTGTGACTTTGTGTTTGGGTGCATTCTTGCTTTATTTCATTATCATTATCATCATTAAAAACATATGCATATACTATAGCATGTGTTCTTAATGATGGAGGGAGAGTATAAATGAGGCAGGAAGGTAAAGTTTCAAAAAATCTGTTATATATCAAGCAATATATCTGCCAATTACATAGAATATTTCACTTAATGTTCACCACCAACTTCATGTTATATATGATTCTCTCTATTTTACAGATGAGGAAAATGAGTTAAGTATCAAGTGTGAGATCTTTCATCCATCAGGGGAACAGAGCTGAGATTAGATTCTAGGTATAATTGAGTCCAAATTCCATGTTCTTTCCCAGTTCATCACATTAGTCTTTGGAACCCTTTAAGTCAGTGTTTGTATCCTGCACAGTATTGTGGGCCTTCCAGTGTCTAGTAGATATTTGTTCATTTATTACTCATGTAATAAATACTGTTTGTGCACTCATTTTATGCTGGACACTGTAGAAAGCACAGAGAATGGAAAGGAATTCTTTTAATTACTTTTTTAACTTATGAAAACAGTGTGGCATTTAATTGTTCTCATACTGTCTTTGATTTTACTCAATGAATATTAGAACTTAAAGAGACCTTAAAGACCATGTAGTCAGTGTTTCCACACTAAAAAAAAAGTTCTTGTAATCAAGATACGAAAGTTCCCAATAAAATACTAGCTTACGGAATCTGGCAGCATATTAGACAATACTATACCATGAAGAAGATGAGTTGTTTCAGGAATATAAGGATGAATCAATATAGGGACAAATATTAATAAAAGTCTGCATATTAATAGATCTAATGACAAAATCTCTATAATCATTCTCTAGAGATAATGAAACTTAACTAATGCAACATCACAAATGTCTCATGTACATACCAACTATATATATCACATGTACTTATAGGTGCAATCACATACACACAGTCATGCACTGCATAGCAATGTTTTGGTCAACAACGGACTGTATATATGACAGTCCACATATAAGATAGTGTTCACGGCTGGCCGCGGTGGCTCACGCCTGTAATCCCAGCATTTTGGGAGGCCGAGGCGGGCGGATCATGAGGTCAGGAGATCGAGACCATTCTGGCTAACACGGTGAAACCCCGTCTCTACTAAAAATACAAAAAATTAGCCAGGCAAGGTGGTGGGTGCCTGTAGTCTCAGCTACTCAGGAGGCTGAGGCAGGAGAATGGCGTGAACTCGGGAGGCGGAGCTGGCAGTGAGCCGAGATTGCGCCACTGCACTCCAGCCTGGGGGACAGAGTGAGACCCTGTTTCAAAAAAAGAAAAGAGATAGTGCTCACATAAGAACATAATACGATATTTTAGCTTTTAGCTTTACCCTTTCTATGTTTACATGTGGGATTTTAAAAATTTTTAATTTTTTAATTTTTATTTTTGTAGAGATAGTGTCTTGCCATGTTGCCCATGCTGGTCTTGAACTCCTAGACTAAAGTAATCCACCTGCCTTGGCCTCCAAAAATACTAGGATTATAGCTGTGTGCTACCATGTCCAGCCTAGATATGTTTAGATACACAAATACTCATCGCTGTGTCACAATTGCCTATAGTATTTCATACAGTAATATGTCACACCAGTATGTAGCTTATGAACAATAGCTATAGGTGTGTAGTAGGCTACACTAAGTTTGTGTAAGTACACTCTATGATGTTCTCACAATAACGAAATTGCCTAAGGATGCATCTCAGAACACATCTTTGTCATTAAGTGACACCTACATGAATGTATGTGTGCATATCTATACGTGTTTAACACATACACAACATATTTGTGAAACTGCACAAAAGAAGAGCTGAACAAATAGAAAGCATATACAAAGTTGTTGGATAGGAAGACTCAACCTAATAAAGATGTAATTTTCCCTTGCATTAATTTATAAATTGAATATAATTTTAATAAAAATACACAAAAGCTTTACAAAATTGTTCTTATGGAAAAAGAAATACAAAAGAAGAGTCAGGAAACACAAAAATAGAAGAGCAATAAGGTAGCACTTGTTTTAGGAAATATTAAAACATATAATAAACTTTTACTAAAATAATGAGATATTGGCTGATAAGTAAAACCAATGGAACAGAATAAAAAACCTAAATATATATGGAATTAAAACATATAGGAAAATGGGTGTATAATAAAGGTGGCAGCTCAAATCAGTGGTGTGTTGAAATTGGGGAACAGACTAGTCTGTAATAGTAATAGATGGGTAACTATTTGGAAAAAAAAATTGGATTCACAGTCACACTGTACACCAAGATGAGTTCCAAATGAATCAACTATTTAAAAGTTAAAAAATTAAAACATAAAGGTGGCAGAAGAAAATATGTGAGGATTATTTTATTGCCCAGGAATGAGACACATCTTTTCAATATTATACAAAATGCAATAACTGGACTAGAGAAATCTGATAAATCCAACTTTATGTATTTAAAGTATTTGCATGCAAAAGTACTATAAACAGAGTCAAAAGACAAATGATCTGAGGCAAAATATGTGCAACTTATCACAGACAATATCTTTAATATATAAATAGCTTCTATAAATCAATATGGAAAAGATAATCAACCCATCAGAAAAATGGGCAAAGGATATGCATAGATAGGCCAGATAAAAGGAAAATTCAAAACTAGAGATTCTTATGAAAGTGAAAGCAAAAAATTCAAACATTTGATGCTTCATGTTGCCAAGACTGTGTGGAAACACTCATATGCTGCTGGTGGGAGGTAAATTAGTACAATTTAAACAGTATCAAACAAAATTACAAATGCATCTATTCTTTGATCCTATAATTCCAATTCTAGGAAATTACACTATCAGTACATTTTCCTGTGTGAAAAATGACACATGTAACATTATTCTTCACAGCAAAAGATTACCTAAATATTCATCAACAGAGGACTGGTTAAATGAAATTATGCAGCTGAAGTTTTTTAGGAACTGTTTAGGAAGATCTCCAAGTTGCATTTTTAGTGAAAAATCAAGATGTAAAACAGTGTATATGGTATGGAAGGAAAATGGAAAAAAATACTTATATTTGCTTCTATATTTATTAAAAAACATCTTTGAAGGGGCACCTGAAGAATTAATAATAGCAGTGAATTTTTTTTTTTTTCTTTTTGCTTTTTCCTTTTGGGAGAGCTATACCGGGTGGCTGGGGGAATTAAATGGGAGAAATGTTTTTCATTTGATGCATTTTTTTCCTACTTTTTGAATTTCGAACCAATACATAAATTATTTTTAAAACCCTATATCTAAAATATGTGAATGAGAAAACACCACATTTCCCATTTCTCTTTCTGAGTGAACTTTGGGGTGTGGACCCAGAGGCTCATCCAGTTAACCCTTTCCACTTTGCAACAACCTCTATAGCACCGCTATGGAATCCTGTTACTACAATGACAGTTTGAAAACCAACTTTAAAAATTCAAAAGTTAGTGCATAGAGAGTACCTATAAAAGGCCTGGCATGTTGTAATTATCTTAGCAAATGCTAGCTATTTTTTTAAAGTTGTTATACTTTGTAAGTGGGTAAATTGAGTCACATGGACAGAAATAGTGAAATTTTAAGTTCCCCTTTTATAATCATCATATGGAGTGTATCAAGGTCTTGACACATATCAGATTCCCAACAAACACGTGGTGATTGATTACCTCATTCTATGGTATTGTCAGTGATTAGTAAAGATAATATTGTTGGTGAAGACCTACAGGCATGAAGGTAATGTCAAAATATGGTAACTTGTCCTGTTGTGGGCCCGAGGGTCTTCATCTTCTGAGAGAGGAGTGTTTAGCAGGCAGAATTTAATTTCAAATTATAGCCTATGGAGGCACCATGGCATGATGAAAAGCACATGGGGTCAAAGGACCTAATTTAGATTCTTGATCCATCAACAGAGCAGCTTAGCAGACCCTGGGCAGATCTTTTTACCTGTATCAATCATCATATTGCATCCTTTGCAATATGATTATTTTCTCCTCACAAATGTATATAAAGACCAAAAGACCTAACTGGATTTGAAAGCATTTTGAAATTTTCAAGTGTCATAGACACGTGTAGAAGATAAATGACAATTTCATAATAATGTCAAGCCTGTTCACACTCTCTGCATCAGTGATGGAGCATTTGTTGCTGGTGAGGACAGTGTTAAATTTACAGAGCAACCCAAGGAGAGACTCGCTTGCCATAAGGGGAGACCCAGGACTGATGGTAGGCACTTAACAGCATGTTCCAATTACAGCATTTAAATCTAATTGCATACTCTGTTAATCTCTGTCAGTGCGGCATCATTTAATATCATCATGGCAGCCTCTAATATCGTGAGCAACGTGAGCCGAGCTGAGACTATTGAAAAAGTTCAGTCCCAGGTCTTCATATCCCCTTTAATTCTCTCTGTCAATTATGCTGCAGCCAAGAGTTCAAATAAAGGTCTTGAGATCCGGGTTGGAGCTACCTTTTTGAAGCGAAGCCTCCTATAAATATACAGATTGTATCAGGATCCTCCAATTCCTTGCCTTGGTTATTTTTGACGGGTTAGTTGCGGTGACTAGTCTCTGGGGATACAACTTACTAAAGGCTTATTTTAAACAAATATTGCAAATGCAATCTGTTCCATAGTTTATAGTGCTGGAAATAAAGTGATACCACTTGCACATGTATTTTCCTTCCTCCGCAATCCCCTTGGCTCAAATAAGGTTGGTGGGGAAAAAACCAGACACATACTTAGCCCAGTTCTTTGCAAAAAATAAGCTTTTTATCTTTGTTTACTCTTATTATAAATGACAGTTGATAAGCATGAAAGATACAGTCAAATGCTTAGATTGTAAAATGTAATTATTAAATCATAAAAAAACAAATTTAGGAACATCACCTACTCTATTTAAATCCTATATAGGATTCCATGAATAACTGGCTCATTTACTGTTCCTGGCAGCCCTATAGTTAGGTACCATTATTACCCTGATTTTATAGTTGAGGAGATTGAAGCACACAAAAATCAAGTGTTTTGTCCATGGTCTTACAGCTGATAAGTAGGGAGCAGAAATTTAAACCCAGGCAAAAGGAATCCAGAGGTGTATTCTCTAAGACTGACTGCATGCCCTCAAGGACTTTTTCAAATCTTGCTGGGGCCATGAGACTTACTGAAAGGAGAAATTGGTTAGCCAAATCCAGCCATGTGTGATTAAATGCCCAAGAGATTGGTGGCAATACACAGTGTTAGAGAAGCCCAGAAAAATCAAGATTTACCAGGTGCTGGAATTGGAAAGATGAGATGGGACATAATCCAAGAATGGAGGGACAGGTAGAATTTAGATGAGTAAAACACACACAGAGAGAAGGGGCAAGTCATGGGGAGGGCATTTTATAAATAAAGAGGCTGGGCATGCTTTCTTGGAAGGCTGTGAGACAAGGTGTGTTAGAGAACAGGCTGAGCTGCTCTGATGAAGGGCCCTTAAATCCTATTGTGTAAGTCAGATATAAATGTGTTTCTCAAGAAGTTGTTCAGAGATACCTGGTCCTAGGCTCCCTGTTCATGTGCCATCCTCAGATGAGGACTGGGTTCCAGACTTAAGTTCTTCCCACCAGCGTAACATAATGGGCCAATGTAGTGGTCAAGCCTTTGACACTTTCTGCCTGTAGGACCTACAGGCAGAAAGTGAGAGGATAGCTACTCTCACTGCTAAAGTTTTCTCATCTAAAAAATAAGTATAATTAGGGGATCAGTGGTCTAATTGAAAAATGTTGAGAATGGTGCTTGGCACAAAGTGATTGATACTATGTGTGTCATTATTATATGCATATAGGTGGCTCTCAGTTTTTGCCCATCAGTTGGCTCCTTGAGATGGGTGTCCCCCTTTTGGGAGATGTCCAAGGTGAAGTTACTCACCAGAAATAAATAAAGCTTGTGATTTCCTCTACCTGGAATTATTGCAATGAATAGGGATACCCAGATGAAGGCTAGAGAAGATAGAGACAAGAGATTAGCCCACAATGTGAAGAGCTTAGGGCAGGCCTGAGTGTCTGCAGGGGGAGGGGATGGGAGGCAGTATGGAATAAATGATGGGACACCCTGCAACCTTTGGTAAAGGTGAAGGCCTATTCCATTTTCCCCTTCCTTTCCTCACTCCTGAAGAGGAGATGAACTCAAAATTTGTTCGAGGACACACCATGGTCCATGGAGCTAAACAGAGATGCTTTAGCATCCTAGGCAGCCTTTGTTATGGAGGATCTACCCAACATCATTTCAAATGTATTAAAATGCAACCACATGTCCTATTTCATGTAATTATGAATAACCATAGGAGTTGAGTTGTAGTCTAATAGCTGACAAAATGTTAAATTTGTGTAGATATTTAATTCAACATTCATTCATTTTGATCTGCAGTTTTTGTTTCTTATTTTGGAGCCTATAAATATATATTTATGCATGCAAGTCTTAGGCCTTGAGCTCATAGTGCCAAATGCATTAAGTGGCCTTGGCAATGGTGGTATGGAGCAGATGATTTGGTCAAAACAAAAAAATTTGTTGAAATGATGATTTTACTTTTGACTGATTTTTTTTTTGAGATTTTACCCAGAACCTTTGTGGTTGGAATGTCTTATGAATGGGAGGAGAAAAAGAGGTTATAAGCTTTTGCTTTTCTACTTATTTTGGGATTGTTCTTCACTCTTTGATGATGAGATAAGATAGTCTCAGGCTTTCTCTTACTGAAGAGGTGGAATCTGATCTTCAGAGTCATTGTAGAGTCTTGATAGTCAAATAAATCTGGAAATACATGATTAGGTCTGATTTGAGTGGGGCGAGAAAGATTCTGGAAATAACTCATGTGGCTTATTCTGGATAGTTGGAAGAGAGGGAGCTGCTCTAATAATGGTGTGACCTTTAGTAGGGGTTAGTGAGGGTCATGGATGGGTGCAGCGTTGGAAGCTGTGAGACCAGGGATCCCAGCTGAAAGTGCAACAAACACCAGTGCCTCTCAATGATATGACCAGTAGAAGGTTTTACAAAGATATTTCTTTGTTCAGTGGGGGCCCAGAACCTTTTGGGATGTCACTATGAGGCACTTAAATGTATTGTGGAAGCCAAGACCTTTCTTGGGGTCAGGGTTGGGAGGATCTTCATGAGCTGGTCACTTTTCTTAATTAGACTGTGGCAAGTCCTGCAGGAGATTGGTGAATTATTTAATTTTTATTTATTTATTTATTTTTGAGACGGAGTCTCGCTCTGTCACCAGGCTGGAGTGCAGTGGTGCGATCTCACTCACTGCGACCTCTGCCTCCTAGGTTCAAACGATTATCCTGCCTCAGTCTCCTGGGTAGCTGGGACTACAGGCATGCACCACCATACCCAGCTAATTTTTTTTTTTTTTTTTGTATTTTTAGTGGAGACAGGGTTTCACCATGTTGGCCAGGATGATCTCGATCTCTTGACCTCATGATCTGCCTGCCTCGGCCTCCCAAAGTGCTGGGTTTACAGGCGTGAGCCGCTGTGCCTAGCCAAATTACTTAAAATTTTAAACTTTCTCCTGTTTGCTCTTTTGATGACCCCCTTGTCTGGTTCTTGGTAGTGATGAGCAAAAAAAACCCTTATAATAAAAAGAGCTAATGAGCTTGTGTTCCAGGCAGCAACATAAATTTAAAATGATACTTAATAACGTAACCTAGGTGACAGGTACTTTTGGAGAGGCAGAGGTGGTTCCACAAATGGGGACAGATTTGGGGTGGCAGATTTGAGATGGTGGAAGAGAGTAGTGGTAAAGAACCTAGGTTTTCTTATTTAAACAAACTTGTGTTTGAATTTTACTTTGGAGCTTATTATTGGTGTGATGCTGAGCAAATGCTGTAACCTTTGTGAAACTCAATGTCCCTATCTGTAATAAACAGTCTAATTAAAGTTGTGACATAATTCCTATAAAATGCTTATCATAGTACTTGGTACACACAGAAATATAAGAAGTAAACTAGTGAAGAGATGGCTCACAGCTGGGTACAAAGATGCTATTGCTTCACTTTCTAAAGTCAAAGAAACAGCCTGGCCACACGTAGGTTTTGCAGAGCATGAAATTCTAGAAGAAACTGTATGACAACCTTCCAACCCCATGTCTAAACAAATGAAGCTGGGGGTGGCTGGGTGGGAAAGTTACTTTGGTGAGGAACTTCAATGGAAAATGTTAAAGTTAGCCTCCTTTCCCCTTGCTAATTAAATTGTTGGAGTTTCTGCAAGAAGGGAAGAAAACTTGTAGCTCATTCTCCAGATGGATGTTTGCTAGGTTTCAGACATACCCCAGGATCCTGGAGTTTGGAGACAGAAGAAGGGGCAAAGACCGTCCCACTCAAGGAACGGTGGAAAATCCCATCTGCTTCCATTGGCCTTGTGTACAGGATGATGAAGGCGAGGAGATTGGAGGTCTACAAGTTTGCTAGAGACTGCTGCAGATATTGAAGATTATGGGCTGGAGTCAGACTGAAGATGTTTCAAAGTGTCTTGGGCATCACTGCATGAGGCCTGGTCAATGCTGGCTGAAACAATTAGTGCCTACCTGTCACAGGTGAATATAGAGACCATGAGTAGATGGGCAGTGAGAGAAAAGTGATAAAGGTCACCAGAACTCATAAATGTGCCCCTCAGATTCTCCTGGGAAAAAGATTGTCCCCTTACCACCTCAGCCCCCATGTTAGCACACAACACGGAGGAGAAAGAAAAAGCACAAGACAATGAAAATGAATGGTCAAGGGTGAGCAAGTCACCCTTCTCTTCTGTCTCAGTGGCCCTTGCAGCAGCTTAATGCAGGATGCAGGGAAGGAGGATGTTAATCTTTATATGGGATTGAATGCTTATCTGAAATGAATTTGAGGCTATAACTGGATCAGTCCACAGACTGCTGGACCAGGTTGAATTATTGGAAAGACTGAGATAATGTCAAATGGTTATTTGGCAACTTTAAGGTACCACCAAGCCATTCCCCTAACTCCACCCTTCCACTAACATATGATGGTGGGGGTGGTTGAAAAAGCAATTGTAGTTACTAGAAAAAATAAAACAACCTCGCTCTGTGTATCCTTGAGTCATACTGTACTTCTTAGTTACGGATATTTGGTAAGTAAGTGTGAATTCAATTTTAGCTGTATTTGTATGATTATTATTATGGCTATTATTTGTCCTTTCCATATTTACTGAAAATCTAGTGGTTTTTAGGAACTTTGTTATATGCTAGGCATAGAGAAAGAGAGAGAGAGTTCTGCCTTTGCTGGGCACCTAACAAGTGTGGATAACCAGCATATAAATAAAAGATTCAAAGACAATGAACAAATAGTGTGGCAGAGGTAAGTAGCGGGGACACTGTTGGTATACAAGTCTAGAGTGAGGAACTAAGCCATAGGGTGTGTGGTATAAATAATTAATAATGGCTTTCTGGAAGGAAAAACCCTGAGTTGTAGCGTTTGCCAATTTCTGTGGTGTAAATACTCCTACCATAGTTATCAGCGGGATGTTACAAATGAGACAAAATGTACACAAGCAGCTCTAGTGAACTACTTCCAGCCAGATGTGTTTGTGTGTGTGTGTGTGTGTGTGTGTGTGTGGTGTGTGTGTCAGAGAAGGCTTTCTGAAAGAAGAAACCCCTGACCTGAGCTTGAAAGGACAAGCAGGAATTAATCAGGACGAGAAAGGCAGGAAGGACATCTAAGGCAGGAGGACTGTATGAGCAAAGGAAAGAGGCCTATCACAGCAGGATTTGGTAAGGGCAGGAGGAGAGAACCATTCAGTACACTTGATGTTGGTTACTGACCATCAACATATATTCATCTTTTTTGTTACCAATGACGTGTATGTTAACTCAAATAAAATTGTCATACTTAAATGTATTCTTTGTATCGATTCATCATTCATTGGTCAAATACAACAAACACTTGTGAGTGCCTACTTTGTGTTTATCAGGAACTAAAGATTTAAAGGTGAGTGGAACATGGTCCCTATCCTGAAAATAATTGCAGTATAATTGTGAGGAGAACATAGACATATATGTACACACATACATAACATGGCATGGTGACTGTACTAGTTAAAATACACATACATTATTAGGGGTTGTGGTAGGTGGAGTAAGGGACCTCTCATGTCTTTGGAACATGTGAGTATGTTGCCTTACATGGCAAAAGGGTCTTCGCAAATGTGATTAAGACCTTGAAATGGCTAGGTTATCCTTAATGATCCAGGTGGGCCTTAAACGTAGTCACATGGGTCCTTATAAGAGACAGTGAAGTTGGAAGTTTGGAACTGGAGAGGGAGAAGGTGCTACACTGCTGGCTTTGAAGGTGGAGGATGGAGGTCATGAGCCAAAGAATGTTGGCAGCTGTTAGAATTTGGAAAAAACAAGAAAACAGATTTTCCCCTACAGTCTCCAGAAGGAACATCTTGATTTTAGTTCACTGAAACTAATTTTGGACTTCTGACCTCCATACTGGATAACATAGTTGTGTTGGTTTAACGCATCACATTTGTGGTAATCCATTACAGCAGCCTTAGGAAACCAATATTGGGGTATTAAAGGAAGCAGTGTAGCATAGTGATTAAGACTCTTGATTTGTGAATTAGATTGCCTCTCTTGCAATAATGTCCCTGCCTCTTTGTAGTTCTGTAACTTTGGGCAAGTTACTGCCTCAGTTTCCTCACATGTAAAATGAGGTAATTACCTACTTCATAGCTTGAAGGTGTGGATTGTGATGTTGTATACATAATATACTGAGTAACAGCAAGCAATCTATAACTTTTCACATTAAAAAATATTGTTTCCTCCTCTCTGATCTAGGTTCTCATCTCTCAGGTTGGTGAGTATAACTAAATACATGGATAATTAAATAAGCTTTTGTGGTCTTGCCCGGAGAAATGGGTACCATTTCCATTCTTAATTTTATGGGCAAATACAATCTCAGTTGGAAAAATCTAATCCTTAAAATGTTGGAACTATAAAACAATTTGAATTCTGTCTCTTCTCTTTTGAAAAGAAACAGTCACATTTGATCAAGCCAATAAAAGGGTTAAGAGTTTTGCATGTTTCCCATCCCTCTGATACCATCCCCCTGCCCCGCCTCCACCAATAAAATCCTTTTTTGTGCACCCTTTCTTTGGCCAGAGTGTTCTTTTCTTTTTCTTCCTTTCTTTTTCTTTTCTTTTCTTTTTTTTTTTGAGACGGCGACAGAGTGTTATTTTCTACTCCATGATTTGGAGTCGGGCTGTCTGTCCCCTTACTGAGCAGGAGTGGTTGAACAGCTGTGAAAACAATGGAGAAGCCGAGGATGGCTGTGATTAGTGGGGGACGCTGGGGCAATCTGGGACCCACCAGGCCTGTTTCCCATGTCACACAGCCTGCAGAGTCTGGGTGTCACATGCCCGAGCTTGGCCTGGGGAGGCGTGCTCCAGGCTGGGGCTGCCTGATAGTCACCCTGGCAGCCCCTCTCCAGAAACAGATTTTTGTATTTTTGCTCTTCTCTCCATGTTCTCAGACCATTGTATAAACATAGTGTTGCTAGGCAGCCCTAAAACCTCCTTTCATCCTGGATCCCAGGAAATTTGGTCCAGGAAAATTCACCGGACTGTACTTAACAGCTGGTGTTGTCCACCGAGCCAGCTCTCCTCTCTGGCCCCAGGTTTCTCTGCCAGAAATTCCCAGCATCTGTGTTGTACATTTAATTTTCTAGATGTGGATAACATTGAGGTGGGTTTAGAGATCCCCCTACCCTCCATTAAATGTCCCTTACTCTGTGACCTGTGAATACAAAATGTTTAACTTAATCGTAGCTTTTTGCAAGTCAGTCCTAGATTACT
This sequence comes from Colobus angolensis palliatus, assembly GCF_000951035.1. NCBI lineage: Eukaryota > Metazoa > Chordata > Mammalia > Primates > Cercopithecidae > Colobus > Colobus angolensis. Next base: position 5,064,808 of record NW_012111142.1, read on the forward strand.
GAAGAACAAATAGTTTTGCTTACTGCTCCACTGAAACACCCAGTGACCGCCTAATAGCAGTCTCAATTTCACCTCACTTTTTTCCTTTCAGCTGTAGAGCTTACCAGTTATGTGATTATTATTTTTAAAATCGTCTCAAAATTTTAGTGTATTTTCAGTTAAGGAGCCACAATTGTAATCTAAACTTATGTATTTTAAAAAATATAAATGCATTTTTAATAGACAAATAATAATTTTGTACATTTATGTATAAGGCACAATGTGATGTTTTGATCTATGTATGCATGGTATAAAAATCCAGTCAAGCTAATGAACACATTTGTCACCTCACCAACTTAGCACTTTTTGGTGGCCACTTTTTAAAACTTCCTCCTGCCACAGCTCTCTCCTGGTTTTCCTTTCAACTATGTGACAGTGACAGTTTTCTTAGGCTCTGTTTCTCTTCCTAGCCAGAGCCATGTTGCATTTCTCTCTCTGCTTCCAGCAACCAGCACAGAACCTGTCTGCATTTGCTTCAGTAAGCATTTGTAGGGTGACAAGATGATGAAATCATTTAAATGTACTCATTCTTTACTTGTGTGGGTTTTTTCCCCCCTTTGAAACATAATTTTAAAAAATCTTGGTGCCATCCAGAATTAAGTTTAATATTCTCTCTTCTGGATTGAATTATCACTCTAATTATTCTTAGTTCCCATTTGATAAAAAAACTATATAAATTATAAATGTTGACAAATAATTATTAAACATAAAATTAGACTTTTATTGAAAAGACCGCTCTCAAGGAGATGTATGGGCTTTTTTTCCCACATAATTTATCTACCTATGGATGAAAACTACTTCTTCTTAGATGACAGAGGGTTCTACATTAATTCTGTTCCAACTTTCTATTTTTTAACTATTTTATATTATAGCAATTTTATATATTTGCTAATAGAGAGATTAGTATAATACAATCATCATTTTTCCTCTTTTTATGGTTGCCTATAAATTGTACTGTCTAGATGTGTATAAACTATCTAGCCTATGCCAGTCTTTGGATTAGTCAACTTTTATTGAGTGAATGATGTAGACATCTGTCTTCACTTGACTTCTTTAATTGTTATACACGAAATTTCAGTCTTATTTTTATTAGACTGTTGGAATGTTGACTATATGACTGTATGTATGACCACAGGCTATACATGTATGCTGTATGACCTCACTCCTTCTTGGCGGCCATGGCAGATTTACTGATCTATCAGCTAATTGTTTTCTGTGGAGCTCAGAATCCATTTTAACATGGTATTCCAGGCAACTGTCACAAACCTACCAGAGTGGGTATGAAAGCCAAAATCAATTTTATTTTTTAAAAATTGTATGAAAATCTTTGAGAAAAGAATGGTGTCTTTGTTATTTTTTTCTAAATATGGTACATGCTAAGAATAAAAGTTAAGCAACCAGCACAGAATCTGGTTCCAGTGAAAAGTTCACAGAAGAAGGTAAAATCTCATCTAAAATTCTTCCTTCTGGCCAGGTGCGGTGGCTCAACCTGTAATCCCAGCTACTTAGGAGACTGAGGCAGGAGAATTGCTTGAACCTGGGAGGTGGAGGTTACAGTGAGCTGAGAGCACGCCTGTTGCACTCCAGCCTGGGCAACAAGAGCGACACTCTGGTTCAAAAAAAAAATAATTATTCCTCCCAGATATTAGCATTGTGATTTTTAGAGAGTATTGTTTTGTACACCTGTCTTTGAAAACACAGATTAAGCTGCGTACAAATAATTTTATAAAGATAGGATCTTTTATATGCATATCATTAAAAATAAAACATTTTTTCTTGAATTGAGTGGAAGGAAAAAAACAGAAGGAATTGCCGAACCTCAGATTGTTTCTTTACATGGGAACTTTGTTCTTAAAAGATACCTCAAAGGCTAAGAAAAACAATATAAAACACAGGAAGGGGATGAGAAAAAAGTGTTTTTAAATGAATGTTTCAAATTGGTTATTATCTATTAACTGTAGTATTTTTTTGAAATATGAGAATACTGGTTTATGTCTCCCCATCCCCTCCTTGCATCAGCTGGGTTTTTCTAGTAAAATTATTTTACATTGCTGGAATTTATAACATTTGTATTCCATCCTGTTACCATAATTCTCACAGTTGTTTAACTTTTGTTCAACATTTGAATTCATTTAGTGCTCACTACCAACCATTTTACCATGGCTTTTCTATTGAGTTCTTTTATTTTGAAGCATCATTGGTTTGCTGTGGGTACCTTCTTCAAGAAAGGCTCATAAATGTTGTGGTTTTAGTTTTGAATATGCTTGAGGGTATTCTCATCTTTATACCTGAAGAAAAGGTAATTAAATTATCCTTACAATTCTGTGATCCAGGCAACAAAATGATGCTAGTATTTCTCTGTGGAGTAACTGAAGGACGGCCCACATCTCCAGTGTGTAGGTATTCCTTGGAATGCTATCTGAGGTCTGAAGGGGATAAGCCTTTGTTTAGATGAGCACAGGTTACACTAGAAGGTTCCCTTGGTATCGCCCATGTTACTCCATCTCTCTTCAATCCCTTTCTGCTCTTGGCTCAGACACATACCTTTTCCTTCTTCACCACGTGGATTATAATTCTGGCCTTGGTCCATCCTCTGTGAGATTTAATTTCTTTAGCACCTGCTCTGGAAAGATTTTGTTTCTCACAAAATTTCCTCTTCCTTACTCATAAGGAAAATGCATTCTGTCCTTGGCACCTCTGAAAATTGAAGTAAATGATTTCTCTAAGCCTTTCTGCAGGTTTTGCTATTTATTCCATTAAGATTTTCCTTGTCCTCTTGCTCTCTCTTTTTTTTTTTTTTTTTGTGGCCAGTGTTTCCTCAACTTCAAATATGGCTGTTTGCTTTTAGCTATTCTTTATTTTATCCAAAAATGAGGTGTTCATCAGAAACCTGTTCACCTATAGCTCTGACAGTCTCTGTAGTTCAAAGTCTCATAACTAATTAGTGACATCTAACTTGGTTTCTACTTTGGTTTTTTGCCTATTACTAAACAGAATAGGCCACTATAATAACCCTTTTTATTAGCATGATACAAATTCAAAATATTTTCACCATAATCTAACTAACTTGGGATGATGACTGCTTTGTGATTTTATGGGAAAGACAGAGAGAGCAACAAATATAAGACGAGTATTACTTTAATTGGGAGAGAAGAGGGAAGGTGGAAATGATCTAAACCTGCTTAGGGGCTTCAGAGAAGACAGTACAAAGTTTTGACATTTGAAGGGAGACTTGGAGATTAAGTCAGAGTTTGTCAGAAAGTTAAGCCCTTGGGAAAAGTAAAACAGAACACAAGATGCACCATGATGTGGCAGCAGGGAAAAGCATGGTGGGCCATGGAAGCTGAAGTCACTTAGTGTGGCTTGGAAGGAGCTGAAGTCGCTTCGTGTGGCCTGGAAGGAGGAGAGTTAGAATCTGTGGCTGATGAGGTAGGCAGAGTCAACCACATTATGTTTTGATTTTATCATGTAGGTAAAGGAAAGACGGGGGGATCATGTTGAAAGGGGAATTTGATATAATCACATTTGGATGCCATGGGGGTCACTCTGGCAGGAGTGGGGCTGTTGTCAGAAGGTGAGCCTGCAGGCAGGGAGACAAAAGGCTACTGTAAGTATGCAGGTGAGAGATGACAGCCGTGATGTGGGCTGATTGACTGCAAAGGCAGCAGACGTGGGGTGATGAGGGGGCCCCCGTGAGAGAGATGTCTTAGATGATTTTAAAGACAGTGAGTCTTTAGAGGAGGGATCAGCAGCTCTGAAATATTTGACCTGTGTGCAATAGTAGCTCTGTCCCTTATTGTTTACACTATCACGAGAAATTCACTAACTAACCTTTTCAAATCAATTTCTTCATCAGTAAACAGGGACGAAAATGCTAAACCCAAGATTGTTGTAAATAATATATGTAAAGCCCCTGGGAGAATGCCAGTCCAGTGGCCCTTCAAAATGAACTAGCTCTACCTGTTTCCACCCTCCTGGCCATATAAGGTTCTTTGCCTCTAGAAACAGTTATGTTGTTAACTCTCTGAAGAGTGGAATGAAAATTCTAAATTCTGGGGCTACCCTAGCACCCACCTTGTAGAGTATTACTAAATAGTTCAGACTGCAAGTCAGGAATATAAAATCAATCAAACCCTGGCTGAGTAAATTTGGCATAACATCTTATTAGTCACAGGATGAACAGCGATTTCAAAAAACCCTTTGCTTGCCATTTCTCAGAGCTGGAATCAATGTGGAAGGAATGGTGTGGAGGAAGTATTGCTACGTACTCTGTCACTATTATTACCACTATTTGTTCACTACTTGAATTTTATAAGGCATTATAATTTTACTATTTCTACCATCACTATTATCATTAGTTATTCACTACTTGAATTTCATAGGTCACTATAATTTTAACAGACTTTTTAAATGTCTTTTAAATATGTGCTAGACGCTATGTGCCAAATATCTTAATAATGTTATATCACTTGGTTCTCACAATAAACTTATGAGGTAGGAATTGTTCATCTATTTTATAGGTAAGGATATTGAAGCTAAACCACTATTAATAACTTGATCAAGGACACTTGGCTAGGACTTTGGAAAATATAAACTCTGGAAATGAAACTATCAGTTAGCTTTTGCTGAGTAATGAACCACCCTAAGGTGCAGTGGCTTCAAATAACTACCATTTATTATTACTCATGAGTTTAAGGGCCAGTGGGGTGTTGCTGATCATCTGGGTCAGGCTTGGTTGATATTAACTGGGCTTGCTCCTGCATCTGTGGTCAGATGGAGGCCTGGCTGAGACTGGCCGGTCTTGAATGGTCTTTCTGGTTTTTGGCCGGCTCTTGACTGAAGCAGTGGGAGTGACTGGGCCTCATCAACTAGCAGGCCAGGCTGAGCTCATTCACATGGAAGACAGGGAGTGTTCCAAGACCAACAGCAAATGTGAGCAGACACTTAAGGCTCGGGTTCAGAATGTTGCTTCTACTACATCCTTTTGCAAAAGCAGTACAAGTTCAATACGGATATAAAGGATGGAGAAGTAAATTCCACGTCTTGGTGGAAGAAGTGTAAAGAATTGTGGCCATTTTGGTTATCTACCACACGTGCCTATATGTGTTGGGCTCCAAAGTCAATGATCCTGCAGTGCTGCATTTTAATTTTATTTTTATTTTAAGGATAAAAAAACTGAGGTTCAAAGATCTTAACTTGCTCTCTTGGCTGGTAAGCATCTGAACCCTGATATGAAGCCAGGCATGCATGACTCCAACCAGTGAATTTTTGCTGGGTCAGGTTGCTGGAACTTGGTTTTCAGAGTCTGTGAGATGTAGGCATTCACTCTTGTGGGTAGTAGGAGCCTCAGAGATTATCTGACCCATTGGCTGATAGACTTTTGAATCTCATAGGTCACTATAATTTTAAAAGACATTTTGGCAACCAACACAGAGTAGTTAACCTATTTTTTTTCCTCCAAGTCAAGCAAGGCATTTGCTTGTCATTCTCATTTCATTATGAAAAAGAAATTTGATACCAAAAAGCATAATTTGTAAATAAAGGACAGTTGTTTAAATTGAATTAATTCAGTATTGTGAAAAACTTGCTACTTTTGTTTATATTTTGTTGTGGTAGCTTTACATGAGTCCAAAGAGCAGAATTTAGGAGCTACTAACCCAGACTACTATTCTGTTTAAGAATAGTAAAACTTTCCTCTAAACTCTAAAACTTTTCTAACATGTGATCTTCCATTGATTGCCTGCATAATTCTAATGACAGACGGCTCACTATTACCTGAAGCAGCTTATTCCATCTTTGGAGATCTGTACAAAAGAAAGTTTTATTTTATTTTATTGAAACAAAATCCTTCCTGGTGACATCTATACATTAGCTGAAGTTCATCTGTTGGTGCTCAGTTAGAGAAGTTGAATACACTAAGGTGTTTGAAAATAGCCATCATGACTCCCTAAGTTGTCATTACCCCTAGTTCCTTTGGTCTCCAGTTATACAGCATTAGCATTGAGCACCATTTACTTTCATCCTGCTCTCAGGCTCTACTCAGTTTGCCTGCATTTGCCTTCATGTTGATGTAGACCTCAGTTTAACTCTCTGGGCCTGGTCTGATTAGCTGTAGTAGATTAGGTCATCCGTTTTCTCTTTCTACATATGATTTTCTATTAATGAGGTGTAAGGTCATATTAGCCTTTGCACAAAATCTTATCAAGTTGTTGACTTGAGGCTCAAGTTAAGCCTCAATTTCTGTATGAATGAAATGAGAGCACTTTAGAGCTCTTTTAAAGGCTCAATAAATACTTATTATTAAAATCCAATATGACTTCAATAGCATTTATAGAATATATTTTATGAACTAGTCCCTATGATAGTCACTAGGAATCTAAAGAAGAAAAGGTAATTTCTATTCTCAAAGAAATCAAAGTGCAGAAAGTAAAACAAACATGCAAAAACAATAAAGCAACAAGATTATCTTTTTTTTTTTTAGCGTATGTGCCAAATGAGATGGTAGAATAAGAAAAGCAGCATCAATGCCTTCCTGGGGTTCAAAGAAGATTTTGTAGAAGCTGTAGTGTCTGAATTAAGAGCTAGAGATTGTGTAAGATTGGTCACTTGGTCCTGGTTTCCCTACCGCTTGGGGAGGTACTACATCATAGAGATGAAAGAGCACAAGCTTTGGAACCAGAAAATCTGGATTCGAGTCTTGGCTCTGCCACTTCTCACAGGTTAAACTCCCTATATCTTGACTTCCTTTCCAAGGACATTATTGCCCCATCTCAGTGTTGAGAGGATTAAATGAGATAATATGCATAAAGTTATTGGTATAATTCTGGTGCATAATGTCATAGGTATCCTTGTTCCAAGTGACTTAAGATGACCCAAGTATCAAGCACTGCTATCCTGATTGAGGACACACTTTATCTTCCTTTACCTTACCCTCTGTGCACTGCAATGAAGTCTGCACCCAGAGTGCGTCCCTTACATGTCAGAATCTTAAGATAATGGCTTTAGGAAGAACACATGAATGGGCCAAGAGCTGCTGCAGTGAAAAGTGCTGACATTTACCAGAGCATATAGTCTGAGGCAATAACGTTCACATTGCTCTTTTGAAATGTAATCGCCGGAAACTCAAAATTAAAAAAAAAAGTTTTTAAAAATATTTTAAGAAGAAAAATCCAGTCATTTATTTAATAATGAAAGGTTCTATAAATCTACTGAATGTTTTATAGTTTAAAATAACTTTTTAAAATTATACTTCTGAAGCATTTAAACCATTATGTAGTTCTCAAAATTTTATTGGTCATTTTCTCCCTGTGACATTTGTAAACATGTTTGACCAGATAATTCCAATTTAACTATACTTGCAGGTAACAATTAAGCATGTGTTTTCCATTGTTCTTCCTTTTGACTATTTAAATTTTGTTTGATTTTTATTTTATTAATGTGATTTTTGACTTCAGCCAATTGAGTTCTTAATCACTGTAGTGTTTGAAGTCACTGGAAGCTTCTCAAAGGAGAAAAATATAACAGGAAATTTAACTCCTAAATAATGTCTATGCAAGTCTATGGGAATTTTCTTCTATTAAAGAATTACTTCTACTTTTTACAACAGCTGGAAAAAACCCCACATTTTTTTCCTTTTGTTAAATCTTCAGCGTGCTAGAACTCAAAAATATTTTTAAAAAATGAAAATAAATTTGCAGAAAAATCACAGACTAAAGGAATGCAAAAAACAGCCATATGTCCTTTATCCATATTTTACTGTTGTTAACGTTTTGCCCCATTTACTTTACCATTTCTTCTCTTTTTTCCACACAAACATGAGCGTGCATGCGCACACACACACACATACATACATGCATCTTTGGAGAGCCATTTGAGAGTAAGTTGCATCTGTTAGAGCTTTTATCCTAAATATTACAGTGTGTACTTGCTAGAAATAATGGTGTTTTCTTACATAACCACAATGTGGTTATTAATTTCAGCAGATGCTGATATAATACCTTGATATAATCTGCTGTCCCTATTCTAGTTTTGTCAATTGACTCAATAATATCCTTTATATCATTTTTTATCTCCATTATGGGATCAGTCAAAGGCTAAGTATTACCTTTAGTTGCCATGTGTCTTTAGTCTCCTTCAATCTGAAACATTTCTATAGGCTTTCTTTTTCTTTTATGATACTGACATTAAAAAAAATACAGCCTCCTCCCTGCTTAAAATATAGTGTATCTAATTTGCAGGATGGCTATCTCATATTTCCTCATAATTTGCTTCAGTTTATGCATTCTAGGCCACTAAAGTGATGTACTTCTCAGGGCATGGCATTTGAAAATACATGGTGTCCGTCTGCCCCTCATTGGTGATGTTAACTTTGATCACCCAGTCAAGGTCATTTTTCATTTCTCTACTGTTTAGTTACTATTTTTCTCTTTCTCTTACCAATTAGCAAAGTGTAGGGAGACATTTTAAGGTCATGCAAATGCATATCATTCTTCTTATCAAAATTTCCCCATAGATTTAACATCCGTGGATGATTCTTTTGTCTGAACCAGTTTTATACTATGATGGCTACAAAATGATGATGTTTTTCCAACTTCAGAACTTCTTCTGTATTTACCAGTCAGGACTCAGCTAGACAGCCTTCTTTTCTCTATCTATCTATCTATCTATGTATCTATCTATCTATCTATCTATCTATCTATCTATCTATCTATCATCTATCTATATCATAAAAATGGACCCAGGGAGTCCTATTTTTAATGTTCTATAATTAATCATCACCTTTAATTAATTGGTGGTCAAATCATGTCATATTCAGTCAGTGCTGGCCCTTTTAAGCTGACTCCTATGTACTTGTAATATGCTCTCAACCACTTTCTGAGTATTTCCTTACTTTCTGGTACAACTCATTTTTTTCCAGACTCATGTTATACACAACTTGCCCCAGCTTTGAAATCAGCCATCTCTCCGTGGTGCCCTGGTTCCTTTTGGTGGGGAATAGCATTAGAGACAAAATGTGGGAGCTAAGTATGCTCATTGCTACTGGAATGTCTTTGCTTCTAGACTCTTTCAGCAGATAGAGCTAGGAAAGAGCCAGGAAAGGTATACACAAACACATATGTTAGAAAACCTGAATGCCTAACAATAGCCTCCAATTTCAGTTCACCCTCATAGATTCTTTATGTCCTTCTTCTACTCCATGTTTACACATCCCTTCTTCCACAATGAAAACTCTGGATCCCATCAACATCAAAACGTTTCTTTATTTGCTCACTTCCATAATACACGTAAAATAGTTTTAGAATTGCTTCACTTAAACCACTACAAAAAACAAATTCATTAAAAATAATTCAGAATGTATAGTTTCCCATCCTCAACCCTGCCCAAAACTGAGCATATGTATAGTTGAATGCAGTGTTCATATAACTTTTGTTAAACTTTTCTACCTTTTTCTCTGGTCAGTGAGGTTATACAATTCATTTGAAACACACTTGGGTTCACTTTTATGGTTTGCTTTCAGAACTTTTTTTGCCCTTCCCATATTTATTGGACACATTTTATTTTCTTTAAAATGTAAAACATTAACAGTTTTTGAAGCCAAAGCCCTATAAGCAGCTCTATTTAGAGGAGTGTCACTCTTTCCTATATCTGTTTCTGCTTGTTTCCTCATCCCTATAGGTAACCAACTTAATTGTTTTCTGGTTTTCCTTTCCTTGTTTCTTTTCTTTCTTTTATGGGGGGTAAGGTTAAGCAGAGACTTCTATGTTTTCCCATTTTCTTTTATATTTTACACAAAAGATAGCATACTGTATAAGTTACTTTGCATTTTGCTTTTGCACTTAACAGTATCTCCTGGAAATTGCTCCAAATTAGAGTGTAGAGATCATCATTTTTTTAACAGCAGCATAGTACTCCATTGTGTATATATACTATGGTTTATTCAGCCTGTCTCTTATTCTTGGATATATTTAGGTACTTTCCAATATTTTTCATATAAAAGTGGTATTGCACTGGATAACACTATGTATATGTAATAATATACATATATTAAAGGTGTATATTCAGGGTTAAATCTTAGAAGTAATATTGCTAGGGTTAAGGGTAAACACATAGGTAGTTTTAAATATGTTGTCAAATTATCCTCGATAGGTGTTACAGCAGTTTGCATTTCCGCTAGTAGAAGAGTGCCTGGGAAACTCAAAATTTTGATCTTTATGCTCATATAATGATAACTCAGAAGGGATTCAGGAGCCAGGACAGAATGTAGATCAAACGTTAGGTGTAAAATTTAGTGGGAAAAGGGATGCCCATACAAAATCAATTCACAAAATGCTTTTACAGACCCTTGGACACTATCTGCTTGAGGGCACGGTGGTCTTATTGAATTTTTCTCTTTGCGGTTAGGTATCTCTTACTAGGCATCTTAGCAAGATGCCTAACACACTGTAGGTGTTCTGTAGAGATTGACTGTTTAAATGAATTAAAGAATAAACTGGCAAAAATCTGACATTGCTCATGGGAATAAACAAACCTGGCTAGGAGATTATTTTGAAGGGACAAATCTCACCTCTCTCCTCATCCCTCCTAGACAGGCATTTCCTTGTTCCTGGGGACTGAGCAGTTTGAAGTTTCCAAAGATGAAAACATGTAAATTGTCCTTGCATAAGGAGATGAGGCCGCACAGAGGCCTATTGTCTGCAGGGACATTGAGAGCTCTGTGGTGAAAGAGGATTGTCCTCAACTGCAGCCTGGTCTTTTTTAGCCTGAGCATTGCCTTTTCTCTCTGGAATGTAATATTCTACCCATGCCCTCTGAGTGGCATTGTGCAGTAGCAGGGTCAGGAATGGGAGGGTGCAGGTGGGGAAATGATCTCTATATAGGCAACCCAATAAGTCAGAGGCAGCATCAGAGGGCATGGCTAGGCCTGGGTCTCTGAATAAGTGCTTTGTGCAGGTCTTGGTGGCAGTGGCTGGAGAAGCACCTTCCTCTTGCAGCTTACCTGGTGGCTGAACAAAGCAGCCTTTCAGGCCTCGGGCCCCACAGCAAACATTGTGCAGGTGATTGACCTGCTCTCTTGCCCTGCAGTGGCCCAAGGATTGCATTTCTGCCTGGCATTTCTTCTAGGTCACCACTAGGGCCCGTTCTTCTTCCAGAATGTAGGGGAAATGGTGACGACAGCCCATCAGGGGATGGGGCACTGGTTCCAAGGTCAGACAGGTTACTAGGACTCTGAGGGCATGTTTTCAGAATCACAGGGAGCAGGCACAGCTAATATAGCTATCTATTGGCTCTTGGCATGGTCCACACTACATTAGCAAGCACTCTTTCCCTGGCTTCCAGCATTTATAAAATTTCTTTTCTCACTTGATCAACTCCATGATAGTCTTGGGAGGTCCCTGGGACAAAATTTACATGGAGATAGTGAAATCATACTGTGCTGAAGTGCATCCAGGGTGGTGTAGTCTTCTGACTCTCAATTCAATTTTTTGGACACAATTATGCACAGTATCATGGGGATTAGTGTGATGATGGGGCAAAATTATATGCTGTAACCTTATTTTGGGTTTTGTTCTGGCTACTCTGAAGAGACCTGAAAGGACAAGAGATGTTTTCCTCTTCCTTATCATAATAAAAGAGGTGAATCTTCCTGTTCTGAGTTTGAGTTCCTTGTCTAAGGGATTGTTAATAGTTTCTATGGTATCAGGGTTAAAAGCAAAAATTGTAAAGCACCTGGAAGAAAACACACATAATTCTATTTGGACTAATAAACTCATGGTTTATAAGGTGCTGTGGGCCCAGGAAATAGAACGGGGTTCACTCAAAGGCGAAAGGAGATGTTTTCCTTTTCTGTGGTGGAGACAGGGGTAGGTAGTGTTTTTAGTGTTTCCATGAGTGGCGGAGATCTGTGGCCTATATGTCTGATGCATCAAAAATGGGGAGGTGTCTGTGAGAGGATTGTGGAGGCTGACACTGAAGCTTTATGAGCAGGCATTGGTTCTGTGGTCAGGCCTCTATTGAGTGAAAAGGACTGCTGTGAAAGTACATCGGAGCTCACCTGAAGCATTCTCACCTGCTAGATGGGGGAGGACAAGTTCGTCCAGTAGCCTCGTGCATGAAACAGACGATTGGAAGATGACAACATGGTGGAGCAATCTCTCACTTTTTGGACACCATGTCAACCTCCTTGATTGTCTTTAAAACCCTAGGAAGAGAAGGAATTCCCCTTCAAAAGTGACTGAAATGGAATCCTTCTCATCTGTAGCAAGCTGGGACTCAGAGCCAAATTTAATTCACTTAAAGAAAGTGAAATGATTTGTTCATTTATTCATTCAACGAAATTTATTGAGTGGTTACTATGACTCAATATGATCTCAAAGAATGTCAGTATGTCCTTCTCTGGACACCTTAACAAAGTTTGATTAAAATGAATTCGTTAGATATTTGGCCTCTGTCATGATTCTTTTCTTTGTCATGCTCCCTCTTCATGAATCTTTGACCCACAGTGTTTGCATAAATCTGACTCTTTCTCCAAAATGTTGTTCAAATACTTCCTTTTTTTGGCAGATACTCATGTTCTCCCATCCAACCCATAAATCAAGGTATAGCTGGGTTTCAGCTTGAGCATGGGCCGTGTCTGCTTACAGGTCCAGGCGTGCTTGAGGCTATTGGGAAAACTTCAGGTTTATATCTGATGGAAATATTTTTGGGGATATTGAGGATCCTCCTGTGAAAGAAGTCATAATGTTTCCACTTGTGAAATCCAGACAGACACATCTGGGCATGTCTGGAGAACCAGTTGAGAGGCCTTAGGTTTTAGGAAGTGGGTAGCTGACTCCCAAGAAAAAAACTGTGCTCTGGCTGCCATTTGGGTTTGTTTCCTAGCCTGTCTTAGGCTTTTTTAAAGGGTGCATCTTAAGCAGCACAGAGTTGCCACACATAGAAATGAAAATAACTGCTTTGTTTAAATATCTGCAAACTTTGGGATAAGAGGCATACAGTTTGGTACTGCTTTCTCTGTTCTTGGAGGTTTATGCAAAAGGGATACAAATGCTCTTCTCCATTTGTCAGAATATTACCAAAATTTTTGATGTTTAACCCACATCAAAGTCTTTGGGTCATTGAACATGAGGCTTGGCAGAGCAGAGGTAACACTGCTGTGGAATCTTGGTCTAGGGGATAAATCAAAATAATCAGAGACAAGTCTCAATCAGTTTAGAAGTTTGGAGCTTGATTTTATGCATTTCAGAGGGAAAGAAGTTACAGGCAGATGTCAGTCAATACATGTAAGGTAGGCATTGGTTCAGTCTCAAAAGGCAGGACAACTTGAAGTGGAGGGTGAAGTCGGGGTGTCCTTCCAGGCCAAATATTTTCTCATTGGCAATGGTTTAAATATTTAAGCTATTATCTAAAGACCTGGAATCAATGGAAAGGAATATATGCATTAAGATAAGGAATTGTGGAGACCAAGGTTTTTATTATGTAGATGAAGCCTCCAGGTAGTAGGCTTCAGAGAGAGTAGATGGTAAATATTTCTTGTCAGAGTTAAAAACATCCCAGACTCTAAGTTAATCTTTCTTGGATCAGGAACAGACCTGGAAAGGTAAGGGGAATCTCTCCAGAATGTAGATTTCCTTGACAAGAGACAGATTTGCAGAGCCATTTCAAAATATGTCACTTAAGTATATTTTGGGGTAAAATACTTCAATTTCTTTCAAGACCTGCTATCTGTCATGTAATGTTATACTGGAGTCACACTGAAATTTGATATTTCATTGTTACAAAGAGTCTTTTGTCAGTCTTAAGATTTCTATGTTCATGTTAATGATGGTCAGTTATGCCTGAATTCCAAAGGGAGAAGGATATAATGAGGCAAGTCTGACTCCCCCTTTCCCATCATGGCTTCCACTAGTTTTCCAGGTTTACTTTGGAATGCCCTTGGTTGAGAGGAGGGTTCATTCAATTGGTTGGGGGGCTTAGAATTTTATTTTTGGTTTACAAGGGCTTGGTTGAGTACTACAGAGGAGCAGTGGGCACCTTGATGCCTAGTATCCAGGCGGAGGCCTGCATTAGTAGACTTGTTCAGGAATAACGAGTTAGATTCTGCCTGTGGAAGTCCAGAAATTATTTGGTGGAAAGATCTTGAAGATGATGGAGAGTCCTGTTTTAGTCCAGTGGGAACAGAATGCTACAATATTTGTGGTGTTTTGGGTTAATGTAATCCAGAAGCAGAGAGAGTGGGGGAAGGAATGATGGGCAGTAGGGAAAGCTCATGGACAACACTGTGGCAAGTCCAAGGCCACTTGAGCTCATCACTAGGAGAAGGTTGTGTTTTAAAAAGATAATTTTGGCTGGGCGTGGTGGCTCACACCTGTAATCCCAGCACTTTGGGAGGCCAAGGCAGGTGGATCATGAGGTCAGGAGATTGAGACCATCCTGGCTAACATAGTAAAACTCCGTATCTACTGAAAATACAAAAAAAAAAAAAAAAAAAAAAAAAATTAGCCGGGTGTGGTGGTGGGTGCCTATAGTCCCAGCTACTCAGGAGGCTGAGGCAGGAGAATGGTGTGAACCCGGGAGGCAGAGCTTGCAGTGAACTGAGATCACGCCACTGTACTCTAGCCTGGGTGACAGAGCGAGACTCCGTCTCAAAAAAAAAAAAAAAAAAAAGGATAATTCTGGAGGCAGGCATATCACATTTCTTAATATTTCCAGGACTGCTTCTGGCCACAGGATATGCCTGGTCCAGGAAATGGCCACATTTCCTCCCTCAGGACCTTTGCTTGGATGGGCTGTCTTGGAAATAAAGTGAACAACTAGTCTTTATTCTGAATTCTCTTTTGATAACTCTGTTCTCTAGTTATTAAAGAGTACTTTAACTTAGAGGTATTTGTTTATAATCCTTCATTTTGTGAGTTTTTTTTTTTTTTTGATAATCAAAGCTTTGCCTCAAGAACTAATTTTTGCCTACATTATAGGTTTCTAGAAACAATTCTGGGACAGTATTGAAATATGAATAATAAATGAAATATAATCCCTCCAGTTGGATTCTCAACCCTCCCATATTTTTTCCATTTTATCCTGAATTTATAAGCATACTCCCATCCTTAAGACTTTTGCTTGCTTTTTAAGGCACCCAGTAATGTTGATTAACCTTCACCTCTCCCTTGACTCAAACACACACACTCACACACCACACTTCTCTCATCCCATTCCTGAGGTGCTTGACCTCCTCTCACCAGAAACAGTGGCTCTCTAAAGCAAAAGCTCAGGGAATTACTTTGAAGAGATGATGAGCCATGCAGTTTGAAAAATTACAGCTAGAACTGGGCAAGGTGGCTCAGTGGCTCATGCCTGGAACTGTAGCATTTTGGGAGGCTGGGATGGATGAATTGCTTGAGCCCAGGAGTTCAAGACCAGCCTTGGCAACATGGAAAAACCCTGTCTTTACAAAAAAATACAAAAATTAGCTGGATGTGATGGCATGCACCTGTAGCCCCAGCTACTTGGAAGGCTGAGGTGGGAGAATTGTTTGAGCCTGGGAGGCAGAGGTTGCAGTGAACTGAGATTGCACCACTGCCCTTTAGCCCAGGCGATAGAGCCAGACCCTGTCTAAAAAAAAAAAAAATTCCAACTGAAATGTTGCTGTTTCCAGAAAGTCATGGAATGCCCAGCTTTTCAGCATGGAAGCCTATTGACCCTTATGCCATTTACAACTACTTTCAGGATTATGCTAGTCTTTTAAAAAAGTCAAGTATTATTTGATTACATTTTCTGTACTGGGAATGTAGGAATTTTGCATATGTGACATGGAAAGCAATATATGTTGGAGTCCAAATATAGGAATCAACCAAAATAATTATTGTAAACAAAGTAATAATTGTCATTATATTGCCATGCATGCCATTGGGATAATAAGGGGACCTTCTCCTATGGTATTTTTGCGTGGTGAAGATCCACAGGGCTATGAAAGATGGGCTGAGGAGTCACATGGGCAGGGCAGGAGGGCAGATTTTCATGGGTAATTGTAATGACCTGGTGCACATCTTTCTGGAAACTGATTAATGTAGTTCTTAGCCATTTGCATATTTTTGTGAGTGACAACTATTTTAAGATATTAAATTGAAATTGGTCCATTATATTATTATCTTTTAAAACAATAATTAAGCTCTTTAACAGTTTGGATAACTGAACTTTAAGAGTATTATTAATCTGGAAAGATCAGAGCTGGAACATTGCTGTTAAAGGAATGCATTTATTCTTTTTTAATATGTCGTATATAGAAAGCACGTAAAATGGAACTTAAAGTTAACTTATTGCCTTAGTTTGTTTGTGTTGCTATAAAGGTATACTTGAGGCTGGGTAGTTTATAAAATTAAAAAATGATTATTTGGCTGTTGGCTCTTTGGGCTGTACAAGAAACATGGCACCGGCATCTGTTCAGCTCCTGGTGAGAGCTCAGGCTGCTTCCACTCATGGCAGAAGGCTAAGGGGTGCTGGTGTGTGCATGGTGAGAGAGGAAGCAAAGGTGAAAAGTGGGAGGTGCCAGGCTCTTTTTAACAACCAGTTCTTATGGGAACTAACAGAGCAAGAACTCACTCACTACTGTGCGAATGGCAACAAGACATTCATGAGGAATTTGCCCTCAGGACCCAAATACCTCCATTAGGCCCTACCTTCTAACATCACTACTCTGAGGATAAAATTTCAATACGAGGTTGGAGGGGACAAACATCCAAATTACAGCACTTACTTTATCAATTTTCTCAACAAAACTATAAAATATGCAACCCTATTTTCAATGTTAGAATTTGCTAAAATGGCTAGCCCTTCTTTTCCCTTTAAAACTACTTTAAAGAGTAAAATACTAAATAAATGGAAGAAACCTAAAAATCAGGTCAGCTGATTTATGGTCATGTGATTTTTAAAAATCTTTTCTCTAACCAGGCCTGCATATGTAAAGGAAGGCTCAAACCTTCCATAGAGTTTCAAATCCTCTTCTACCCAAATACTGTATTTCCTCAGAACTGGCATAACGTTTCTTGGTCAAGCCATATAACCTGTTCTAGAAGGGAACCCCGTCTGTCTCATTTTTATGTGTACAAAAAATGGTTAAAATGGGACAATGCTACTTTTTTTTTTTTTTTTTTTTACCCTGAATGGTGGCTGCCAGCTATTAAAATGCTAATTACCCCAAAAATACAAAAACACCAAATACAGGAGCCAAAGACAGCCAGAAAACAAGAGGAATGAAGTCTACTGAGTGATTAATCATTTGATTAACCAGGTAAGTCTCTGGCACATTACTAATTAGCTCACTTACAAAGCCCTGCACTGAACAGCCCTGGTTTGATTAAAGAGGTGCCGAGCATTCAAACCCTGATGCTTGAGCTGCTTTTATAAAACAAAATGTGACTTTCATTCTAAGCTCATCTCTGTAATCCAGAGATGACTTCTCAGGCCTCTGACACTCAGATCTAGGCAAATAAATCAAACAGCCAGAAAATAGTCCTGTGAAAACAGCTCAGAGAATATAATCTGTCTTCTAGGACTCTTTATTCTAATTTGTAAAGGACATTGTCTAAATTCTGAGGTTGCAGTAACTACTTGTTGATGACCCATTGGGTTATCTGCAGGCATTGGTAGAAGACTCTGCCTTTGTAGAAAGTCATAAATCTGCTCTCACTCCACTCTATTCCTGTGGTAGGATTTATGAGATTTAAAAGAAGATGTTTGACATCGTTATTACAGATCTTCTCAACTTTACTATGGAGTTTGCCTTTAAAATATATTCACAGTTTATTTCTTCTTGGCTAAGTATTTCTATTCTTAGTCATTTTAATGGATTCTTTTTTCCCTGGATGGAAACATCCATCTTCTCTGTGGTACTAATTTAGAGTGATCCTGACTGCCTACAAAATTAAGGAGGTATATTAGACTCTTTCTGCTCCATGATTCTACTTTGGATTCTCATACAGAATCTTTGCTTCTTTATTTTTTCAGCTTGCTTAAAATAACTGAATACTTTTTCAGGCTGTATACTGTACCAATGAGTCTGGCAACAATGCTATTGTAGTTTTCTTTGTAACTACTGCAGGAATTAAAAAAAAAAAAACTAAGAAATGTTGGTTGGGTTAGTGGAAGTACAGTGTTAAGGTCAAAGCCAAATTCTTATGATATTTCAGGTTGATCACATCATGGCTGGATATCACCTCCCCTCTGGGTGCCATATTCTGAAGGGTTATTTTCAAAACAGAGCTTGTCTAACAATGGCCAGGAAAGAGAGGGTCGTGTTGGGACATCTTGTCATGGGGGAATAGCTAAGGAACTGAAGAAGAGACCAGAGTGGATATGAACATAGCACCTGTCTTTAAATACCTGAAAAATGGAATGAAATATACTCTTGTTCACTGTTATAACTGCAACATGTAGCAAAGTGCCTGGAAAGAGCAAGCATAAGCAACAGTGATCATGACTTTTTGAACACATAGTATGTGCGAGACATTGTAAACCATTATTTTTGCTTACCCTGTCTTACTTAGAAATTATTATTATCTCCAATATATAGTTGAGGAAGTTTAGGCTCAGAAAGATTAAGAAACTTGTTCTAAAGTGCATGGTACATATCTAATCTAGGAGTCAAGACAGGTCTGTGTCCGGGGCCTGAGTACATCTTTCCATGGCAGCCTGACTCTCATGGCACCAATCTTGATGCCACAATGAGCTTAATATTCACTGGGGGTCTGAGTTGGAACTTTCGTGACCAAATCTTAGCACTTGCATTTTTTTTGCTTATGGATGAGGAATTGAGGTTTGGGGAACTGAGGTTACATAACTGGTATATTCCAGAATCAGGACTAAAAACCCAAGACTTTCTACAAAACCCAGTCTCTTGATCACTATGTTCTGTCTCCTCTCTGCTATGAACAACTCAATACGTGCTTGATTTTAGCTTGATCTGGACAAAATACTACTGTTTTAAGTGAGAATCTCCATTATATCTACCTTCTTCTGCTTAACTTTTGAAAACTGGGAACCCCCTTGTTTTCTGTACCTGAATTCTCGGTTTACCCTTAACTGGTATTCAGTTTTTCTCTGGATTCTTTATCTGCCCTGCTCCAGCTGACCTTCCTGTTGGAAATGCAGATAATTATTATCTAAGTTTACTAAGTGTTTTGTGTAGTGTCAACATATCAGATCTAGTACAGCACTAAGTGCTTATCCTCCCAACATTTAAATATTACTTTTAACAATCTCGTGAATAGAATTATTATTGCCTATATTTCACAGATTAGCAATCACAGTCTCAGAGAGGTTAAGCATATTCTCAAGGTCACACAGCTAGTTAATTTAGCCAGGGAAATCAGGCCAGAGAAAGAAATTAAGGATACCCAAATAGGAAGAGAGGAAGTCAAACTATCTCTGTTTGCAGATGACATGATCTTATATCTATAAAACCCCATAGTCTCAGCCCAAAAGCTCCTTCAGCTGATGAACAACTTCAGCAAAGTCTCAGGATAGAAAATCAATGTGCAAAGTTTACTAACATTCCAATACACTAACAACAGTCAAGCCAAGAACCAAATCAGGAACACAATTCCATTCACAATTGCCGTAAAAAGAATAAAATACCTAGGGATACAGGTAACCAGGAAGAAGAATGATCTCTACAAGGAGAACTACAAAAAATTGCTCAGAGAAAACAGAGATGACACAAACAAATGGAAAAACATTCCATGCTCATGAATATGAATAATCAATAGCAATAAAATGGCCATACTGCCCAAAGCAATGTATAGATTAAATGATATTCCTATTAAACTACCATTGACCTTCTTCACAAAACTAGAAAAGTCTATTTAAAAATTCATATGGAACAACAACAAAAAGAGCCCAAGTAGCCAAGGCAATCCTAAGCAAAAAGAACAGAGCTGGAGGCATCATGCTACCTGACTTCACTCTATACTACAGGGCTACAGTAACCAAAATGGCATGATACTGGTACAGAAACAGACACATATGCCAATTAAACACAATAAAGAACTCAGAAACAAGGGTGCCCACCTACAACTATCTGATCTTTGACAAACTTGACAAAAACAATCAATGACAAAAGCAAACTTGACAAAAACAAAGGATTGCCTATTCAATAAATGGTAATAGGATAACTGACTTAGCCATATGCAGAAGATTGAAACGACCCCTTCCTTTTACCATATACAAAAATCAACTCAAGATGGATTAAAAACTTAAATGTAGAACTCAAAACTATAAAAAACCCTGAAGGACAACCTAGGCAATAACATTTTGGACATAGGAACAGGAAAAAATTTCATGATGAAGACGACAAAAGCAATTGCAGCAAAAGCAAAAATTGACAAATGGTATCTAAGTAAACTAAAGAGTTTCTGTACAGCAAAGGAAACTATCAACAGACTAAACAGATAACCTATAGAATGGGGGAAAAGTTTTGCAAACTATGCATTGAACAAAGGTCTAATGTCCAGCATCTATAAGGAACTTAAACAAATTTACAAAGAAAAAACCATTAAAAAGTGGGCAAAAAAATGAACAAACACTTCTCAAAAGAAGACATGCATATGGCTAACGATCACAGGAAAAAAAGCTCAACATCACTAATCATTAGAGAAAAGGAAAACAAAATTGCAATGAGATACCATCTCATACCAGTCAGAAGGGCTATTACTAAAATGTCAAAAAATAACAGATGCTGAATTGATTGTAGAGAAAAAGGAATGTTTACACACTTTTTGTGGCAGTGTGAATTAGTTTAACCATTGTGGAAGACAGTGTGGTGATTCCTCAAAGACCTAAAGACAGAATGAACATTCAATCCAGCAATCTCATTACTGAGTACATATACAAAGGAATATAAATTCCATTATAAAGACACATGCATATACATGTATAGTGCAGCACTATACACAATTACAAAGACATGGAATCAGCCTAAGTATCCATCGATGATAGAATGGATAAAGAAAATGTGGTACATATACACTATGAAATAGTATGCAGGCATAAAAAGAATGAGATCATGTCCTTTGCAGGAACATGGATGGAGCTGGAGGCCATTATCTTTACAAAACTAATGCAGGAACAGGAAACCAGATACTTCATGTTCTCACTTATAAGTGGGAGCTAAATGATGAGAACACATGAACACATAGAGGGGATCAACACATACTGGGGCCTACTGGAGGATGGAGGGTGAGAGGAAGGAGAAGATCAGGAAAAATAATGGGTACCTGGGTGATGAACTTGTCTGTAAACAAACCCCCATGAGACAAGTTTACCTGTAAAACAAACTTGCACATGTGCCACTGAACTTAAAAGTTGAATAAAATATTTATTGACCAGCTTTAGAAAAGCTTTTATATTTTACTATTACTCAATGTATACTTTTACAAATATTGTTTCTTGATAGAAACAAGCACAGTCTTATAAAATATTGATATCTGTTAAAAAATGAATGGACAATTCAGGTTAATAGTAATAATAACAACAATAATACATATATTATTTCTACTATGTGCATGCTACTATGTTCCCTTCATGCTTCCCTTCACTTGCCAATGTTTCCTTCTTTCCTTGCAAAGAACATAAAAAGCCTCTTATTAATCAGTTATCACTAGGTAAGTATCATTGTATTAGTTGTTCTCACACTGCTATAAAAAACTACCTGAGACTGGGTAATTTATAAAGAAAAGAGGTTTAATTAACTCATAGTTCTGCAGGCTGTACAGAAGGCATGGTTAGGGAGGCTTCAGGAAACTTACAATCATTGTGGAAGGTGCAGGGGAAGGAAGGAAGTCTCCATTCGGCCAACAGGAGAGAAAGACAGAGAAGTAAAAGACACACTTTTAAACAAGCAGATCTTGGGAGAACTCTATAACAAGAACAACAAGGAGAAAGTCTACCCCCATGATTCAATCACCGCCCACCAGGCCCCTCCTCCAACACTGGGAATTACAATATGACATGAGACTTGGTTGGGGACACAGAGTCAAACCATAGTATTCCACCTCTGGCACCTCTCAAATCTCATATTCTCACATTTCAAAAGACAATCATGCCTTCCCAAGAGTCCCCCAAAGTTTTAACTCTTTCCAGCATTAACTCAAAAGACCGAGTCCAAAGTCTCATCTGAGACAAGGCAAGTCCCTTCTGCCTATGAGCCTGTAAAATAAAAAACAAGTTAGTTACTTCAAAGATACAATGGGTGTATTGGCATTGGGTAAATGCCCCTGTTACAAAAGGGAGAAATCATCCAAAACAAAGGGGCTATAGGCCCTATGCAAGTTTAAAACCTGACAGGGCAGTCATTAAATCTTAAAGCTCCAAACAATCTCCTTTGACTCCATGTCTCACATCTAGGCCACACTGATGCACAGGGTGGACTCCTAAGGCCTTGGGCAGCTCCACCTCTGTGACTTGGCAGGGTACAGCACACTAAACTGGTTTCACAGGCTGGCATTGAGTACCTGTGGCTTTTCCAGGTGCATGGTGCAAACTGTTGGTGGATCTACCATTTGGGGTCCTGGAGGATGATGGCCCTCTTCTCACAGCTCCCCTTGGCAGTGCCCCAGCTGGGATCCTTTGTGGGGCCTCCAACCCCACATTTCCTTTCCATGCTGCCCTAGTAGAGGTTCTCCATGAGGGCTCCACCCCTGAAACTGACTTCTGCCTGGACATCCAGGTATTTCCATACATCCTCTGAAATCTAGCAGAGGCTCTGAAGCCTCAACTCTTGCCCTCTGTGCACCCATAGGCTTAGCACTAAATGGAAACCTTGGCTTGCACCCTCTGGAGCAGTGGCCTGAGATGTATCTAGGGCTTCTTTAGCCATAGCAGGAGGACCAGCTAGGATGCAGGGAACAATGTTCTGAGGTTGTGCAGGGCAGTGGGGACCTTGGCCAAGTCCACAAAACCATTTTTCCCTCCCAGGCCTTCGGGCCTGTGATGGGAGGGGCTGCTGTGAAGGTATCTGAAATGTCTTGGAGGCATTTTCCCCATTGTCTTGATTATTAACATTTGGCTTGTCTGTACTTATGCACATTTATGCAGCAGACTTGAATTCCACTCCAGAAAAATGATTTTCATTTCTGTTACATGGTCAGGCTGCAAATTTTCCAAACTTTTATGATCTGCTTCCCTTTTAAATATAATTTCCAGTTTCAGGTCATTTCTTTGTTTATGCAAATGAACATAGGCTTTTGGAAGCAGTCATGCCACATGTTGAACACTTAGCTGCTTAGAAATTTCTTCTGCCAGCCACCCTAAATTGTCTCTCTCAAGTTCAAAGTTCCACAGATCTCTACAGCAGGGGCACAATGCCACCAGTCTCTTTGCTAAAGCATAACAAGAGTGACCTTTACTTCAGTTTCCAATAAGTTCTTCATCTCCATCTGAGTCCTCCTCAGCCTGGACTTCACTGTCCATATCACTATCAGCATTTTGGTTACAACCATTCAAAAGTCTCTAGGAAGTTTCAAACTTTCTCCCTTCTTCCCGTTTTCTTCTGAGCCCTTCAGAGTGTGTCAACCTCTGCCCCGTTCCAAAGTCACTTCCACATTTTCAGGTATCTTTATAGTAATGCTCCACTTCTTTGGTACCAATTTTCTGTATTAGTTCATTCTCACACTGCTATAAAGATCTACCTGAGACTGGGTAATTTATGAAGAAAAGAGGTTTAACTGACTCATAATTTCTGTAGGCTGTACAGGAGGCATGGCTGGGGATGCCTCAGGAAACTTACAATTATGGTGGAAGGGGAAGGGGAAGCAAGCATGTCTTCACATAGATGACAGCAGAAAGAGAGAGAGAGAGAGAGAGAGAGAAAGAGAGAGAGAAGGGCGTGTTGCTACACACTTAAACAAACAGATCTTGGGGGAACTCTATCACAAGAACAGCAAGGGGGAAGTCCACCTCTGTGATTCAGTCACCTCCCACCAAGCCCCTCCTCCAACACTGGGAATTACAATTCGACATGAGATTTTGGTGGAGACACAGAGGCAAACCATATCAATCATCTTCTTCATTATCATCAATTTAGGTAAAAAACTGTAGAAAGGTATAAACAAAAATATGTCACTCATGTCTTAGAGACAATAATGAACTATCAAACAAGGAGACTGAGGCTTACAGAAATGGTGTGACTTTCTCATAGTCATTCAGCTGATAAACAAGCCTTATGCCTTGATTTCAGTGCCATAAAGGTTGGATGGCATAAGCATATATATTTTAAAGAGGAGCAAATGGATAATTTAGATGTTAGTTAAGGAGAAATAGACAATGATGGAAAAACGTTCAAAAGACTTAGAAAAGTTGGTGAAAACTTATAGAAATGTCATGAAGGCCTTAGTAAGGCATAAATAAAAAACGTTTAGTGACATTAACCTGTCTGTAAAGCTATGTTTCAGTGGACAAAGGAGCCCTTTTTAGTTCAGAGGAGATTTAGTTAAGTGGACCCTCCTGGTTAAGGAAATGTAAAAACCAGGTGAATATACATCTATGATTCTAGAAGATGAGTATAGCTGGATTTGTGTACATTGGGCATATGTGTGTAATTTTTCAAAGGCTGTGCTCCTTAGAGTCTTTGATATGTGGAGTGGTGGTGATAGTTTGCCTTCTGAGATAGAGAAATCAATATCCAAACTTCTACTTCATATGGTGTGAAGTTAGGGAACTTTGCTGAGTGGATTGGATTGGAGCAAGATGTGCTGGCAAGAAAGGGCCCCCCAAAACCCAATGACCCCAAAGAGTAATTCATTTGGCGGGAAGAGAAATCTGATGACTTCTAGATTTATATCTCCAGTCCGGAACTAATGCCCAGGCTCGTATATCCCACCTAACATCTCCATTAACTAGGTCCAAAATATAATCTCTTGATTGCTGAAATATTCCATTGGTTTTCCATCTTGCCTAGAGTAAATGTCTAAGTCCTTATGTGGCTTCCAAGGCCCTTTGTGATCTTAGCCTCTGCTTACTTCTCACTCCTTATCTCTGCTGTTCTCTACTTGGTTCTCTCTACTTCACCCACACAGGCATCCTAGCTGTTTCTCGGCCATGGCAGGTATGCTCTGGCCTCAGGGCTTTTACATCTGCTGTCTTCTCTGCTTCAACTGCTCTATCTCCAGATATTCACAATGCTTGTCTCCTTGCTACATTTAGATGTCAGATGATACTTCATCAGCAAGGCCTTCCATAAACCGCCCACCTAGAATAATAGCCAGGACTCCTTTATTCTCCCACTCACTCCCCTGCTTAATACTTTACTTCTGTATCTTATTTTATTTTTTTCATGTGCCTATAACTATCTGACATATTTTATATGCGTAATTTATTGGGCTGGTGGTGGACCAGTATCTGTCAGATCTTACAGGCCCAGTCTTCAATAGTGACACCTTGTGGCAGGAGAGGCAACATTAGCAGAGAGCTGACTTTAGACCCTCCAATTTCCTCTGTGGCTGGCATTTGTAATCAGGACTGAGTAAGCCCCTGCGGTCTTGGACAATTCTAGGTGGTGTGTTTTTTTATTCATTGCATGTTTTGCAATAAGGTAATATATTCACATGGTCTAAAATGCAAAAGTAGCAAAAGATATCTGGTGAGTCTCCCACTCACCCCTGCTCCTAGTCACCCAGAATTCCTCCTCTGACGTGACCAGTTTCTCATGTAGCCTTCTAGAGATATTCTTTGCGTGTATAAGCAAATACATATACAGATGTATATTTTTTTCTTTTTTGCACAAAGTATAGAATATTATATCCATAGTTCTGTGTCTTGTCTGTGGATTTGTTTTATAAATAAGAGGCCATGTAAAGTGCAGAATTTGTGTACGGTATGTTGAATTTTTACTCAAGTATATACCCATGTGATCACCACCTGGATTAAGATATCTATTTCCTGTACCCCAATGTCTCCCTTATGCCTCTTCCTATTCTCTCCAGAGATAATTGCTATTCTCACTTTATCACCACCTTTTAGTTTCTCCTGGTCTTGAATGCCATGTAAATGGAGTCATATATTATGTGCTATTGTGTTTCTGTTTCAATCCAAGCTATGTACTTTTTAATAGAAAATTATTTCTTGATGATTGTACCTCATAAGGATGAAGGACATACAGAACTTTGTCCTCCTCTTTTGTGATAAAGAATGCACCATGCTTTATTTCACCACTCCGTCCTGATGTAGATGGGACTTGCAAGTAAACATGCACAAGCACACGTGCAAGTGTATCTGTCGACTGAATACAAGGAAGTGGAATTGGTGGGTCAAAGGCTATGTACCTGTATACTTTTGATAGGTGTTTCATTTAGTGCTTGTAGCAATGTACAATCAACAATATACAAGAATGCCTTTTTCCCACACCTTTGCCATCTGAGTATGTTTTCAAACTTTGGATCATTGTCAGTTTGGTTTTTTATTTTTGAGATGGAATCTCACTCTGTCATCCAGGGTGGAGTGCAGTGGCACGTGATCTCAGCTCACTGCAAGCTCTGAGTAGCTGAGACTATAGGCGCCCCCCACCGTGCCCAGCTAATTTTTTGTGTTTTTAGTAGAGACTGGGTTTCACCATGTCAGTGAGGATGGTCTCGATCTCCTGACCTCGTGATCCGCCTGCCTCGGCCTCCCAAAGTGCTGGGATTACAGACGTGAGCCACCACGCCTGGCCCCATTGCCAGTTTTTAAAAGCAAAATGGCATCTCAGTATATTTTCTCATTATGAGTGAGACCGAACATCATTTCTTATTTTAAAGACCCATTTGTATTTTTCTGTAAACTACGTACATATAACTTAACTGTTTTCAAATTCGTTAGTGATATTTTCTCTCACTGGTTTCTGAGCACAATTTATATATTAGGAAAATTATCCCTTTGATGTGATATGAATTACAAACATATCTTTGAAATATTTTGTCTTTGGACTATTTTTAAGCCATTTATGAATGGCTAAAATGTTTTACTTTTAAAATGTTTTAGTTTTATGTGGTCACGCATCAACTTATTTAAAGTTTTAGGGTTTTGTTTATTCTTTGAAAGCCCTTCCTTACTCATAGATTGTTTAAATAAATCATATGGTTTTCTTCTAGTCTTTTTATAGTTTCCTTTTAAATTATTAATAGTTTCGATAATTCTATAATTCATTTTGGTGTAAGGTATGAAGTAGTGATCCCAATTTTTTTCCCAAATTGAATCTATCAACACTAACTGTTTATTCATGAATCCATTTTTTTCCCAGCTTATCATATACTAAATTACTCATGTATTTGGGTTTATTTCATAATTTGGCATTGTTCTATTTATATGTGCACCAGTTTAAATTACTATAGATTTAACATATTTTAATATTGGCTTTTAAATAGAAATATGTTAATATGGAACTATGTTTTTCCTTGTAATAATGGTAGCAGACTTCATAGCAGTTAATTATAATAATAAAAGAGATGTGACTATATTTGGAGCTCAAATGTAGGGAGCAGAATACAGTGGCTAGAGAAGAATAAAATGCAACAACAAGAGGGATTTTAGACAAAGATCCCAAAGTACATACTTATCATCCCCTTCTACTCTTCTCCCCCTCCGCCAACCCCCCATGTCTCCACTCAGCAGACTGACAGCTTGGAGCTGACCAAACAGTTTGTCCAGAGGCACGGTGGATGGTGATATAAAAGTGATAGGTTAGAGCTTGAATACGGAAAGTGTCCCTTTACCTCCAGTCTTTAAAAAGTGACAATGCAAATAATAGATTTTATAATTGTACTTTCTTAATGATTTCAATTTTTGTTTCATTTTAATTTATGATTAAAAAATTAATGTATTGAATAAATATTTATTGATTACACACCATTTAGAATGATGAAAATCCAAAACACTGACAAACCAAATGCTATCAAGGATGTGGAGCAACAAGAACTCTTATTCAATGCAAAATGGTAGAGCCTCTTTGGAAGACAGCTTGGCAATTTCTTACAAAACTAAACAGACTCTTACATGTTCCAGCAATTGTGTTCCTTGGTATTTATCCAAAGGAGATGAAAACTTATGTCCA
The DNA here is from genome assembly GCF_000951035.1 of Colobus angolensis palliatus. Classification (NCBI taxonomy): domain Eukaryota; kingdom Metazoa; phylum Chordata; class Mammalia; order Primates; family Cercopithecidae; genus Colobus; species Colobus angolensis. The sequence goes on from NW_012111142.1 coordinate 5,092,916, forward strand.
CACAAAAACCTGCATGTGGATGTTTATGGCAGTTTTATTAATATAACAAAGATATCCTTCAGTGGGTGAATGAATAAATAAACTGCAGTACATCTTGACAATGGGATATTATTCAGCACTAAAAGGAAATGAGCTATCAAGTCATGAAAAGACATGAAGGAACCTTAAATGCATACTACTACATGAAAGTAGCCCAGTCTGAAAAAACTTACTCTATGATTCCAAATATATGGCTGTCTGGAAAAGGCAAAACTATGAGGACAGTAAAAGGATCAGTGGTTGCTAGGGGTTATGGGGAGGGAGGGATGAATCTGCAGAGCAGAGAGGATTTTCAGGGCAGTGAAAATACTCTGATACTATAAAGGTGGTGACATGTCATTATACATTTGTCCAGACCCATAGAATATACAACACCAAGAGTGAACCCTAATGTAAGCTATAGTCTTTGGATGATGATGTGTTAGTGTAGGTTCATTGATTGGAACAAATGTGCCCTTCTGATATGGTATATTGATAGTGGGAGAGACTATGCACTTGTCAGGGAAGGGGATATATAAGAACTCTCTGCACCTTCCACTCAATGTTTTTGTGATGAACCTAAAATGATTCTAGAAAATAAAGTATATTGAAAGTTCAAAAAAATAATTGATTATCCAATGTAAGTACTGTCAATGGTAGCTGGTATTAAATGATTAGCAAGACTGGTATAGTCCCTGCCCTCATGGAGCTGGTGAATGCCAACCTAAAGGTTATGCGATGTCTGACGAGAATCCTGAAAATTCTGAGAGGGTAAGCAAGTGAGAGTGGAAAGGACTTCAGCAGCAGTCAGGTGTGAATTCAAATTCTGACTACATGCTTGCAAGCCTGACTCTGGGCATATTTCTGAGACTCATTTGCTCAGTTGTAGAAAGAGATAAAAGTCTTTCCCTCCTAACATTACTGCGAGGCTTAAAGGACCTGGGGTAGCACCAGGCTCCTATTTGGTGCTTACTAGAGAGTGGGTTCTTTCTGGGGATTTTGAGTACCCTATTTGGGCAAAGCAAAGGGCAGCCACACTCAAGAGAGTGCTGGCCGATGCTTTCTAAATTTATAACATGTATACCTCCATTGAGAGCCTGTTTATGTTGGCAATTTCCCCTAGGATCTCTTCAGATTGCCCATGTTCTTTGCAGACTACCAGACACAGACTAAACATTCATCCTCCGCCTCCGTGCACCTTTGCTTGGGCTTCTGATGTTTACTCTTGCCTCTTCCTTCAGCTGAAACCTTGGCTTTGTGAGAAATTTCCCCAATGAAATGCTCTTCTTTTTAACTAAGAAAGTACATGCTTTCTTAGTTAAGAAAGTTTGACAACTGCACTTCATTATATTTATATTACATATAGTATTCCTAACATCTTCTTCTTTGTCAGCTTCCCTAAACCCGACTGGTTAATGATATTACAGGCTGATACAAAATGGACTGTATTGCTTTGATGCACAGCTCTGCTTTGTGGCGAGGAACTGAAGGTCAGATCTGAGTATTTACTTTTGTATTAGCATGAACAGAGACTGAAATATGTAACCCAGACAGGAAATGTGTGCCATTCCCTGACACCCAGGATGGATTCTATTCCCTCCTTTTTTGTTCACATAATGCCTGGTGTTTGCTCCTGTAGAGGAAGTGATTACATTCTGTGGGTTCTAGAATCCTAATTCTTATTTCAGAGCCAAAGACCACCATGAAGGTGCTCTGGGTCTATTAAATTGCTTATCTGCCCTGTGCCCCCGTATTCTCATCTGTAAAATGGGTTAATAATATAACTTATAGTACTTCATATGGCCTACGTGAGGATTGAATGATTTAATGCGTAAGAAGCACTGTGTTTGGTACTGTTCTAAGTGCTTCCCAGGCATTAATTCATTCAATCCTCACAACAATCATTTGAAGCAAGTGCTGTTATTAAAAATGCCTAATATGTTTTTGAATATCAAAACTCTTATCACATTGAATTGCACATATATGTTTACTTATTTGTCTTTCCCACTAACCCATGAGGTTTCTTTTTTCTCTCTGGCTTTATTGAGATATAACTGACAAATGAAAAATTGCATATATTTAAGTTTTACAATGTGATGTTTTGGTATAACTATACCTTGTCTAATGATTTCCTCAACTAGACTAGTTAACATATTCATCATCTCACATAGTTACCATTTTTTGGTGATGCAAACATTTAATATTGACTCAGTATATTTTAAGTATAAAATACATTATTATTAATGACAGTTATCATATGGTATATTAGATCTGTAGAATTTGTATGTCTTATAACTGAAAGTCTGTACCCTTTGACCAACATGTCTTCATTTCCTCCCTCTCCTGTCTCCTAACAACCACCATTCTAGTCTCTCTTTCTGTAGATTTGACTTTGAATTCTCTGTATAAGGAATATCATGCAATATTTATCTTTCTGTTTGGCTTGTTTCACTTGGCATAATGTTCCCCAAATTCATCCATTTAGTCACAAATAGCAGGTTTTCTTTCTTTTTTAAAGGCTAAATAATATTCCATTGTGTACACACACACACACACACACACACAATTTCTTTATTCACTCATCTATCAAAGGATACTAAGGTTGTTTCTGTACTTAGACTATTGCAAATAATCCTGCAATGAACATGGGAGTCCAGATCTTTCTTCAAGGTACTGATTTTGATTCATTTGGATAAATATCCAGAAGTGGAAATACTGGATCATATGGTAAATTGATTTTTAATTTATTGAGGAACCTCAATACTGTTTTTCATAATGGCTGTACTAATTTACATTTTTACCCATGGTGTACAACAAGGGTTCCCTTTCCTCCACACCCTTGGCAACTCTTATTGATAAAAGCCATCCTAACAGATGTGAGGTAATATCTCAACATGATTTTGACTTGCATTTCCCTGATGATTAGTGATGTTGAGTACCTTTTCTTATATCTGTTGGCCATTTGTATGTCTTCTTTGGGAAAATGTCTATTGAAGTCCTTTCCCCACTTTGAAATTGGGTTATTTGTGTTTTTCCTATGAGTTGTATGAGTTCCTTATATATTTTGGGTATTAACCTTTTATCAGATATATGGTTTGCAAATGTTTTCTCCCATTCCATAGGTTGCATTTTCATTTTTTAAAAAAATTATTTTTGGTTACTATGGGTACTTAATAGACATATATTTATGGGGTACACGTGTTTTGATATAGGCATGCAATGTATAATAATCACATCAGGGTAATTGGAGTATCCATCACCTCAAGCATTTATCATTTCTTCGTGTTAGAAACATTCCAATTCCATGCTTTTAGTTATTTTAAAATAGACAAGAAATTATTATTGACTATAGTCACCCTTTGTGTTATCAAATATTAACTTATTAATCCTATCTACCTATATTTTTGTACCCATTGACTATCCCCAATTTTCCACCCTTCCCAGGTACCTTCCCTGCCTCTGGTAACCATCATTATACTCCCTATCTCCATGAATTCAATTTTTTTTTTTTTTTAGCTTGCATATGTGAGAACATGTGAAATTTGTCTTTCTCTGCCTGGCTTATTTCACTTAATGTCTTCTAGTTCCATCCATGTTGTTGCAAATGACAGGATTCCATTCTTTTTATTGCTAAATAATACTCCATTCTGTATATGTACCACGTTGTTTTAATCCATTTATCTGTTGATGGACACTTACATTAATTCCAAGTCTTGACCATTGTCAGTAATGCAGCAATAAACAAGAAAGTGCAGATATTTTTTCAACACAATGTCTCCATTCTTTTGGATATATACCTAACAGTGGGATTGCTGGATCATGTGGTAGTTCTATTGTTAGTTTTTGAGGAACCTCCATACTGTTCTTCATAGTGGTTGCCCTAATTTGCATTCCCACCAACAGTGTACAAGGGTTCCCCTTTCTTCATATCCTCTCCAACATTCATTATTACCTGACTTTTGGGTAAAAGTCATTTTAACTGAGGTGAGATGATATCTCATTGTGGTTTTGATTTGTGTTTCTCTGGTTATTAATGATGTTGAGCATTTTTTCATACAGCTGTTAACCATTTGAAAGTCTTCTTTTGTAAAATGTCTGTTCAGATTTTTTGCCTATTTTTAAATAAGATTATTTGATTTTTTTCCCATTGAGTTATTTGAGCTCCTTGTATATTCTGGTTATTAATTCCTTGTCAGATGAATAGTTTGCAAATATTTTCTCACATTCTGTGGGTTTTCTCTTCATTTTGTTGATTGTTTCCTTTGCTGTGCAGAAGCTTTTTAACTTCATGTGACCCCATTTGTCCATTTTTGCTTTGGTTGCCTGTGCCTGTGGGGTATTACTCAAGATGTTTTTTCCCACTCCAAGTCCTAGAGAGTTTCCCTGATATTTTCTTTCAGTAGTTTTTGATTTAAGTCTTTAATCCATTTTGATTTTATTTTTGTATGTGGTGAGAGATAGGGGTCAAGTTTCATTCTTCTGCATATGGATATCAGTGTTCTCAGCACTATTTATTGAAAAGACTGTGCTTTCCCCAGTGTATTATAGTTTCTTGGTACTTTTGTTGAAAAGAAATTCACTGTAGATGTGTGGGTTTATTTCTGGGTTCTCTATTCTGTTCCACTGATCTATGTGTCTGCTTTTATGCCAGTACCATACTATTTTGGTTGACATGGCTTTGTAATATAATTTGAAGTCAGGTAATGTAATACTCCAGTTTTGTTTTGTCCTTTTTGCTAAGGTTAGCTTTGGCTGTTCTAGGTCTTTTGTGGTTCTACATAAATCTTAGGATTTTTTTTTCTATTTCTATGAAGATTGTCATTGGTATTTTGACAGGAATTGCATCGAACCTATAGATTACTTTGAATAGTGTGAACATTTTAACAATATTGATTCTTCTAATCCATGTACATGGAATATCTTTTCATGTTTTTGTGTCCTCTTAAATTTCTTGCATCAATGTTTTATAGTTTTCATTATCGATATCTTTCACTTCTTTGGTCAAGTTAGTTCCTAGATATTTTATTTTATTTTAGCTATTTAGCTATTGTAAATGGGATTATTTCATGATTTCTTTTTCAAATTGTTTGCTGCTGGCATATGGCAATGCTACCGATTTTTGTATGCTGATTTTGTATCCTGCAACTTTAGTGAATTTGTTTACCAGTTCCAATAGATTTTTGGCAGAATCTTTAGGTTTCTATAAATACAAGATTATATTGTCTGCAAACAAGGATAATTTGACTTCTTCCATTCCCATTTGTATGCCCTTTCTTTATTTTTCTTGTCTAATAGCTCTAGCTGAGACTTCCAATACTATGTTGAATAACAGTGGTCAAAATGGACATCCTTGTCTTGTTTCAGGTCTTAGAGGAAAGGCTTTCAGTTTTTCCCCATTCAACAGGATACTAGATGAGTGAGTCTGTTGTGTATGGTTGTTTTCATGTCAGGTATGTTCCTTCTATATCCAGTTTTTGTTTTATTCCTCATAAAGGAATGTTGACTTTTATTGAATGCTTTTTCATCATCAACTAAAATGATTATATGATTTTTGCTCTTCATTCTGTTCCTATGAGGTATCACAGTATCACATTCGTTGATTTGCATATGTTAGACCATCCTTACACCCTGAAAGAATTTCACTTCATCATGCTGAATTATCTTTTTAATGTGTTTTTGAATTGAGTTTGCTAGTACTTTGTTAAGGATTTTTGAATCTAAGTTAATCAGAGATATTGGCCTGTAGTTTTTTGGTTGTTGTTATGTCTGCCTGATTTTGCTATCAGGGTAATACCTGCCTCATCAAATGAGTTTGGGAGTATTCCCTCCTCCTCATTTTTTGATATAGTTTGAGTAGAATTGGATTAGTTCTTTAAATGTTTGGTAAATTTCAGTAGTAAAGTCATTGGATCCTGAGCTTTTCTTTGATGGGAGACTTTTTATTATAGCATCAATCTTGTTATTTTTTGAGACGGAGTCTCGCTCTGTCGCCCAGGCTGGAGTGCAGTAGCCAGATCTCAGCTCACTGCAAGCTCCACCTCCCGGGTTTACGCCATTCTCCTGCCTCAGCCACCCGAGTAGCTGGGACTATAGGCGCCCGCCACCTCGCCCGGCTAGTATTTTTGTATTTTTTTGTAGAGACGGAGTTTCACTGTGTTAGCCAGGATGGGCTCGATCTCCTGACCTCGTGATCCGCCTGTCTCGGCCTCCCAAAGGGCTGGGATTACAGGCTTGAGCCACCGCGCCCGGCCTGGATTTCTTCATGGTTAAATCTTGGTAGGTGATATGTGTCTAGGAATTCGTGTGTTTCTTCTAGGGTTTCCAATTTATTGGCATATAGTTGTTCATAGCAGTCTCTAATGATCCTCTGAATTTCTGCGATATCAGTTGTCTCCTTTTTCACCCCTGATTTTATTTATTTAAATCCTCTCTTTTTCTCTTAGTCTGGCTAAAGGTGTGTCATTTTTGTTTATCTTTTTAAGAAACCAACTTTTCATTTCATTGATCTTTTGTATTTTTGGGGGGGCTTAATCACATTTATTTCTCTCTGATCTTCATTATGTCTTTTCTTCTACTAATTTTGGGATTGGTTTGCTCTTGCTTTTTCAGTTCTCTAAGATGTATCCTTAGGATATTTATTTGAAGCTTTTCTTCTTTTTTGGCATAGACACTTATAGCTATAAATTTCCCTCTTATTGCTGCTTTCACTATATCCTATAGGTTTTGGTATGTTGTGTTTCTATTATCATTTGTTTTAACAAATTTTTGGTTTCCTTCTTAATTTCTTCATTGGCCCACTGGTCATTCAGGAGCATGTTGTTTAATTTCCATGTGTTTGTATAGTTTCCAAAATTCCTCTTGTTATTGATTTCCAGTTTTGTTCCATTGTAGTCAGAGAAGATACTTGATATTATTTCTTTTTTTTTTTTTAATTTAAGACCTGTTTTGTAGCCTAACATATGGTCTGTCCTTGAAAATGATCCATGTGCTGAGGAGAAGAATGTGTGTTCTGCAGATGTTGGATATTCTGAAAATACCTATTACGTCCATTTACTATAGCACAGATTAAGTCTGATGTTTCTCTGTTGATTTTCTGTCTCAATGATTTGTCCAATGCTAAAAGGAGGGTATTGAGGTCTCCAACTATTATTGTATTGAGGCCTATCTCTTTCTTTAACTTTAATAATATTTGCGTTATATGTCTGGGTGCTCCAATGTTGGGTCCACATATACTGACAATTGTTATATCCTTTTTCTGAATTGATTGTTTTATTATTATGTAATAATGTTTTCTGTCTCTTTTCATACTTTTGGTCTTGAAGTCCAGTTTATTTGATATAAGTGCAGTTGCTTCTGTTCTTTTTTGGTTTCCATCCACATGGAATATATTTTCCCATTACTATATTTTCAGTCTGTGTGTGTTTTTATTGGTAAAATGAATTTCTTGTAGGTAGCATATAGTTGGGTCTTATTTTTAAAATCCATTTAGCCACTCTTTGTCTTTTGATTAAAAAATTTAGTCCATTTACATTCAATTTTATCATTGATAGGTAAGAATTTATTACTACCGTTTTGTTATTTTTTTCTGATTGTTTTCCCTCCCTCCCTGCCTCCTTTCCCTTTCCTTCCCTTCCCTTTCGTTCCCTCCCTCCCTCCCTCCCTCCCTTCCTTTCTTCCTTCCTTCCTTCCTTTCTTCCTTCCTTCTTTCCTTTCTTCCTTCCTCTTTCCTTTCATCTTTCTTTGGGTAAAAGTGTCTTTCTCTGTTAGTGTGTTTTAATTTCTTGCTTTCTATTTTTTGTTTATTTGCTGTAGGCTTTTTGTTTTGAGATTACCACAAGGCTTGCAAGTAATATGTTATAACAAATTATTTTAAACTGAGGAAATCTGAGCTCTGATCATAAAAACAAGCAAAGAGAAAACTATTTAAAAACCTCTACACTTTGACTCCATCCCCTCACTTTAAACTTTTTGTTGTTTCTATTTGTATCTTTTTATACTATCTATCTCTTAAAAGTTGCGGTAGTTATTATTTTTGATAAGATTGTCTTTTAGTCTTCCTAATCAAGATATGAGTGGTTTGCATACCACAATTACAGTGTTAGGATATTCTGAATTTGTCTGTATACTTCCTATTACTAGTGAGTTTTTTACATTCAGATGATTTTTTATGGCCCATTAATGTCCTTTTCTTTCAGACTGAAGAATTTCCTTTAACATTTCCTATAAGACAGTTCTGGAGTTGATGAAATCCCTTAGCTTTTGTTTGTCTGGGAAGTCGTTATTTCTCCTTCATGTTTGAAGAATATTTTTTCTGGATATAATATTCTAGGATAGAAGTTTTTTCCTTCAGCAATTTGAATATGTCATGCAACTCTCTCCTAGCCTGTAAAGTTCCCACTGAGAAGTCTGCTGCCAGATGTGTTGGAGCTTCTTTATATGTTACATGTTTCTTTCTTCTTTTAGAATGCTTTTAGAATTCTTTCTTTATCCTTGATCTTTGGGAGTTTAATTAAGGGCCTTGAGGTAGTCTTATTTCAGTTAAATCTGCTTGATGTTCTATCACCGACCTTCTTGTCTCTTATTTCAGTTAAATCTGCTTGATGTTCTATGACCGACCTTCTTGTATCTGAATGTTGATTATCTTTCTCTAGGTTTGGAAAGTTCTCTGTTATTACTTCCTTGAATAAACTTTCTACGCTGATCTCTCACTCTATCTCTTATTTAAGGCCAATAACTCTTAGATCTGCCCTTTTGAAATTATTTTCTAGATCTTGTAGGTAGGTGCTTTGTGCTTATGATGCAAGTACAAAGATGTGCTTCATCCATTTTTATTCTTTTTTCTTCTCTGTGTTTTTCACAGAGACTGTCTTCAAGCTCACTAATTATTTCTTCCACTTGATCAGTTCTGCTGTTGAGAGACTCTGATGCATTTTTTCAGTTTGTCAGTTGTTTTCAGTTCCAGAATTTCTGTTTGATTTAAAAAAATTTTAATCTCTTTGTTACATTTCTCTGATAGGTTTCTGAACTCTTTTTCTACGTTATCTTGAAGTTCACTGGGCTACCTCAAAACAGCTGTTTTAAATCTCTGTCTGAAAGTTCATATATTTTTGTCACTTGGGATTGGTCACTGGTGCCTTATTTAGTTTGATGAGATCATGTTTATCTGTACGTTCTTGGTGCTTGTGGATGTTTTTCAATGTCTGGATATTGAAGAGTTAGGCATTCATTCTAATCTTCACGTTCTGTGCTTGTTTGTACCCATCCTTCTTGAGAAGGCTTTCCAGGTATTCAAAGGGAATTCAGTGTTATAATCTATTGCAACTCTTTGGTCACTACAGTCATATCTGCACAAGGAAGTGCTACAATCCTAGTAAAGCTGCAACTCTTGCAGACGTGTAGAAGTACTGCTGTGGTTGGCTTGGGTAAGATCTGGGAGAATTCTCTGGATTACCAGGCAGAGGGTCTCATTTTTTCCCCTCACTTTTCCCCAAGAAGAAGGAGGCTCTCTTTTCAGAAGACTGCTTGGAAATGGGGGACGGGTGGTGAAAGCACTCTTGCGGCCACCGCAGCTGGGACTGGACTGGTTCACATCTGAAGCCAGCACGTTATTGGGCCTTGCCCAAGGCTTGTGGTGGCTACTGCCTGGCTACCATGAATGATTATTCAAGGATGAAGAGATCTTTAGTCAGCAGATGGGGAATCCTGCCAAGACTGGGTCCTTCCCTTCAGTACAGTGGGTTCCCTTCTGGCCCAGGGTGAGTATACAAATGCCATCCAGGAGCTAGGACCTGGATGTAGAGGCTTCATGAATCTGCTTGACACTTTATTTTACTGTGGCTGAGCTGATACTGAACTTTCAAGACAAAGTCCTCTGTACTCTTCCCTTCCCTTTCCCCAAGTGGAAGGAGTCTCTCCCAGACCTGCATTGCTTGGAGCTGGGGGAAGGGTGATACAAGTACTCCCTTGGCCACCACAGCTGGTGTCTCAAGTCCACCCGAAGTCCACTGGTTCCAAGCCCAGCATAGCACAAGGACTTATCCAAGGCCGTTTGGCCATTCAAATTCATTCAGGACATTCACAATTTATTCACAAGGACACTTTAGTTGGAGGAGCCCTGGGGTCCTGAACTAAGTGGTGGAGCTAGCTGGAACTCAGATTCCTACTGTTGCGATGGAGGATTTCCCTCTGGCTAGGGCTAGTCTGGCTGTTCCCTCCAAGGGCACTGGCCAAGTACTGCCCTGTGTTGGGTTCTGCTGTGATAGGGCAGCACTGAATTCCTATGGGAAGTCCCACAATCACTCACTTTCTCTTCCCCAAGCATACAGATTCTCTCTCCAGGCACTGCTGCGGGATTGGCGAGGGTGGTGTTTGCAATGCAAGAATGTCTTTCCTACCCTCTTCAGTGCCTCTTTCCCTAATATGATGTTAAATCTAGGTACTGTGATTGCTCATTTGATTTTTGGTTCCTTTGAATGTGCTTTCTTGCAAGGATAGTTACACAACTTGGTGTTCCTGTTGGGGAGGAGCAATCCCTGGAGGATTCTATTAAGCCATGTTGCTCTCCCCACTCTCTGCCTTTTAATTTTTTTTGACTGTTTCCCTTGCCGTGCAGAAGCTTCTTAGTTTGGCGTAGTCCTACTTATTTAGTACAGAAATAGAGAAAGCAATGCTGAAATTCATGTGGAATCACAAAACACTCTGAATAGCCAAAGCCAACTTGAGAAAGAAAAACAAAGCCAAAGGCATCACATTTCCTGATTTCCAACTATATTATCAAGGTATAGTAATCAAAACAGCAGAATACTTGCCAAAAACAGACACATAGGCCAATGGAACGGAAATAAGCCTATGCATATACCATCAATTAATCTTTGACAAGGGCACCGAGAAAAGGAAAAGGCTGGTATCTTCTATAAATGGTGATCAGAAAACTGAATATCCACATGCAAAAAAATAAAATTGGGCCCTTATCTTACATTATACACAAAAATCAACTCAAAATCGATTAAAGACTTACATGTAAGACCTGAAATTATGAAAATCCTAAAAGAAAATATAGAGAATAATCTTATTAACAGTCATCTTGGCAATTTTTTTTTTTTTTGGCCTGACACCAAAAGCACAGGCAACCCATGAAGTTGTGATGGCAGAAAATGTGCCTTGTTTGTTGCTGCATTCCCAGAACCTAGCATTGGGCTTGCACATAGTATGTGTTCAATATTTGTTTTAAAATAAATTAATGGATAGTATATTACTCTGTGGTTCATTGACTCAATGACTGTGGAGGGATTGAGGTACTATGGTATGACTAGGCAGATAAATGTGACTATAAAGGCTATGCAGGTTGTTGCAGGGGTACCATTTGCATAAACTCTGCAAAGTTGTTGTTCTGAGAAAGACATTCTTGGAAACTATGAATAAATAGTTTTTTTCACACTAATAATTATTTATTCCTAAGAATTGATTTCAATGACTAAAACCATTGAAATACTTATAGTTTTTGAAAAAATGTTGTATTTTAGATAGGACTCAGAGATGTGACCTGTGTAATGTTTCCTTTCTTCTTATTTTTAAAAATAATCTAAGATTTTGAAATGGGACTTAGGGGGAATGCTGGAATGGTGGATGTGTCTAAGTGGTCTAACCAAACTGTAATTGTGACACTCCTCTCTGCCTGACCTTTTCACTCCCTACACTCAGTGGTGAGATAAGATTTGTCCTTGTGACTTCAGAATGATGAGGTTATTAGGGAGGCTGGCTGGGTAATTTACTAGATATCTGATTTTGGGAAAGTCACTTAACCTCTTTGTGCCTTGGTTTTGTCCTCAAGGGCTGTTGTGAAGTTCAAGTGAAATAATAAATATTACAATGCTTAGGGAACTGCAGAAGCTATTTGAATGTACGGTTTTATACTTACTGTTTGTGTGTGTTTGTCGGGGGAGGTGAAGTCGGGGGTTCCTTGCCTCTTCTCCTGTGTTTCTGATCTTGTCTTCAGGTGAAGTCATGCCTCAGACTGCCTTCTCCCACTTCCAGGACTCCTCTATGTTGATAAGGGAGGAAGATTTTCTGCTCAGATGTGTCCACAGTCCTGGTGGGCAGGATTACAGTTCCTTCAAGGCAAAGGACTCGGCTCTCCTTGCTGCTCCATCACATCCTCACAGCACCTGATCTAAACAGGTGGGCTCGTGGTCTTTTCTCTCAGTATCTTGATGCACCTGTCAGGTTGATTCTGCTTTGCAATTTGACCATCTTAGATAGCGTCAGAAGAAGTAGGAAGCCCATCTTACATCTATTAGCCTCAGGCATGTGTGTCATCCCAGCATATTAAAGAAACTCTGAATCGGACAATCACTTCCTTGGTTTCTTTTCTCTAATTTTTCTTTATGTGAACAGCTTCCTTAGAATGCTAGAGGGGAGCAGGGCCGACTGTTAAATTTGAGAAACAGAATCCTTTAGCATCCTTAAAGTGATACGAGATGGTAAATTCTATGAAGGCTGAAGGTGTGGATTCTAGAATTGAGAAAGACCTGCATTGAATCCTGGCTTAACTACTCTGACTTGGAAATACGTCTTAATGTTTCTAGTCTGAGTTTTCTTCATTGTGAAAAGGGAATCACATTTGTACCTACCACATAGGGTTCTTGTATAGATCCTCTGTGAAAATGTATTCAAAGTGCTTACTACTAGATGTGCCTGTAGAAGTGGGTAATAAATGCTAAATAAAGTCATTTTAGTTAATTCCAAGCTTTGAAAATCATCAAAGGTTTCTGTGCAGCCATGCAGCATATTTTGATGTAGTTAAAATTAATTAAAGACAGCGTTCTCTTAAAGCAGAACATTGAGTTGGACGTGGATTTTTAATGTTATCTTTTCCTTTTCAAAATGTGGGCCATCTCTACATGTCTAACTTTATTTCCTACTTCTTTTCACCACACGTATTTCTGACCTTTCCCATGAATGTGTGTACATACTCATGGCTCTAGTCTAGTGCCTTAATAAAGCCTTTCTAATGTTTGGTTTCCTCTTCTTTTTTCCTCCATTTTACTTTTTTGAAATTTTTCAGGAAGCTTTCTGATCTCCATTTCTTCTTGATTCTTTCAGTATCCATTCCTAGTATTGCAAAATTCATTATATATAGTATCCGACATCTTTTGACAATTGCAAGCATGTTCAGTTGTTAACTTAGTGAGTACAGGAATCACAATTATTTCTTTTTCATTATCTGAAGGAAGACAGTGCAATGTATTGGAAACAGCCTGGGATTTGGAAATAGAAAGTAAGGATTCTTTTGATGACTTTTCATTGATAATAACTAGTGTATAGACACATTTTCTTTAGATTATATCAGGGCTTCATCTCTCTGTGTGCTGCTATGTGGTGCCTTAGAGATAAACGATCTTTTCTCTGTTAGTTTACCAGATTTATAGAAATCTGTTACATAGCATGTGTTCATTGAAGTCTCTAGTTTATAAAACTTGTTAAAGCTTAACTCTGAAACTCAAGATTTTTCATTGTTAAAAAGATGTCTTCTTAATATGTAACCAGGTTTTATTTAGTAGTATTACTTCTCATGACACAAGGAAGCTTAGCTAGGAGTAAACAGTGAAAACTAAGGAAAGCAAAGGACAATTAATGACTTTTTTGCAGTATGTGTACCAAAGCATTCAGTACTGTGCTTTGTGGCTGAAGAGTTGTGTTACAGAGAGAAATACTGACATTTATGATTTGGTCTAGTGGCAAAATCATCACTACTTAAGTGATGAATGCACTTAAGTAGATTCATCAGTGAACTAGCCTGAAGGACTTTCCTAAGATGAGAAACTGCTCTAGAACACTCAGAAAAAACAAATGCAAGAATCAGGTCAAAATCATTTTTGAACTTACATAGGCCTCTTTGAAAGTATGTGCCATTTCATTTCACATTGATTGACCCTCTACGGCTTTGTGAACATGAACAGGGTTCCAGAGGTTCTTTGTGAATTGATGTATCAAAAATGCTGAGATGTATCTTAAGCATAACTGGTTCAAGATCAAGACCATGCTTGATCCCCCTAAATTTTAACCCTAGTTAGGAGACAATTCTAGAGTTACTACTGTGAGCTTTTGGGAAATTGGAGATCAGACAGGGATGATCTTGCATTGCTGAATCTTCCCTTATTCAAAAATGCGTGGTACTAGGTACCAATGTCTAAAGACATGATCAAGGATCAGTATGAGTCTGTCTTCATTGAATTAATACTTTAAGGCTAAGTTGGTATACCTAGGAGGGCTTTCAGGGTCAGAAAAATTACTGGAGGAAATGACATTTAAAATGAGATGCAAAGGGCAAGTGAGAATTAGCCAAAAGCCTTTTGTGGGTGGAGGATCTTGGCCAGCATATATACAACTCAGAGAAGAGAGAAAGTTAGAGTGTTGGGGGATTTTCGAGTCATTTGTTATCACTGGGGTCGAGTGAGATAAAGGGGTGTCCCTAGATGAGTATCTAGTTATTAGCAGGGGTTAGGTCATAGAGGATCTTGCTAGCAATTATGAGAGTGGACTTTCTAGTAAGGGTAATGGAGAGTCACTCGGGAGTTTTAAATAAGGGTAGTGATAGGAGAAAATGCTTTCTTTAGACCTACCTTTCTGATTATGGTGTGCAGAATGGGTAAAGAATAAAAGACAAGAGGGACTGAGACGACTTAGGACGTTATTGCTATAAAGCTGGCAAGAGATGGAGATGGCTCCATAAACACAGCCATATTAGGGATAGAGAAAAGTAGATGGACTCTAGATATGTTTTAGAGATTTCATGCATAAAATGCCCTATGACCTTTCGAATGTAAGGAATGAGAAAGAGGTAAGACATCCAGGGTTATGCAGTTGAATGATGTGGGTGTCATTAATCAAAGTAAGAGGAAATGAGTATGTTTTGCAGGAAATAAAATAAATTCAGTTTTAACATGATCTATCCAAGCAACATGAAACCTGGGAGATAATCACACAGAAGCCAAGGGAGGAAAGCCTTTTTAAAGGGAGTGAATAAGCAATAGTATAAATGCTACTGAGAAGGTAAGTAAAAAAGAAATAGACTTGGAAGTCTACCAGAGAGATACAGGTTTCAGTTAGAAAAAAAAAGGTGGAATTATCAAACAGGTTAAAGATGTGAGAAGGTGAGATCTCCATGGAAAAGGATTTCCAGTGTGGACGTTTGTGGGGGAAGCAGTAAAAAGTGGGTCTGGGAGAAGTCAAGCAGCAACATTCTTATTTATGGAGTGCTTATTTTGCACCTTGGAAAGTGCTTGAAAGGTATTACAGCTTTTGATACTTATATTATCCTGTGAAATTGGTGCTCTCATTGGCTCCCCTTTTCAGGTGAGAAAACTGAGGTTCTGAGAGATTAAGTCAATTTACCTAAAATCATACAGTTAGTACGTGGCAGATTTGAACACAGACCTATACGGCTCAGACTACTACTTGTAACCACTGGTGATGCTGCTATGAAGAGCACAATGAAAAGCACAATATAGAAAGTGTAAACCAAAAATAAAATGCTAAGACCCCCAACCATCCGAATGGACCCCTCCTCTCCACCAAGGGCATTCCAAAGTTAACCTGAAAAACTAGTTTAGGCTGTGATGGGAAGGGGGAGCTTGAAATGCCTCATTATACCCTCCTTCCTTTTGGAATTACTGATAGAACAGATTCTTTAAGTCTGATAAGAAACATTTACAGGCTATTCTCTCTGAAGTCTGTTACCTGGAGCTTCATCTGCATTATAAAACCTTGGTCTCCACAATCCCTTATTGTAATCCAGACATTCTTTGATAATGACTCTTTCAATCAGTTTCCAATCAGAAAATCTTTAAATCTAGAAATCACCATTAAAGAAATTATCCATGTAACCAAACACCACCTGTTCCCCAGAAAGTATTGAAATAATAATAGTAAGAAAGAAAATCTTTAAATCTACCAATGACCTGCTTGCCCCCACTTCAAGTTGTCCTGTCTTTCCGGACCAAACCAATGCACATCTTACATGTATTGATTGACATCTCATGTCTCCCTAAAATGTATAAAACCCAGCTGTACCCCAATCCCTTTGGGCACATGTCATCAGGACCTCTTGAGGCTGTGTCACAGGCACATCCTTAACCTTGGCAAAATAAGCCTTCTTAATTGACTGAGACTTGTCTTAGATATTTTTAGTTTACAATTGGCAATGATGAAGGAATTCTGAGTGGAGGTGCCTCTGACCTTGACAAATCTCCTATTGGTGCTTGGAACCAACTTGGGCATTCTTTATTGCTCAAACCAACAGGACAATTTGTTGAGGCCTGGGAGCTCCCCCATCCAGAGATTCCCTGATGTTCCCCAATTTGGTTGTGATCTAAGGTTTATTTTGCTGTACAACTCCTTTTCTGGAGTTTTACTCTAACAAAGAACCCCAAAGGTTTGTGTCTTTGAGAATTGGATCTTGTGAATTGTATCATTGGAATCCCTTGTGAGTTGCCTTCTGATTGGGTTCAACCAATGGGAGATTGGTGGACGGGAGAGAGATGTCTCCCCTGTAGCAGTGTCCCACATCTGGTAATAGCTGCATCCCTCTGGGTAGCCCCTTCTCCTTCAGGGCGCTCATCTTCACAGAGCTCTGGTAGAAGCTTTTCCCTCCTTTGTCCCTTTAGCCTTAGGGGGTAGTAACTCCTTCCAGCTGTTGCTGATCTTTTGGTTTTTCATCTGCACCTCTCTAAGTAGGGGCTTCATTCAAGTCTCCCCATTTGAACCATCTGGGAATGAATTGTGTCTCCTGCTGTGCTCCTGAGTAATAGAGACAGTAGCCAAAGGGTAATAGGGACATGAGGACTGAAAGATTTAACTGACAGCAAAGCCTGTACAGTATATCACCATAAATAATCATGATGAGAGTTATAACACTCACAATTGTTGACACTTTATGATTTATAAAGTGCTTTCACATAAGTTATATCATTTGGGTCAAGAAATAACCCCAAATAGTAGATTCCATTATTTACATTTTAGACAAGCAGACTGAGTCTCAGAAAAGTTAATATGTCCAAAGTCTCCCAGGTGACAGGGCTGAGCTTCCAAATTCAGTCCTCTTGAGATCAAAACCAGAATTCTTTCTACCACTCATCTGCTTCCCATTAGTTACTGAGATGACAGAATGCCTTTTTCTGTAAAGCCTCCTGCAGTGGGCAGGCAAAGAACGTCTAAATCATGTCAGGAATCCCCCAAGGACTCAATGCATTTCATATCATAGCTAGATTCACATGAAACAAAAACTTCCTCCAATCTCTTGGGATTTGTCTCCCTGTGTGTAGGTTGAAGAAGACCAGTAAAGCATGCCAACTTCGTGAACAATATCAGCATAAAATGGGACCTGATAGTAGGTCCCCAGTGGCTGAAAATAACTGGACAGAGTACAAAGAAACTCTTACAATCCCAGGAGATTATGTTGATGATTTCATTGAGCTTATTCTTGGATCTGCAGCCTTTTCAATATATTGGGCATTTCCCGTATGTACTTTGTTGATTTCTCAAGATCAATACTCACTGACTATTGAGATTGAGATTCAATAGCATCTTTTGAAGGCCTACTCTGTGCCAGATATTTTCACAGGCATCATCTCATTTTAGTCTTTGTTCAAGGCCATGGGGCTGGTGAGTGAGAGTGTAGAATAAAATCCAGGTGTCCTGGTTCCTTTTGCAAATCAAGTCTCTTACCCCAGGTTAGGAAGCAGCTTCCACAATTTCTTCCCCTTTCTTTTAATTTCCTTAGATATGCCTGGTGAAAACCTAAAGAAGAATCACGTTTATGAGTTGAATCTGCTGATTCAGTTCAGGGGTTTGTGGAAAGGGCTGTGCTTAATAAGTAGGGACAAGGGCTGATGGCATGGTGATTTACATTATCCAAAACCCAAGTCTTCCTCTTGTCTCTCCTTAGATCCTTAGAGAGAAAGGAGAAGACCCTTCTCTTTTGTTGGATTATGAGGCAATAGGCCTGCCAAACTCCCCAGTAAAAGTAGCCCTGCAGAAGTTGCAGTGCTCCAGCCTGAGCCGAATGTCTCTCTAGGAGTGACCCTGACAATGGTGATCAACATAGATTGACCATTGTTCTTTTCATTATTGTTGCCTAAATGATCAGAATAGCACACCAGCCTCAGGGTTTATATCCCCCTTGATAACTAATGGTTCACCCAGACCATTGTTTTGATGGGAGCCTTCAATCTCCCAGTGTGACAATAATTGCCTGAATAGAGATGCTGAGAAAGGAACTACTGAATAAACTCCTAGACATTTAGCATGGGGTTGAAGCCTTCTCAGTTTGATGTAAACGTACTCTTTTGCCATAAAATCTGCTGCTGATTCTCTTTCTCGTACCCTGAGCTACAGTTGTATCAAATTGCTCAAGCTCTTTAAACACACCATACCTTCATGCCTCCGTGGGTTATTCCTATAGTGAACTTCCATGTTTCTTCACGTGAGGAATGTCTGCGATTATTTTAGGACCCAATTCAAAAACCGTCTTCTCTCTGAAGCCTTCCCTGATCCCCTCCCTTCATCTCTACTTCTCTAGAACCGATGACTCTTTTTTTCTGTGCTCTGTAAGAAACTACTTTTTACCTTTAGTGCAGGGGTTATCACTTTGTAGAATAAGCCACGTGCATTCCTGAAATCCTGATAAATTCTCCTCAAGGACAGTGGCTGTTCCACAGTGGACACTCAGTGGAAGTTACTATCTGAGTAAGAAATTGAATTCTCTTTCTGTGAGTTGAGGGTTGTATGATTTGATCATTCTCTGATCCTCACAAAGCATTCCAGTCTGTGGTTACACAATGGCAATTTATATCTTTGCTCTCAGATAGAACCTAGCTTTGGCTGGATGCCTAACAATATAGTGGACATAAATTAACAGGGAGCAATTTACAGTCTGTCATGTCTTATTGCTTAATGAATTTGTCAAAAATCATATTACTCTGAAAATTATGGCAACCAGGGTCCATGGGGCTTATGTCTTTAAGAGGGAGATTGTTCCAGCCTCACCCAAGCAAAGCTGCTGCACTGCTTTCCTCTTTTTAATGCAGACACTAGAATCTCTGAGCACTTCTGTTTATTTATCAAATCTCTGTTGACCTTCACTTCGCATTAGGACTAAAAGGGATGACCTTGGCCAGTTTGCAAATCCCCAACAACAGTCCACCTGCTGTCAGAGCCAAATAGGATTTAGGAGTCTATCTTAAACTCCTGATTCTATGCTAATATGATGTCATACATTTCTGGCTTATGCTCTCCCCAGACTTCATTGCTCGCTTTTCAAACAAAGCCAAAGTCTTGTCCTCTGTTAAAAAGGCACCAAAGAAAACCCCCTTTTTAGCTCTGCCCCAATTTTTACTCCACCTTTTTTTTTTTTTTTTGAGACGGAGTCTGGACTCCACCTTTTTTTCTCCCATTCTGTTCTCCTTCCACATCCATTTGCTCCCTAAACTTCTCCCAACCTTGTTCCCCTCTGTTTCTCAGGATATGAGTCTTCTTTGAGTGATGCTATCTTACAGGATAAAGAGTCAAGACTTGGGTTTCTCTAGGCATTAATTTTTCATTTATAAGTGGGATCAATAACAACTAACTCACTGGCCTAGTGTGAAGATTAGCAAGCTTGGCATTTATTCATTTCTTTATTCATTCAACCATCCACCCATCCATTCGTTCATCCGTCCATCCATTCATGCAAAACTCATTCATTCGTTTTATAAATATTATTGGAGTACCTAAAATGGGTCAGGCTCAATGCTTGACATTTAGGATACACAGGTGAACTCTACATCTTGCTGTGAAAGACCTTGGAGTCCATTAGGAGGATGAACAGATGAAAAGGTAACTAGGAATGAATGTGGGAAGTTTAGTGATTGAGACATGCTCAGGCCAGAAGATGGGTTCATAGCCATCTCACAGGGCTCCTAGGAGTGTGTGGAGGGATGCCAGGTCTCTGTTCTGCCAGAGATCCATTCTCTGTTCATACTCTTTGGGTCTGAGGCCACAGTTAACACTCAAAAATGATGATGAAACTGTTGGTGGGAGTGGCAGCACTGGCAATAGTAGTTCTGGTTATTATTATCTCTGTCAATTTCTCTCTCTTCTTTCTCTCTGCTTCTCCTTCATTTCCTTTCTGCACATCTCTCTCTGTTTTTCACTTTGGATCCATTTATTTCTTCTTTTACACCACATCTTATCATTCTTTTGGGGACATGTAACTATGGATTAACTGATGGCTGACTAAAACACAATTGCATCTTTTTATTGCATGCTTTTCCTAAGGAAAAATTGCCCCGATGACACCTAAACATATGGAAGAGGCATGGCTGGGTTGCAAACCAGTGGGAGCTGCCCCATGGAGGTAGCAGATGCCCCCAGGCAACTCCCTGGCTCATCCTGTGATCTGTCTGGTTGGCCAAATGGAAGCAGGCCAGCCACCTAATAGTTAACTGTGATTCTTTTTTTCTCCTATTTCATTTCAATCTCTTTGTTCCATGCCACCAAAGAGCTAATGGCTGGCGAATTTATTATGACCCATTGTTTGGCTCGTGGAATAAACTGATTCTTCCCCTTTCTATGTTCTGACTCCCCCCTTTGTCTGCAATTTTATTTTATGGTTCTTTTTGTACACATCCAACACATGCTGAGGTTATTGAAAAGCACAAATTACACAGAATTCAATTTGCATATCTATTGAGGGTCCAATCCCAGAGTCCTCAGTCAGGCAAAATGCCCACTGACTCTTACCTCCTTTACTCTGCTCCTCCTTGGCACCAAAACAGGCAGACTGCCCCTCCGCTACTCCTAGCGGACCTGGCAAATGGCCTTCGCGAGAGGTTTAAGCAGTGTTCCACCATGGAGGACAGCACGCTGGGAGTTAGCAAAGTTCCCACAAAGTCACTCAGAGTGTCTGAGTGGGCAAGGTTCAGAAAAAGGCCAGATAGCAGCAACACAATGCCAATTTAGCACTGGCGTGACTGAGAATGTACAGGCATTGGAATCAGACAGAGTTATGTGTGAATCCTTGCTCTGCCAATTGCTTCCTCTAAAAAAAAAATTAAACCTTTTATTTTGAGATGGTTGTTGGTTCACAAGCAGTTGTAAGAAATAATGCAGAGAGATCTCAAGAAACCTTCACTCAGTTTCTCTCATCATTTGCTTGTTGACCATGGGCTAGTTACTTAATCTAGCCAAATCTCAGTTTCTTCATCTGTAAAATGAGAGTACTAAGAGTTCCTAACTTGTAAAACTGTTTTGAAGATCATCTGAAATAACATCTATGTACTAACCTATGAGCACAGTAGTGGTGCCCACTCTGCCCTCAATAAGCAGATATACTCCTCAGAACTGGTTAAAAGATGATGGTTGATATGGTTTGACTGTGTTCCTACCCAAATCTCATCTTGAATTGTAGTTTCTAGCACACCTCACAAATGGCCCTCACCAGTGGTTAAAGCAGAGTCACACCATAATCCCCGTGTGTAGTGGGAGGGATCCAGTGGGAGGTAATTTAAACATGGAGACGGTTATCCTCATGCTGTTCTCCTGATAGTGAGTGAGATCTCATGAGACCTGATGGTTTTATAAGGGGCTTTCCCGCCTTTCCTCTGCACTTCTCTCTCCTGCCGCCACGTGAAAGAGGATGTGTTTGTTTCCCATTCCGCCATGATTGTAAGTTTCCTGAGGCCTCCCCAGCCATACTGAATTGAGTCAATTAAACCTCTTTCTTTTATAAATTACCCAATCTTGGGTATGTCTTTATTGGCAGCATGAGAACAGAGTAATACAATGGTCAAATAATTCTGATGAATGAAGAAATATTAACCTGAAGAGAGTCTCTAACAGTATACTGTTTTGATCTAAATCTTATAATGAAAAATAGAATATTTTTAAGATTTTGATATAAAAGTCATGCCTTCTGTAGAAAATTTTAAAAATAGAGAAATTACTGGCACACTTCAGAGATACTGTGGGCTGGATTCCAGATCACCACAATAAAGCAATTATCTCAATAAAATAAGTCACATGAATTTTTTAGTGCTCAGTGCACATAAAAGTTATGTTAACATTATACTGTAGTCTATTGAGCATGCAGTGGCATTATGTCTAAAAAATACATATCTTAATTTAAAAATATTTTTCTGGTAAAAAATGCTAACAATCACCTGAGCCTTCAATGAGTCATCTGAGCCTTCAGTGAGTCATGCTGGTGGAGGGTCTTGCCTTGATGTTGATGGCTGCTGACTGATCAGGGTTTGAGGTGGCTGTGGCAATTTCTTAAACTAAGACAACAGTGAAGTTTGCTGCATTGATTGACTCTTCCTTTCACAAAAGATGTTTCAATGTTTTTTGATAGCATGTTTCCCACAGTAGAACACTTTCAGAATTGGAGTCAATCCTCTCAAACCCTGACACTGCTTTATCAACTAAGTTCATATAATGATCTAAAATTCAGGAGTGTCCAATCTTTTGACTTCCTTGGGCCACATTGGAAGAAGAGGAATTGTCTTGGGTTACACATAAAATACAGTAACACTAACAATAGTTGATGAGCTAAAAAAATTGGCAAAAGAACCTCATAATGTTTTAAGAAAGTTTACAAATTTCTGTTGGGCCACATTCAAAACCATCCTTGGCTGCATGAGGATCATGTGCCAGCGGTTGGACAAGCTAGTTCTAAATCCTCTATTGCCACTTTAACAATGTTTACAGCATCTTCATTAGGAGTAGATTCCATCCCAAGAAACCACTTCCTTTGCTCATCCGTGAGAAACACCTCCTCATCCATTGAAGTTTTATCATTAGATTGCAGCAATTCAGTGTCATCTTTAGGCTACACTTCTAATTCCACTTCTGTTGCTATTTACACCACATCTGCAGTTACTTCCTTCCCTGAAGTCTTGAACCCCTCAAAGTCATCTATGAAGGTTGCAATCAACGTCTTCTAAACACCTGTTAGTGTTGATATTTTGAACTCCTCTCATGAATCATGAATGTTCTCAATGACATCTAAAATGCTGAATCCTTTCCAGAAGGTTTTAAATTTACTTTGCCAAGGTCCATCAAAGGTATCGCTATCTGTGACAGTAATAGCCTTACAACATGTATTTCTTAAATAGTAAGACTTGAAAGTTAAAATTACTCCTTGATCCATGGGCTGCAGAATGGATGTTGTGTTAGCAAGCATGAAAACAACCTTCGTCTCCTCGTACATATCTACTGCAGCTCTTGGGTGACTAGGTGCATTGTCAATGAACAACAATATTTTGAAAGGAGTCTTTTTTTCTGAGCAGTAGATCTCAACAGTGGGCTTAAAATATTCAGTAAACCAGGCTGTAAACAGATGTGGTATCATCTAGGCTTTGTTGTTTTCTTTCCAGAACACAGGCAGAATAGATTTAACATAATTCTTGAAGGCCCTAGGATCTTTGAAATGGTAAATGAGCATCAGCTTCAACTTAAAGTCACCTGTTACACTAGTCCCTAACAGGAGAGATAGCCTGTCCTTTGAAGCTGTGAAGCCAAGCATTGACTTCTCTTCTCTAGCTAGTAAAGTCTTAGATGGCATCATTTTCCAGTATTAGGCTGTTTTGTCTACATCAAAAATCTGTAGGCACCTTCATCAATGATCTTAGCTAGATCTTCCGGATAACTCACTGCAGCTTCTCCATCAGCAGTTGCCATTCACATTGTATTTTTATGTTATAGAAATGGCTTCTATCCTTAAACCTTATGAACCAACCTCTGCTAGCTTTAAACTTCTCTTCAGCAGTTTTCTCATCTCTCTCAGCTTTCACAAATTGCAGAAAAAGCCTTGCTCTACATTAATTCACCTTGCTTTAAGGGAATGTTGTGGCTGGTTTGATTTATCCAAACTATTAACACTTTCTCCAGGCCAATCACGTTCGCTCATGCAAATCCCAGCCCTTTGGAAGGCCAAGGCAGGAGGATCACTCAAGCTCAGGAAGTTGAGACAAGCCAGGGCAACATAGTGAGACCACGTTTCTACAAAAAGTTTAAAAAATTAGCTGATTAACTTGGTGTGGTGGTACGCACCTAGAATCCTAGCTACTCAGGAGGCTGAGGCAGGAAGATCACATGAGCCCAGGAATTTGAGGCTGCAGTGAGCTTTGATTGCACCGCTGCACTCCAGCATGGATAACAGAGTGAGACTCTGCCTTAAAACAATGAAAAACACAAAACAAAACGAAACAAAAACAAACCTTCTCCTTCTCAGCAATAAGCTGTTACATTTTCTTACCCCTTATGAATTCACTGGAGCAGCCCTTTTAATTTCCTTGAAGACTATTTTCTTTTCACTCATAACTGGAGTAACTGTTTGGTGCAAGATGCCTAGCTTTGGGCCTGATTTAGCTTTTGACATACCTTCCTCACTAAGCTTAATCACTTCTAGCTCTTGATTAAATGTGAGAGATGGGTGACTCTTGCTTTCACTTGAACACTTAGAGGCCGTTGTGTGGTTGTTAACTGGCCTAATTTCAATATCCTTGTGTCTCAAGGAATAGGGAGGCCAGAGGAAGAGGGAGAGAGATGGGGAATGGCCAGTTGGTAGAGCAGTCAGAACACACACAACATTGATTGATAAAGTTTCCCATCTTTGATCATGGTTTGTGGTGCCCCAAAACAATGATGATAGTAAGATCAAATATTCTGATAGCAGATCAGCATAACAGATATAATCACCATGAAGAAGTTTAAAATACTGCAGGAGTTACCAAAATGTGACACAAAAGACCCAAAGTGAGCACAGGTGGTTGGAAAAATGGTGCCGATAGACTTGCTTGTTGCAGGCTTGCCACAGACCTTCGATTTGTCAAAAATGTGTATCTACAAGGCATACTAAATCGAAGCACAGTAAAATGAGGTGTGACTGTGAATTAAAATAACTTGTGACCCCAACACCCAGTTAATTGCTAATTATTTGTTGTATGTCTTGCATAATTACATTTTTAAACAACAACATTGTGATTATGCCTTTTATACTCTTCTGTAACCATTATAAAAATGTAGCAGTTTATTTTAGGGCTGCATGATGGTGTGCAGTAAGGAGTACCACATTTTGTTTTTATGTTTTGTAGTTCCCAATATTTTGCTGCTGGGCAATCAGTTTCTTTCCTTTCTTCACCTTCTCCTCACTCTCCTTCAACTCCTCCTCCACTTATTCCCCTCCTCCTCCCTTTTTTTTTTTAACTTATAAAGAGATATGTGCTAAATAAATAGTCTTGAAAACAAATCTTTGCACTCATCCATGATTATTTTCCCAGAACCAATTTCTAGGAGTGAGTATGTATGGCTTAAAGGGTCTGTGAATTTTATGGTTTTTGATACATAGTCAACCACATTATTACCAATTACTTAGATTGGTGAGTCTTTAATCAGAGTGCATATCAGAATCATCTGGGGAGCTTTTAAAGCCTATGTTTCTCCACTCTTGATCTCTGAAGATTTTTATTTCAAGGATCTGGCACAAGCCCTCAGTACCTGTGCTTTTAAGATGTTCCCCCAGAGGAATCCCATATGCTCATATGGTTGAGAACCACTGGCTGAGAAGGCAGAGGTAAAATGCCAACAAAATTTTCAAATGACATGAGGCTGGAAAGAAGAATTAATTAATTGGGTGATCGTATCAGGTTTCCCCAAATGTCCTTGTGCTGGGATAATGGAGGTATGAACCAGGGGGACTTAATATATATTGAGCACCTTCTATAAGACAGACAATGTATTGCCTCAGAATATACATGGTCTTAATGGTAACAACAACCCAGGCAGGAATGTGTTCTATTTTACAGGTGGTGAAATAAAAATTCAGGGAGCTTACTTATTTGCCTAAGGCCAGGTTTTGAACACAAGTCTTCCTATCTCCAAAGTCCATTTTGTTTTTTCACCACATACTACTAATTTTTACTGGTGCATTTAAGAGGGATCAATACAATGTCAGGAATTTGAACCCTCAAATCTAAGTACACAAAGAACACCACTTGGCTGTGTACTTTATCTAAAGCATCTGGGAGAAAGATTCAAATCAGCGTTTGCAAAGTGCACTGCAAACATCACCAACAGTAAAATTACTTGCAAGGGGGAGAGAATGTTATGAAATGCAGATCCTTGAGTCTCACCATAGATCTACTGAATTAGGATCCAGATTTTGTTTTTTCTTTATCTAGTTCACCATTGATGGTCACCTGGGTTGATTCCATGTGTGTGCTATTGTAAATAGTGCTTCAATGAACGTATGCATGCATGTGTCCTTTGGTAGAACAATTTATTTATTATTATTTTTTTGATACATACCTAGTAATGGGATTGCTGGGTCAAATGGTAGTTCAATTCTTAGTTTTTTTTCCTTCAACTTTTATTTTAAGTTCCATGGTACATGTGCAGGATGTGCAGGTTTGTTACATAGGTAAACGTGAGCCATGGTAGTTTGCTGCACTGATCAACCTGTCACCTAGGTATTAAGTCCAGCATCCATTAGCTATTCCTTTTGATGCTCTCCATCCCGCTGCATCCCTCTGACAGGTCCCAGTATGTGTTGCTCCCCCCATGTGTCTCTATATTTTCATGGTTCAGCTCCCACTTATGAGTGAGAATGTGTGGTGTTTGTTTTTCTATTCCTGTGTTAGTTTACTGAAGATAATGGCTTCCAGCTCCATCCATGTCCCTGCAGAGGACATGATCTCCTTCCTTTTTATGGCTGAATAGTATTCCGTGGTGTATATGTACCACATTTTCTTTATTCAATTTGTCACTGATGGGCATTTGGGTTGAGTGCATGTCTTTGCTATTGTGAATGGTGCTGCAATGAACATATGCATGCATGTATCTTTATAATAGAATGATGTATATTCCTTTGGATATATAGCCAGTAATGGGATTACTGGGTCAAATTGTATTTCTGCCTCTAAGTTTTTGAGGAATTGCCACACTGTTTTCCACAATGATTGAACTAACTTACACTCCCACCAACAGTGTAAAAGTGTTCCCAGTTCTCTACAGTCTTACCAGAATCTTGACTGTTTCTTGACTTTTTAATAATTGCCATTTTGACTGGCATGAGATGGTATTTCATTGTGGTTTTGAATTGCATTTCCCTAATGGTCAGTGATGTTGAGCTTTTTATTTTTCATGTTTGTTAGCTGCATGAAGGCCTTCTTCTGAGAAGTGTCTGTTCATGTCCTTTGCCCACTTTTTAATGGAATTTGTTTCTTTTTCTTGTAAATTTGTTGAAGTTCCTTGTAGACTCTGGGTATTAGACCTTTGTCAGATGGGTAGATTGCAAACATTTTCTCCCACTCTGTAGGTTGTCTGTTCACTCTGTTGATATTTCTTTGGTGTGCAGACACTCCTTAGTTTAATTAGATACCATTTGTCAATTTTGCTTTTGTTGCTATTGCTTTCAACAATTTTGTCATGAAATCTTTGCCCTTGCCTATGTCCTGAATGGTATTGCCTAGATTTTCTTCTAGGGTTTTTATAGTTTTGGGTTTTACATTTAAGTCTGTAATTCATCTTGAGTTAATTTTTGTATATGGTGTAAGAAAGGGGTCCAGTTTCAATTTTCTGCATATGAATAACCATTTCTTCCAGTACTATTTTTTAAACAGGGAATCCTTTCCCCATTGCTTGTTTTCATCAGGTTTGTTGAAGATCAGATGGTTGTAGGTGTGTGGTCTTATTTCTGAGTCCTCTATTCTGTTCCATTGGTGTATGTGTCTGTTTTCGTGCCAGTACCACACTGTTTTAGTCACTATAGTCTTGTAGTATAGTAAAGTCGGGTAGTGTGATGCTTCCAGCTTTGTTATTTTTGCTTAGGATTGTCTTGGCTATGTGAGCTCTTTTTTGGTTCCATGTGAATTTTAAAATAGGTTCTTCTAATTCTGTGAAGAATGTCAATGGTAGTTTAATGGGAATAGTATTGAACCTATAAATTACTTTGGGCAGTATGACCATTTTCATGATATTGATTCTTCCTATCCATTAGCATAGAATGTTTTTCCATTTGTATGTGTCAACTTTGATTTCTTGGAATAGTGGTTTGTAGGTCTCCTTGAAGAGGTCTTTCACTTCCCTTGTTAGCTATATTCCTAGATATTTTATTCTATTTGTAATAATTGTAGATGGGAGTTCATTCATGATTTGGCTCTCTGCTTACTGTTGTTAGTGTACAGAAATGCTAGAAATTTTTGCACATTGATTTTGTATCCTGAAAATTTGCTGAAGTTGCTTATCAGCTTAAGAAGCTTTTGGACCAAGACAATGGGGTTTTCTAGATATAGGGTCATGTAATCTGCAAACAAAGATTATCTGACTTCCTCTCTTCCTATTTGAATATGCTTTATTTCTTTCTCTTGCCGGATTGACCTGGCCAGAACTGTTAATACTGTGTTGAATAGGAGTGGGGAGAGAGGGCATCTTTGTCTTTTGCTGGTTTTCAAGGGGAATGCTTCCAGCTATTGTCCATTCAGTATGATATTGGACGTGCATTTGTCATATATGGCTCCTATTATTTTGAGGTGTGTTCCTTCACTACCCATTTACTGAGATTTTTAACATGAAGGGATATTCAATTATATTGAAGGTCTTTCCTGTGTGTATTGAGATAATCATGTGGTTTTTGTCTTTAGTTCTGTTTACATGATGAATTATATTTATTGATTTGTGTATGTTGAACCAACCTTGCATCTCAGGGATGAAGCCAACTTTATCGTGATGGATAAGCTTTTTGGTGTGCTGCTGGATTTGGTTTTCCAGTAAGAAATCCAGATTTCTAACAAACACCAGGCACTTCCCATGCACACCACAGTTTGAGAATTAGTGGTTGAGGGTTTTAATTAAACTTGAGTCTAATGTAAATCAACAGAGTAAAAAATCTGAAAAGACAAAAAAATGTGAACTGGATTTACATTGATAAAGCGGCAAACACACTCACACTGTGGAAGTCACATTTGAGCAACTCATATTTAAGGATATTTGAAATTTGCAGTGCACAGAGAGAAGAGTAACCAGCATGGTGGGCATACTTGATGCAGTTTAAGGAACTAAGGCTGCTTAGCCTGGAATAGAGAAGACTTTAAGGAGACAAAACAGGTGCTAAGATTGGGGTGTCAGGTCTACCTTCTTATTTTCCCTTGTAGACCCTGGCAATACAGCTGGAAACTCCAGGACTGGGGAGCTCATATTCTATTTAGCAGAGTAGTAGACATCTGTGGAAGTCTTTCTCTAGCAGGAGGATGGGCTGTCCCTAGAACATGGGACCCATGGCAACTCCCCTCTACTGTCCACTGGAAGCTGAAGATTTCAACCACCAGGCTGTCCTCATGCTGTGCTTTTCTTAATTAAATAATTTTATGGTACCAGAGAATGGCTCCTTATACGGACATTTTCTGGGGGCTACTGCCATATTTACCACCTTCTTTCTCATTTGTGGCAATAAGGGGTAAGAGATAAGACCTGGGCTTCAGTGATAGGAGAGCTAGCTTTCATCCCAGGTTTGCAATTAATGAGACAGTTAAGGCAAGAACCCCAATCTCTATAAAGTGTTTGTTCATCTGAAAGACAATGATCATTTTGGCTGTTCTTTATCGTGGTATTGCTGAGAAGGCCAAATGAACAAAAGGCAATGAAAATGATACAGCCAGTGCTGTGTTATCCAGCAATCCCACTGCTGGGTATATGTCCCCCCAAAAAGGACATCAGGATATTGAAGAGTGAATTAGTCTGTTCTCATGCTGCTAATAAAGACATACCTGAGATTGGGTAACTTAGAAAGGAAAGAAATTTAATTGACTCACAGTTCTACATGGCTGGGGAGGCCTCATAATCATGACGGAAGGCAAATGAGGAGCAAAGTCATGTCTTATATGGTGGCAGGCAAGAGAGCTTGTGTAGGAGAACTTCCCTTCATAAAACCATCAGATCTTGTGAAACATATTCACCATCACAAGAACATCATGGGAAAGACCTGCCCCATGATTTAATTACCTTCCACTGGGTACCTCTCATGACACATAGGAATTATGGGAACTACAATTCAAGAAAAGATTTGGGTAGCGTCACAGCCAAAGCATATCACTCTGTCCCTGACCCCTTCTAAATCTCACATCCTCACATTTCAAACCCAAACATGCCTTCCCAATAGTTCCCCAAAGTCTTAACTCATTTCAGCATTAACTCAAAGGTCCATAGTCCAAAGTCTCATCCGAGACAAGGCAAGTCCCTTCCACCTATGAGTCTGTAAAATAAAAAACAAGTTAGTTACTTCCTAGATATAATGGGAGCACGGGCGTTGGATAAATTCACCAGTCCCAAATGAGATAAATTGGCCAAAACGAAGGGGCTCAAGGCCCCATGCAAATTTGAAATCCAACGGGGCAGTCAAATCTTAAAGTTCCAAAATGATCTTCTTTGACTCCGTGTCTCACATCCAGGTCACACTGATGTAAGAGGTGAGTTCCCACGGTCTTGAGCAGTTCTGCCCTTGTGGCTTTGCAGGGTACAGCCCCCCTCCCAGCTTCCTTCATGGGCTGGTGTTGAGTGTCTGTGGCTTCTCTAGGTGCATGGTGCAATCTGTTGGTGGATCTACCATTCTGAAATCTGGAGGATGGTGGCCCTCTTCTCACAGCTCTACCAGGCAGTGCCCCATTGGGGACTCTGTGCAGGGGCTACCCCACATTTCCCTTCCACACAGCCCTAGCAGAGGTTCTCCATGAGGGCTCCTCTGCAGCACACCTCTGCCTGAATGTCCAGGCATTTCCATACATCCTCTGAAATCTAGGTGGAGGTTTCCAAAACTTAATTCTTGACTTCTGTGCACCTGCAGGCACAACACCATGTGGAAGCTGCCAAGGTTTGGGGCTTGCACTCTTTGAAGCCACAGCCTGAGCTTGGCCTCTTTTAGCCATGGCTAGAGTGGCTGGGATGCAGGGCACCAAGTCCCTAGGCTACAAACAGCAGGGCGGCCTGGACCCCAGCCCACGAAACTATTTTTCCCTTCTAGTTCTCCTGACCTGTGATGGCAGGGGCTTCCATGAAGGTCTCCGACATTCCCTGGAGACATTTTCCCCATTGTCTTGGTGAATTCGGCTCCTCATTACTTATGCACATTTCTGCAGCAAGCTTGAATTCCTCCTCAGAAAATGGGGTTTTCATTTCTATTGCATCATCAGGCTGCAAATTTCCAAATTTTATGCTCTGCTTCCTCTTGAACACTTTACAGGTTAGAAATTTCTTCAGCCAGATACCCTAAATCATATCTCTCAAGTTCAAAGTTCCGCAGATCTTTAGGGCAAGGGCACAATGATGCCAATCTCTTTGCATAGCAAGAGTGACCTTTACTCCAATTCCCAACAGGTTCCTCATCTCCATCTGAGATCACCTCAGCCTGGACTTCATTGTTCATATCACTATCAACATTTTGGTCAAAGCCATTCAACGAGTCTCTGGGAAGTTACAAACTTTCCCACATCTTCCTGTCTTTTGAGCTCTCCAAACTGTTCTAACCTCTGCCTGTTACCCAGCTCCAAAGCAGTCTACATTTTCAGGTATCTTTACAGCAATGCCGCACTATCCAGTACCAATTTACTGTATTAGTCTGTCCTCAGGCTGCTAATAAAGACATACCTGAAACTGTGTAATATATAAAGGAAAGAGGTTTAATTGACTTACAGTTCCACATGTCTGGGAGGCCTTGCAATTATGGCTGAAGGTAGATGAGGAGCCAAGTCACATCTTACATGGCAGCAGGCAGGAGAGCTTGTGTAGTAGAGCTCTCCTTTATAAAACTATCAGATCTTGAGCTTCTGCACAGCAAAAGAAACTACCATCAGAGTGAACAGGCAACCTACAGAATGGGAGAAAATTTTTGCAATCTACTCGTCTGACAAAGGG
>NW_012111142.1:5125736-5170180 GCF_000951035.1 Colobus angolensis palliatus
TGTACCCTAGAACTTAAAGTATAATAAAAAAAAATAAATAATTAATTAAAAAAAAAAAAACTATCAGATCTTGTGGGACGTATTCACTATCATGAGAACAGCATGGGAAACACCCACCCCCATGTTTCAATTACCTCCCTCCAGATCTGTCCCATGGTACCTGGGGATTATGGGAACTGAAATTCAAGATGGGATTTGGGTGGGAACACAGCCAAACCATATCAAAGAGATAACTGCACTCCCATATTTGTTGCAGCACTGTTCACAATAGCTAAGACTTGGAAGCAACCAAATGCCCATCAATGGATGAATGGCTAAAGAAAATGTGGTACATATATATACACTTCAGCCATAAAAAAGAATGAGATCCTGCAAGCACATGGATGGAATTGGAGATAATTATGTTAAGTGAAATAAGCCCAGCACAGAAAGACTAACATTACATGTTCTCACTTATTTGTGGGGCCTAAAAATCAAAACAATGGAATTCATGGACATAGAGAGTAGAAGGATGGTTATCAGAGGCAGGGAAACGGTATTGGAAAGTGAGGTGGTGGTAGGTGGTGATGTTTAATGGGTACAAAAATGAATCGTTAAAAAGACTGGATAAGACCTACTATTTGATACCACAACAAGGAGACTATAGTCAATAACTTAGTTGTACATTTAAAAATAACTAAGAGAGTGTAATTGGATTGTTTGTAACACAAAGGATAAATGCTTGAGGAGATGGATACCCCATTCTCCGTGATGTGATTATTACACGTTTCATGCCTGTATCAAAACATCTCATGTATTCCATAAATATATACACCTACTATGTACCCATAAAAATTAAAAATAAAAATTTAATTTAATAAAACCCAAAATGGTGTAGCCATAAAACACTGCAAAGTCAGATATTAATACAATTCCTACATCAAATTAGAAAAACATATATTTAAACACCTATATTGTTTGTAAATCAAGAAAAAAATATTGTGTATTATTAACCTAAACTCAACTACAACAGAACAAATTATAATAAAGTAGAAAGAATTAGACCAAATTAACCACAGTAAAACAATAAGAGCTTGTCACTTTACACAGAAAGCTTACTCCTACTTTACAGGAAAGAAGAAGAATGAGTGTGAAGTGTGCAGAATGAGGGATTGCATATATAAGGGAGGTCCTTGAATCTGCTGAACATGGCTTACATGGGACGGTTGTTATATTCCTGCCACACTCCTTGAGGAGCTGCTATGGGAAGCCCTGTATTTTACAGTTGAGGAAACTGAAGGCAGAAGACATTGAGTATTCTGCCCACAGCAGTCACTGGTAGATCCCCATGAAGGGGGTTGTTGACATTAGGCAGTGGTGATGGAGGAGGGAATTGAGTTCTTCTGTGACATCACCTTCTTCACAGTGGAAAAAAGGTGCCATAATTTAAGTCAGATGGAGAGTCAAGTAAATTCTTTGATAAATGGCACAGGTCTAGGATGACTTTGTGGCAATATTTGTCTCATCGTATGTCTCACATGCAATTCTGGAGTTCTGCTCTGAGTACATACTCCTCTAATCACTGGAGATACAGTGGTTCCTGCTATTGCAATGCCATCAGTGCTTGCATAAACACCTTACATACATGCCTTCTTGCTGTAGCTTCTACTTCCTTCTTCCTTCCTCCTCCTTTTCTTCACTCAATTCTCAGCCAGTGAAAACACTGCCAAGGTAGAGACTGAATGGCACTTCCTCTTCTCCTTCATTCTCTCTTGCCCTTTGCTTTCCTCTTAGTAATACTTTCTAATATATTTACTATGTGCCAGAATTTGTGTTATACACTTTAAATAGACCATTCAATTTAGTCCTCATGACAGTATCATGGGCTAAGTTTTATTATTCCTTTAAAAATAGATATGAGATGTTAAGTAATTTCTTCAAAATAGCCTGTCATGGCCAGTAAATGTCTGAACTGCCTTTCAAGTCTGGGTTTTTGGACTCCAAGTACATACCAATTACCATGATATAATGAGAGCCACTATTCCACATGCATGTATGTTTGCTGTTGACATTGATCATCACTTTAGTAGAAGTTAAGAATAAAACGTTAACAGCTTCTGGGAACCATATTTTACAAGAGTCAATGTGCTATATATATGAGCATTATAAGTAAATGCTATATGACTTGGAATTATTTATCTTGTAGGATACTTATGTGCTGTCATCACTAAGAGCTTATAGAGTTAGAAAAATTGAATTTGAGTTTTGACTGTGCCATTTAGTTGATGTGGGACCTTGGAAATGTTATTTAATTTTGGTTATTCTCATCTGTATAATGGGAGTACTAATAGTGTCAACTATAGCAATTATAAGGAATCAAAACAGTGTAATTCCTAGTGTATAGTAAGTGCTCAATATATTTTTGTTACAATTACAATTACAATTTTGAACCTTTAGTATTTTTCAGGTACTCTCGGAAGTTTTGTAGAGGATACTGTTATTCTTCATTCATATACACTCAATAAACATAGAATAGAATGAAATATTAGTGAACTACTCAACCCTGTTGTTCTAGAAAGGCCCACTTTTCCCCTTTACCTTACCATATGCACATTCTTAGTCTCCTTTCATATGGAATTGTTGTGTCCCAGGAGAGGTGGCAAGACTTGATGAAAAAATGAGGCAAGAATAACTGGGGATGATCTGTTTTATTTTATTTTATTTTATTTTTCCGTCTTGGGAAGGAGCAGGACCACTCTCCTGCAGCTAATTTCTACTCTGCTAAGTCATGCTGTGTGTGCTATCTGACCAGGCCCTTCACCCCCACCCTGGCTATAACTGAGCCTAAATTGCTGGGTTCTTGATTTTGGTGTTTGCATGTTGGTTCTCATGCTGGTATCCTCCTCCAATCTATTAGTACAGGCACTAAAGTTGATTTTTTGACCTTCATCTGCTTCTCTTTTGCTTATTTCCCAATTTGTTCAGGACTCAGGACAACAAGATGGGTGCTGTGCATGGTGGGCTCCATCAGAGAGTCTCAGCAATCACTTTTCAGTTAATTTGGTAATATTTATTAAATAACTTGACTGAGACCTACATTTCAAGGGGTTTGTAAGAGTAGATTGAAAAAGGCTTACCATGTTGCAAAGAAGGAATCACTTACCCATAGGAAGTCCACAGGCCAGTGTGGGTGGTGCAGCCAAGCCAGGAAAGGACAAAAAATGATGTCAGTCTGGGCTGGAGTTGGTGGGGAGGTGAGACCTGAGACGTTGTCAAGAAGGATGGATAAAATTGAGCAGTGGAAGAATACTTGGCAGGCCTTCCAGAGAGCAAGGGAAATGGTATTGGCATTAAGGAAATGGCTGGGCTCTGGAATTCCAGATAATTTGATTACTGCCCAAACTGAGTGTGGACTTGGTACAGTGGTAGGGTTCTCAGTTTTGTCATTTATCCACTGAATGAGTTTAGGCAGGTGAATTCTCCTCTCTGAACTATGGCTTCCTCATTCTTAAAATGAAGGCAATAATTTTGCCCTTGCCCGGCAGTTGTGAGATTTTAATGAGTCAATAGATAGAACGCATACAGCCCAATGCCTAGCACATAATAAAAACTTAACAAGTCTATCTGTTTTGACCAAAGAGTAACTGAGCTGCATGTGAATGAGGTGGCTTGCCTGCAGCCAGTGAGCCTTTTCTTCGCTTTCCATGAAATCCTGTCAGGTGTTTTGAAGCTCCAAAATAAAACAAAACACCATAGTTTTTAAATGGATGTAGTCATTATTCAGTAGACCAGTTTCCAATCTGTAACTCGTAGTTGCAAAAGTTTTTAAACTCGTCTCTTTCTTCAATTATTCATTCTGACTAAATTTTTAATGAAAGAAATGTAAATACAGGACCAGCATGACCAAATTATAGTTCCAATGTTTGGTACCAATTATTACCTTTAGGTTCTAAAATATTAAAAAGTAGGATTACTAAGCAGGACTTTATGAAATCAAGGTTCGGTAGAGGTTTTATCTGCCTTAGTTCCTTTTTATAGTTTCTTTATCAAAATCTTATTTACTGTCAGCAGCTCAATTGCTTATTATTTTTGTGTATTTTGAAGCATTTATAGAATACTTCAAACATGGTGACTGAATGAAAATAACCATATTCTTTGACAAGAGCTGGTTCACAACTAACACAATGACACACGTACTCTAGAAGCAGCTCCTGACATGCAATCAGAACCAGGGGTGCAACAAGAAGAATACCATTCTGCCATTTCACAAGGGCTACATCAGTGACAGTGGTGAGCAGTCTAGGTGCCCCCTTGGTGACAGTTGCTATCTGTACACTGATGACTTCCAAATCTAGATCTCCAGCCCAAAACTATTTCCTCTGCTCCGTACTTAATTGACCAATCCCTGCTGGGCTTTTCCACCATGATGTCACAGGTGCCTTGATTTATAGCTCCTGGAGAAACTTGACTCTTTCTTTGACATCTGTTCTTCTCCCTTTCAAGAAGTAAATGACATGCCCGTCTAAACAATAGGCAATTCTGCAAGAAATTTGAGACTCACTGTTGGCTGCATAGTGTTAGTGGTTAATAGCAGACTTGAGGTGGAGACTACCTGTTCACTGGCTATGGCACTTAACCTCCCTGTGTGTCATTTATCTCAACCATCATATGGGGATTATAGAAGTTTCAACTTCATAGGTGTAATGTGGTGATTAAATGAGTTAATATTTCTAAGTGCTTAGAACAGTGCCTGGCACATAGTAAAAACCATGTAAATGATTGCTGAATAAATAAATCACACATAGCAGTCCCTGAAAAGCTACTAAATTTACACATTCCTCTTCCTCTTCATCTCCAGGCAATTAAGGATGCTGCCTTAGTTCAGATTCTATCTCCCCTGGTATAATGCGGTGATTTTCATTTCCTCAGTGATGTCCTGTCCCCTGTTTTTCCCTGCTCCAGTCTATACTCCCAATGGCAACCAGAGTGACATTTACTGAATGTAGAGCTGATTATGTGACTCCCTTGTTTACAACATTGAGTGATTCTTCATCATGTTAGCCGGGCTGACTTGGCTCTGCATGGTCTGGCTCCTGCTTGCATCTCTTGCTGCCTCTGTGTTCTAAGCATTACAAATTCATTCTTTTTCCCTAAGCCTATCTTCATTTGCTCTCCTTCCTGTTGATGCAATGCTTCCCTCTGCCTTATTCACCTTCAGATCCAGCTTAAGCATCAATCACTCTGTCTCTAAAGATTCCCTGATTCTTTCACCAGGAAACCTTCTTTTCCTTGTGCTTTCTTTGTATCGGTGATTATCGTTGCACAAATGGATTTTTTTGCTGCATTTATTTCTTTGCACTATCTATCTTGCCAACCAAAATGTGAGCTCTGAGGGCATGGAATGGTCCCTCTCTCATGTGTGTTCATGCACACATACATGTGCATATGCACATCCCCCCTCCACACAGTTAATTTTAATTAACTTTTTTTGTTCTATATCAGTGCCTTTCACAATCTCTGACACAAGGTAGATGATTAGTCAATGTGCATTGAGTAAATGAAGAAATAATAAATGGAAAGGTATTTTATTGGTCATTTAATCCAATCCCTAATTTTATAGATAAGAAAACAGACCCAGAGAAGTTAGTTACCTTGCTCTATATCACTCTGTTGGGCAGCATCAGATCTACACAAATAGTAACTTTCCAGCATCTCCCATGGCTATATAGTCTCACTTATTAAGTCCTATTCAGATTAATTATACAATTTTAAACTCTAGATTGAGGAAGCTAAGTGCTCCCTGATCCCATTCTCCTCCTCTATCCCTATTAGAAATCCCTTTCTTAATACCCAGGATTTAGACTTTGTGGTAAGGCATGTTATTGAATTCCCAAACCACTCAGGGCTTCCAGGGCAGGAGTTTGACTTGCCTACCCTCCAGGCACTAGAAGTGACCTTGACTGTTTTAACATTTTAATTAGGGTTGGGGTAGGGGTAGCAGGATGCTTTTTGAAATTTAAATATAAGAACTCTTTCAAAACCAAATTATTTTGTCCTTAAGAAACTCTGTGTGTTTGTGTGTGTGTGTGTGTGTGTATATACATGTGTGTGTCTGTGTGTGTTGTGTATCTGTGTGTACTGAGCAAAGGGGATGCTACCTTACTAGAGGAGGTGGTTCAGAGGCAAAAACATGGGGATGCCCTGAGTTTTGCATTTGTGTTGAAAAGTCATCAGAAAAGAGTAAGGTCAACTCCGAATTCCGCCAAGTTTTGCCTTCAGTGCTGCAGAATGAAATGAGGTAATGTACTTTATGAGCTGTGAAGAGCTACAGAAATGTGAGGCATTTTTAGAATGGTTGATTTATGGAACAGGAAGCCCTTTAGAAGCGAGGTAGCTCCCCCCATCTTTCTCATTTCAGAGAGTGGTAAAGTGACTCGCCCAAGGTCACAATTCTGAGGCAGTGGCAGAGTTGGCTCTGCTTCCACTTCAGCCCATGGCTTAACTCTTCCTGCAGGTCCTCCACAATCTCATCTACAACTGTGGCACCTGAATAAGCTGGAGTCTTTCCCTTCCTCAGGGCTTCTGCACATGCCGTTCCTTATTTCCAGATACTTTCTTTTTTCATGGTGGCCATGGGAGAACCTCGTCCTTCTGTGAGATTCTGCCTCATCTGACACTCCTGTAGTCTCTCAGCTCTTTACTCCCAATGTCTGGTCATAAACTAAAACACATGGAAGACACAGTTCTTCCCTTAGAGAAATTTACAACGAGCTATGTCGGTTTCTAAGGGGCCTCCCTAAGTGCAAGTCTGCACTCCTAGCTGTGATTAAAACTGAAGTCTTCACAGGTGGTGGGAGATGGGATTGAGGCACAGAGAAGTTCCTCTCAGACACATGATCCTCCTGGTCCTCTCTAAATCACACCTCTTAGGCCATGGCTTACTCTATCAATATTTAAAGTCAGGAAGTTTGTTCAAAGTGGTTATCTTGGGGTCCTGCAGTATCAGTGAGGAGAATGTTTGCTTTTCAGAGAGAAAAGTTACAGGGAGGCAGATTTTGAGTTAGTTCGAGGGAGCCCATCCTATCAGTAAGGGCTGAACAACCATAGAGGGCTCTGTAGCCCAAGGAAGAGGGATCTCCTGCCCTTGACAGTGTCCAGAAGAGCAGCCAGCAGCTTGCAAGGCTGAGCCATGCACGAGGCCTTCAAGCTTCCATTTGGCACTGAGGCCCTTGATTTAATAACAGAGTTTCTGTCCCATCTCCAGTATTGGTAGTTTTGGGTCCTGATCCCACAAGGTGAAGAAGAATTTCTTCCTGTGGACTGCCAGAGGTATGTTATTTTTATCAAGATTGGAATGACCAAGTAAATGTTTTTGGAATATTTTATAAAAAGTAATAATTATGGTGTTAGAGAGAGCAGCAAATACAGATGTGCCATTAAATTTATTTCTCTCTCATCTTTTCCAGTATACTGGATTGGAAACCCGTTCAATCTGACATTTGCTGAGGAATGGAGAAGGACCACTGGTGATTTCTCCAGGCTCACTCCTGTGTCCCTCCTTGCATTGCAAGTGCTTTACAAGTCTTCATGATAGACCATGAGCATCCTGAGGTCTGGTATCAAATGTAACTCATCTCCTATCCTCAGGGCCTGGTACAGGATGCTGGATGTAGGAGGAGTTCAGTAAGTATATGCTATATAAATGACAAATGAATGAGTGAATAAATAAGTAAGGGAACGACTTGATTCTTCTTCTACCACCAATTCAGAAGACTTGGCTGAAAGGGTGGGAGAGGGAATTAGGATTCTGTGAAGAAGACTATGATTGAGTTTTGAGGAAAAAATAAAAACTTCAAACAAAGAACTTTTTGTTTTTCCCTGGTGCTCTCCCTTTTCTTTCCAACAGCCTCTTATTCTTTTTGTGATTGACACCCCTCACTATACTATACACATCCTATCTGTT
This sequence comes from Colobus angolensis palliatus, assembly GCF_000951035.1. Taxonomy (NCBI): domain Eukaryota; kingdom Metazoa; phylum Chordata; class Mammalia; order Primates; family Cercopithecidae; genus Colobus; species Colobus angolensis. The sequence continues at coordinate 5,133,679 of NW_012111142.1, forward strand.
TGGTTCCATGTTATATTCTCAAATGCTTTGTACAATGCTTGGCACATAGCTGTAGCTCAATGAGTGGAAACCCAGTCAACACACGCACATTGAACATATATTCTGTATCCCAGTTTTTGAGCTAGATGTTGAGGGTACAGATTGAAAGACAAAAAAATTTGGGCACTGTTCTCAATTTGCTCAGCTTAATGGGAAGAGGACATAGGAAGGAGAGCCTCCTCCTCAGCTGGTTTAGCTTCTCAGTATGCTCCTAACAATGTAAATGCTAGCCTAGCCTAGAGGAAATACATTCATTAACCCCTTTATTAATTCCAGTGTCCATAGATTTATTTGGAATCTCTTTTCAGGGCTTACAGAATATGTCTGTTAAAATTCCAGAAGGAATGTAGACTCAAACTGGGCAATTAAAGAAAAATTGAAGGATTTATTTATAAAGGTATAGGGATGTTGTATGGAAACCCCAAGGATAGTGCAATGCCCTTGGGCCAGCAGCAGCTCCCTATTTTTAAACTTGTGTGCGAGACACAATGGGAGGGAACAGTTAACAGAGTCTAGACACAGAACATGTTATGGAGAAGACCATCTGGCAGGAGATGCGCCCTTATGCCAAGGATGCAACAGCCTGAGATGACTGCAAAGGAGCAAGGTTGACCTCACTTTCCTTCTCTCTGGTCTCCTACAGTGTCCTCCATTGTTTGACTCACCTGGAAGTCAGGGAGGAAGCCCTTTGATAAAGTACAAACAGGTCAGGCTCTAAGGGCATAGAGCTGGTGATGAGGGGTTGGGCATGGATCTGGGAGAACAAATGGGAGATAGACACTTCTTTATATTAGATAAGGTAAGTCCTACAAAGATATGCCCAAGGCTCTCCTGTCCGATCCACACAATTTACCTACTCTTATGCATCCTCCCTTTAGCCCCAACATCATTTATCAGAACGGACAGTGCCAGAGACTGTAGGGAGCACATCACCCACTTTATTTTCTCATTTCAATTTTACAATCATGCCTGAGTAGGTGAAGAGACAGACCAAAAAAAGAAAGTAAAATCTCTCTGACTCACGAGTCCATGTGGCATGCTGAATTCCTGAACATTATTAGCACATCTAATTTGGATAGTTCACTGGGGCAGTATCTTCAGGAGGAAAAACTGCCCAAACTCCCCTCTGCCTGGATACCTTTCCAACCTCCATTTACTTAACTAGCCATGAATCTTTACTCCTGACTCAGATAGGCTTTGTTTCCTAGCAAGCTTTTATAGAACTTCCCGTCTGGTGGTGTGGTCCCCTCTTAGAATTCTCATTGTCAGTAGTCTTGCTTCTAATATAGCGCTAATCACGTTGAACTTAATCATCTTTGTTGTTTTTCTCATAAGACTGTAGGTCTTTGAGATCAGGTACCGTTTCTTTTTTCATTTATATGTCTGTAAAATACACAGTGGCTGGAATGCTCTAGGACCCAGTAAATATTTCTTAACTGAAAGATTAAAAAATAAGGACGACTTTGTCTATAACTAAAGAAAGATCAGGTGGAGGACAGTAAAGGAAGATAAAGTACAGAATATCCTTTATTATTCAATGTTTCGGGAATATTCGATACTCAAGAAACTTAGAAGGTTGTGTAACCAGATAGGCTAAAATGATGTGAAAATCCTACTGTTATCACCCACGTGAACACCATCTCATTGCAGTTAATGGAAATAAATGTACCATTCAGTACTTTAAATCATGAAGCAACATAACTGCCTTCTATTTGCAGTGACCTTCTGGTGCCCTCATTATTTCCTCACTGCAGATGTCTGTGCCTAATCTTGTTGATTCAGCAAAAGGGAGTGCATCCAAAAGGCATAGGTGAGGTGCAGAGAGGTAGGGGAGGGGAAAAGGAATCTGACATCCCCTAAGGAATGGAGAATGACCACTGATGATTCTTCCACCCTCACTCCTGTGTCCCTCCTTGCATTGCAAGTGTTTTACAAGTCTTCCCAATAGATCATGAGCATCTTGAGGGCTGGTATCAAATTTAACCCATCTCCGATCCTCAGCGCCTGGATGTAGGAGGATGCTGGATGTAGGAGGAGTCTACTAAATATATGCTATATAAATGACAAATGCTGGATGTAAGAGGAGTTCACTAAATATATGCTGTACAAATGACAAATGAATAAGTAATGAATAATTAAGGGAATGACTTGATTCTTCCTCCACCACTGATTCGGAAGACTTGGCTGAAAGGGTGGGAGAGGGAGTTAGCATTCTATAAAGAAGATCATGATTGAATTTTTTTGGGGAAAAAGAAACTTCAAACAAAGAACCTTTTGTTCTTCTCCTGGTGCTATCCTCTTTCTGACTGACAGCCTCTGGTTCTTGTGATTGACACCCCACACTGTCAGATCTGGTACCGTATACATCCTATCTGTTTGGTTCCATGTTATATTCTCAAATGCTTTGTAGAATACTTGGCACATAGCTGTAGCTCAATGAGTACTTTCAATAAAGTTAAAACCTCTTTCTCTGGGGTTTTACTCTTCCTCTCATATTTGGTCGCCTTCCACCTCCCCTGCCTCTACCTCCAATGCTGAATACATACCCTAAGCTGCCTTGTCCTGTGGATATAAGCTCTCTTGTTGCTTAACTTTCCATTTTACAGAAAGGAAACTGAAGCTTTAAAGAGAAATACTTGCTTAAAGTCATATGAGTTAGTTTCAGACTTGGAATTAAAATGAATTTCTTGTCTCCTTTGCCATCACATTGTGACCTCAAAATTCAGCTTTCTGGTTCATCGGCTTTCAAAAAAAACTTTTTAATTAGGAAACTTTCTGTTCAAAGGAAATCTTATCCAGGAGTTCAATATGTAAAGTAGATAAAGTCACTGCTGCTCTAGTTAAACTAGTGGTGAAGATACTCCCCTCAAAACTCAAACACAGACTGGGTGTGTTGGCTCATGCCTGTAATCCCAGCATTTTGAGAGGCCAAGACGGGTAGATCATCTGAGCTCAGGAGTTCAAGACCAGCTTGGGCAACATGGTGAAACCTTGTTTCAACCAAAAATACAAAAAAATTACCTGGGCGTGGTGGCACGTGCCTGTGGTTTCACCTACTTGGGAGGCTGAGGTGGAGGATGACTTGAGCCTGGGTGGAGGAGGTTTTGAGCCGAGATCACACCACTGCACTCCAGCCTGGGTGACACAGTGAGACCCCCATCTCAAAAACAAACAAAAACAAAACAAAAAACAAAAACCCAAATCAGTCAATCAAACAAACAAAACAACTCAAACACAAATGGCTCCTAGGGAGTTCAGAGGAACACAGTATGAACTTACTGATATAACAGGATACATGAATCTCCACTCAAAACCCTCTGGTGAAGGTAGAGAGAAGGATCAAGTGAGACTGAGCCCATACCCATAGCTTCATGTGAATATGTAGTGGCTGTGGCAGTTATGAGTACCCTGGCTGTGAAGAACTACAGAGAATGGGGAGGCATGCTAACTTGGAGTCAGAAATTGCAGGTTCAAGGCTATCTGCCAATTACTAAGGGCAAAGTTGTAAAATTTCCCCTAATTCAAGCTTGATTTCTTCAAGATATTAATGAAGCTTGATAATATCAGTGGTGAGCAAGCTATTTTTCTTCTAATGCTGATGCTGGATATAAAAAATGTTTAAGTGCCATTTATTTAAAAAAATCAAAGTGAAAATAACTTTATTGAGTTCTATGGGAAAAATTACATTTTTATAACCTACAATTGCTTCATTTATTAAATAGGAGACTTTCAATGAGATACTTGAAAGCTTTCTAAGCCACTAAAATTATATCTTGACATACTTGAGAAGTGGGAAGGCAGAGACAAGTTTCTAATATTCTATGCTGAAACTGCGAAGTATTATAATTTATCATTCACGTTTATTCATGTGCATTATCTCTATTCATTAGTGAAAAATCCTGCAATGTGGGTATAATTAATGGGGAGACTCAGAGAAGTAAAGTGATTTTCTCCAAGTCGTTCAGCAAGTTTGTCATAGAGCTGGAACTCAAAGTAGTTAATTCCAGTTAATGCAATGTTTACTAACTATATTAATGAAGGCAGACCTAGCAGCTATAATATATAAGCCTCTAAATCTTAATGCTTAACACTGTAAAATTCTTTTTCTTGCTAGTATAAGAGCCTAGTGTGCATGCTTGTGGTTAGGGAGTCTCTTTTGTGTAATGATTCAGAGTCAGGCTCCTTCCATCTGTGGTTCTGCAACCTTAAAAACATAGCTCTTCTATGTTACCTGGGAGTTGTCTCCATTCCATTCAGCTGGAAAGGGAGAAACACATGGAGGAGAAGCACTTTCAAATGGAACAGGTCTGGAAATGATTCACACATGCTATTGGTCACACATCAGTCACATGACCATTCCTAACCACATGTGGGCTGGGAAATATACTCTACTGTTTGTCCAGTAAGGAAAGGGACATGAAGATTTGCCACATTGCTATTGTGAGCACCTTGAGGACTAGGACCATGTCTTATTCATCTCTTTGTGTTGTACATTGTTTTTGCATGGGATTAATACATGTTGTGAACATTCCTTCCTTCCTCCATTCATATAGATACAGTTGGAGTTGCCATGTTGTTAAACATAGCCTTGCTCCTCTAGGCGCTAATGATTGGTGCAAGGTAGGCACCATCCCAAGCTAAACCAGACAGAATCCTTCATAGATGCCTTCTCTGGGATTTTTCAAGCTGTAATGGAAGAAATAAACTTCATCCTCTGGAGGTCAAATCTGTGCAATATGAAGCTTGGGAGTTGTTGGTAGCCATGTATCCCACCTTGCAGCAGAAGGTAGTCTGTGGTGGTGGCCAAGGAAACCATCAGAGAAGTGTAGAAAAGTGATAGGACTTGTCTTTAGGACTCATGACCCAGATATCAATTGCTCTGAGGCCCAACTACAACCATCGTTTCCTGAAGTTTCGTTGTTCAACACTATCTTAATCTGTTGAGTCAACTCACAAAATATCTTAGACTGGGGGGCTCACAGACCACAGAAATTTATTTTTCACAGTTCTAGAAGCTGAGAAGTCCAAGATCAAGGTACTGGCAGATTTAGCATCTGATGAGGGCCCTCTTCTTGGTTCATAGATGGCAACTTTTTACTGAGTCTTCACATGGTGGAAGGGGCAAGCCCTTTTATTAAGGGTGCTCACTCCATTTGTAAGGGCCCTCATGCTCTAATCATCTCCCAAAAGCCTCACCTCCCTAATAGTATCCCCTTGGAGGTTATGATTTCAACTACGAATTTGAAGGGAATGGGGGACAACATTCAAACCACAGCAAACACTCCTACCTATGTGAGATAACACAGTACTCTTCCAATAAATTCCCCCTTTGCTTGACCTTGTCTGAGTTGGGTGTATGTCTAAAGTAATCACAAGAGACCCAGTCCTGCAGTTTAATGGTGCAGGGTGACCAGCGATTGTCTCTGCTGCTCCCCAGCAAGGCTTTCTCACAAGGCCTGTTTCTCACCCCAGTGTGTGGTTGTGAGCTCATTCCCCACCGTGCAGGCCTCCCCAGCTCCAGTGGGGGAGGCCATAGTCCCTCCTTGGGGCTTCCCTCAGAGGATGTTGTGCCTAAGGATTCCTAAAAAAATGTTCTCTGTGGTTGCGTGGTGGAATTTTTCCATCTCTTTCATCTGCCTCAAGTAACCTGAATGATTGTGTTTTGATGAAGGGTGAAGGTTCTTGTCTGGAGCTAGGTCCCCGTTCAGGGTTCACTCATATCCACAGCAGATGCTCTGTGAGGTTCTGTCGCACCCTGAACCTTGTACTAGTATTACACGTGGTCTGAGGTTGGAAAAATAACTGTTTTTGGAGTGCCTCTTTGACAACGCTACTCCCCAATATGTTTCTCTCTAAGCCTAAAAAAAGGATAAATAACTCCATCACACACAAGCTGGGTAACCTAGTGACCTTTAGGATGTCTGTTTTTCTCATTTGTAAACTTATTTATTAGTGAGGATTACATTACATTAATGTATGTGACACACCTAGCACAGTGACAGGAACTTGTTGGGTGTTAATTTCTTTCTCATACCTTCTTGCATACCTATCTCCACATTCAGGGTTCTGAGCAGTGGAGGGGGATTAAGACACAAGGGATCTAATGGTTTTCTCCAAATTCTCTCAGAAACCACCACCTCAGTCCCCTAACCCACTCCACTTGACCCTTTTTCCTTCCTCCTTCCATGACACCTCTATTTCTTCTTTACATTGAAGTGTCCCTGTTTCCTCTGATAGCCCCCTTTTCCCTCCCCCTTTGCCTCTCCCCTCCCGCCAGCCCCAGCTGCTGGTGTGGCTGCCTGTTCTGATGCTATTGATTTTTTTCTATAAAAGATTGCTCAATTCATCTTCTCCACTTCAGCCCAGCGCCAGACCTCAGGGTAGGCCTCACGATGACCGAGTTGATTATGAGTACTACTTCCCCTGAAGGACTGCAACCACATTCCTTTTCCATTCCCAGGGAGGATTAGGCAGTGAAGGTGAACGTGATTCATAAACTCTAAAAAGCTAAACAGAGAGCAGTGGACCCTGTCTTCTCATCTCCATATTTACAAGGCTTAGCACAGGGCCTGGCAATGAGTGGGTCTTAATAATGTCTGCTGAAATTAAATGAATATCTTTTCTTAGCTTCACAGCATTCTGGGCATATAAGTAGAATCTTCATTGATGTCTGATTGCCTACAGCAGTGACTTGCAACCTTGACTGCACATTAGAATCACCCGGGGAGATTTAAAAACTACCTGTGACTGGCCTTACCCCAGACAAGTTAAACTCAGACTCTTGGGCAGTGTAGCCTAAGCATTGGTGCCTTGTAAGAGCTTGACAGGTGACTCTGATATGCCACACTGGCCTACAGGGTAAGACTAGATCTCCTAGCCTGGGACACAGAGTCCGCTATGTTTTGGCTCCCGCCATGTTCCAGCCTCCCCTCCTTCCTCTTTACACACTCCAGCCACTAAGACACTCTAGCTCTTCCCCGGAACATCACTGTGCCTTTGCTCATGCTGTTCCCACTTCAAAAATTGCCCTTTCCTAAACTCCCTTCCGGGCACGCTTCTAGTCATCTTACACGATTCAGATCAAACACCACCTCCTCTGAGAAGAATTTTTCATCTTCGCAGGTCCCTGTTGCTCTAAATTTTCACCTCTGCTTGTATTCTCTTTTTGGAATTAATTTTGCCCAGTATCTTCAATTTCTGTCATCACCCTGGATTTATTTTCTTCTTCTCTAATTGGCCCTTCCTTTCTGACAGTCCAGGTAGATTTTTTTTTTTTTTTTAACTTGGTCTTGCACTCCAGCTTTGTCCCTGGACACAGATGTTTGCTGCCTTCTTTGGCTCTAAGCTCTGATGCCCACTAACTGACCTTATTTCTTCATCCTTTCTAGGCTTCTAGAACCCTTGCCTGGGTGCAGTGGCTGAGACTCTGCATCTCTGGGGGAGGCATTTGAATACAAATTGCGCTTGTTAGTAGTGGCCAACATGTATTGAGTCTTTCCTATGTGCTGCTTTAAAGTGCTTCATTGCATTATCTCACGTAAGCCTTTACTGATGAGTCAGTGGGACTTACAGACCTTAAGTAAATTGTCCAAAGTCAAACATGTGGCAAGAGGCAAAGATGAGATTTCCACAGAGGATAACTAACAGTCTCCAAAGCCCACGTGTTTCATGCCTGGGTGATACCTGGATGCTCGTTCTCTGTGCATTTTGTTTTTCACTCTGTTATTACACTCTGAGTGTTGTATCATAATTTATTGGTTGGTGTGTCTCGTCTACCCCATGAAACAGTGACTTTCTCAAGGGCAGAGGATGAGGTATTCAAGTCTATACTCCTAGCACTTAGCAAATTGCCTGGCACATAACAAAGGCTCAATAAATACTTATGGCCTGAATAAATAAATGCCCACTATAGCCTTGAGCAAGACTGGTGGAGAAAAGGAGACAGACCAATCTTGACCACAGTCTGGTCAAAACACCCTCTCTCCTATAGCCCCCATGAGTGAGATCTCTGCTTGGCAGGAAGGCAGATGGGTGGAAGAGTAGGGGCTGCCGGCCCGAGGGTGCCTTTCCCTGGTTCTCTTGAAATCCAGCGTCTGTCCTGTCCTACAGCCCAGCAGCAAGAGAACATTTGTTCCCTGAAGGGCCGGCGCTGTGCCAGCAGCAGGTGGTGGCCTGTCCACTGGGATGGAGGAAGGCAGCAGGCAGGAGCACTGATGTGTTTCTGAGACAAGATGCTACAAGTCTGCTCGCGGCACGGCAGTGAAAGCAGCTGGGCCAGGGTTGCAAGTCACCATTCTGTAGCCATTAAAAACCAGTTGCTGTCCCTTTCATAATAATAAATTAAGATATCACTCCAAACGGTGCTGGGTTCAGAGAGAAAAAACAAAACAAACAAAGAAACAAACAAAAAACCAAAAACAAACAAGCAAAAAACACTCAAAAGACAAAAACGAAAATAACCAAAAAATCAAACAAAAACACAAAAAAACAACAAACAAACAGTGTTGGACCATATGTTATCAGTTGGATTGTCTATAAAATTGACTGGTTTCTTGGTAATTACAGAAAAGCTTTCTGGCTGCATTTCAAGAAGCAATTTTTCATTTTCTTCCAGAAAAAAAAAAGTGAAGCAACAACCTGCACTCATCCGACAACATACACATTTGGGAACAAGAAGATGAGAAGGAGAGTAGAGGCAGCATTATATTTCTGACTGTTTGGTTGCTGGGGGAGCTTAAGTGTTATTACTAAACCAAGTCATCAATATCTCCTCTTCACAACTGTCTGAAAATATGCAGCTTTGCTGTTAGCAGGATCGGACTTCACAGGGTGCCTATGAAATTGACCTCAATGGCCTGACCTGCACTGGCCTTCTATAGGCCACTTTTTAATTCAATTACCAGATAAAGTGGCTTGGAGCTCCTATCCTGTCTCCAGTGGTCAGTCCAGTGCCCTCGTGAAGACTTAAGGGGATTTATGGCATAGGTGACTATGATCTCCTATAGTTTATTGTTATAAAGTTTGACTTCTTGATCAACCAGTTCACACTTAGGCCTCTTGGGACTTACCCCTGCCTCTCCCTACTCTGTCCCATTTATTGACAGGAATTTTCTTCATTCAAAGCATCACTGATGGATGGCAGCTATGTATTAGACTTTTACTAAAAATTTAGGGATGACTACAGGGATTATAGCAGAGAACAGGAACCAGCCTAAAATGTAAACTAGGTTACTAGACGTCCGAAAAACTGCCAGCCTCTCTACCCACGGGAAATCCTCACTCGCTGTATTTACATTCAGGTTGTATTTGCAGACATGTTCTATTAGATCATGACTGCAAAATTCCTATTACTTTGTGTGTAGAACTTTTTGTTTTTAAGTCCTCCCCATCCAGAACAATGTAGGAGGCCTTACTGTAGACAAAGTTTCCATTTTTGTAAACAGTTGAAAGTCTCTGAATTTTATTCTAAAAAAAAAAAAAACAATCTAGCTGTCATACTAAGAGCGGGAATCTGATTGCATAAGTTTGACATCAAATTATTACTATATTACTACTACAATTGCTATTAAGATGACTGATGTTATAAACATAAAACAATTGGGCAGTTTTGTGCCACCTTAGCTTAGAGGCCATGAGCACATGCTCTGATCCCTGATCTGAAGCAGTTTGGGGTGGGCAACAGAGTGGAACTGTGGATGTCACAGATATGTCACACATATGAATCTACTTGGAGGGATTTCCTTAGAAGGGGCTGTGAGGACGGCATATATTCAAATTTTCAATCTGTGCTCCAGTTGGGTATGGCTGGTCTTTAAGAGGATGAAACCGATATGCTGACTAAGGGCTCAGTAGTCTGCTTAATAAATGGATGGAGGAAATCTACTCAGTGGCATAATTGTGCTTTTCCACACTTGAAATAATCTCAAGTACATGAGATTATTTATGAGTTTGTGTGCACTTGTTCCTGACGAATCAGAATAAATTCTTTAAACTATTCCCGGTAGACAGCAGGAGTTTGTGCTCTGCATTTTGAAATCTTCCATGGAGACTGGAAGAACACCTAGCACACTATGGACACCTAATTCGCTAAGTGAATAAATGGAACAAATGATCCCGACAGACGATATCACGGGACTTTGGAACGCTCACCTTAATGCTCAACTTGGTTAATTCTAACTTATTCCTGTACATCTTAGCCCCTTATAATCTGTGTCATTATACTCATTAGATTTTCCACTTGCACTCTATCTTCCCATCACATTTGCGATTGCATTGTTTGAATTGTATTGTTTGAATATGTATTTGTACATGTGTTTGTGATTATTGATTGAACTTCTTTATTCTTCTCTATACTTTAGGCTCCCCTGAGGGGAGGCTGTGTCTGTGTTACCTGCTCTTTTTAAAGGAATGGTCCAGTGCCTGGAAAGGAGAAGGTATTTATGACAGAGATGGAATAATATTCACAAAACCCATTCCCTCTTTATCACCACCGTGAGTCAGGCTACACTTCCTAGTCTCAGTTGCAGTTAAGTATGGCCATTTGTTGGAGTTCCAGCCAATGGGATGTGAGGGGCAGTAACATGAGCCACCCCCAAGCCTTACTCTTTAAAACCTCCCATGTGCGATTTTTCTATGCCCTTTCTTCCTGCCTCTGGCTTGTGGAGGCAAGTACAGTGGCTTTGGAAGCCACATATTGAAGGTAGGGAAGCCATGAGATGGAGGGAACCTGGGTCCCTGAATGATCCTGTGGAAGAAAGCCATCACCAATCAGGATTTCCTGTTGAGAACTACCCTTGAAGAAGAAATGTTTATGGGATTTGAGTTTTCTTATATTTTGAGTTTGGAGAGAATTACCTCAACTCATACAGTATTAATTTTTGTGTTTGTAATTATTAGATATATACAGAGGAGCAAATATTCAGGATGCAGATTGTGTCATTAGAAATGTTGAGTCCTGATATATTATGGCAATCTTCAAGGCACTAGAAGGAAAATGGTTCCATAAGAAAGAGGTGATCCCAGCTATCCAGTACTCCCTCCTCCACACTGCAGTTAACAGAGGCTTGTCCCTCTTCGTACCCTTGCAAATACTCTCTTTTCTAACACACCTAATTTCCCAAGTGCTCTCCATCCTCAAATGGTCCTGTATTCCTTTCCGTGCCATTGAAAAATCCAACACTTTACCAGGCAGGAATGATCTTTTGAAACCAATTTGTATTAAGGAGTAAACTACTATTTTCTGCTTTACTTTCATAGGGAGTGTATGCATTTCTAGGGAGACTGGCAAAAATTAGTCTCTCACTGCTGATATTTCAGGAGTAGTGTAAAATGAAGCAAGCATTATTAAGCAGTGACAGGCAGTTTACAATCTAATCATCATGAAGTGTTTGCATTACTCCACTCAGAATTGCAGAGAAGACTGGTGGAGGAAGCTTGAGGTCTTGATAAGACATAGAACAGCCTTGCCAGCCCGGATGCCAACTTCTGAACTTCTTGATTGAAAGAAAATCATTCCTAACTGAAATGGTTGCCAATGTTTTCCCATGACAATGTACTTCCTCCAGGATCATGGATGTCACGGGAATAAGAAGAGAGAGTGCACATTCAGAGGTTATGGGGCCAGGACTACCATAGAGATACTTAATAGTGGGTTAACTCTGATAAAGATACAAGGAATAAGGTGGTCTGGCAACTGCAAAGTAATCTACTCACCAAGAACATGGCTTTGCAGAGGAATGGAATGAAGAGGTCTGTATAAAGTGTGTGACTTCCAAACCAAAGTTTAGTTAAGACTTAGATGAGTATAGCACCCATGTTACTCTCATAAGTCCCAGACTCCCTGCCTCACCCTCATCACCTGTGGCCTGACTAAGGATTTTAGTTCTCAAGTACACTTAGATTTAGTGTTTAACCTTTCATTTCAAGACGGTTAGTTGGGATCTGAGGCCATCAGATCCTGCCATCCCTTCTTCTTATGGAGCTAGATTCAGACAGACCTCTTTGATGCACAATAAGACCCTTACATGACAATGACATATCCCTTCCTAAAAGGCCCTGAATCTGTTCTCCACCTTTGAGATGCTTCCCTAGCCCCGTTTCTTTACACAGCCCTTCATGGCACGCCTCCTTCATGGCCCGCACACGCCTTACTCATTTCCACATCCCCAGGGCTCAGCATGTGGCTTGGCACACATAAAGTGCTCAGTCTGTATAGACTGACTACATAAAGTGACTTAATAATTTGCTGAACTGGCTCCATCCTGGAAAAAAGACCAACTCTTGCTGCTCTGATTAATTTCCCTGCTTCTCATTGGCTTAAGTTTATGGCTACATAATCAAAGCTACCCAGGACTGGGACAAGAGATAGATGCAACTCTTCCCAACGGAGGGAATGGAAGAATGGGACGGGAGGGAATGGAAGAATGGGACATGTCAAACATAACAAGATGCAGAGGAAAAGAAACAAGAACCTGCTGTTATTAACAAACATTTTGGGTATTGGACGTTTTTCCTAAAGGGAAGTTGAGCTAGGAGAACTCTACATCAGCAAGAGGAGATAGTTGTTTATATTGGAGAGGACTGAAGAGAGTAAAATAGATGGCTTTAAATCTAACATTTTGACATATATTGATCAAAACATGGTAAAATAAATCCTAACAATAACATTTCAATGGTAATTATATCCATGATGATTACTACAACCATCATTACTGTCACCACCTCCTTTGCTACCACTATCACCACCATTTCTTGGACATCTATTATCTGGGACTAAGCTTTGTGATTTTACCAACATTACCTCACTTGATCCTATAAATTTGAGAGAGAGACAAAGAGACAGACAGAGAGAAAGAGAGATAGATAGATAGAGAGAGAGAGAAAGAGAGAGACAGAGACAGAGACAGAGACAGAGAGAGAGAGAGAGAGAATCTCTTTTGCTCCAGGATCTATTTTCAAGGGAATCCAGCCTAAGATGTCAAGCCTTATGTTAGGCTAAGGATATGTTAGCCTATCTAAATTGGGATATTTGAGCTACCTGACAAAAATGAGTATAGTTATGGGAATAATGGATTGAAAAAATTTTAATAAAATTTATATTTTTCTTCAAATTATGAAAGTAATATATTTGTTATAGAAAATACAGAACAAAATTTATTATTAATAATAACTCATTTTCTCTCTTCCTCATTGCCTTTCCTCATTCACCCAGTCAGAAATCCAGGTACTCTTTTTTAAAATTATTTTTAAGTTCTGGGGTACATGTGGAGGATATGCAGGTTTATTACATAGGTAAACATGTGCCATGGTGGTTTGTTGCACCTATCAATCCATCACCTAGCTATTAAGCCCGGCATACATTAGCTGTTTAATCCAAGTACTGTTAATGAGCGAAAGGTTTGATAAATTCATTCCCAAAGAGTTACTAGGGAACTTCTTCATTGCTTTTTCCAGAGAGAAGTTTAGTCTCTTGTAGAAGTACTAAACCCCCAAGGCAGAGCTGGAATTAGAACTGATAGGAACTTGAGATAGAAGAGGCTCCCTAGTGGAGAAGACAGCTTTGAGTGAAGGTCTCACAGATGCCTCTCGGGCTGCATCATTATACTGGCAGCCCACTCTGCATGTGCTTCAGTTACATTCCAGATGTGAGCATACGTGTGTACACCTGTGAGTGTGTCTGTGCATTGGAGAGGAGCAGTGAGGGCCATACAGCAAGAGATAATAAGGCACTTTTGCTGAGTAGTCCTTTCTACATGACCCTCTCCCTTATTTGCCAGGAAACTCCCACTGAGGCAGAATCACAGCGATCTGGAAAATGGTGAGTTGCCAGCACCAGGCTTTCTTATTTTGGCTGGTGTCACAGCCACACTGAATATTTTCTTCCAAATTGTGCATGGGAACCCTTTGTCAGGGGAATTGGGTCCAAATGTGCTCATATTTTTACCTTTGCCAAGCGAACCTTTTCGTGACTACAGATCTTTGAGGGATATGGTTTGAAAATAAATGTAGAGGTTCAGTGGCAGGGGCCAGGTTGTCATGGTATCCACCTGTTTCTAGTCCCTATGTCAACACAACAGCTCCTGCTTTGGGGCGTTGATGTTGCTGCTGAGGCAGGAAACACCATGGAGTCCTGAAATTCAGTGTGACACCTGTGAGTGGCTCACTGTGATTGCTTGGCAGGGCTGCAGACTGCACACATACGTGCAAAGAGAACTGCAGGCTCAATCCCTGCAATGTGACTCACATCTTAGGCGCTGCCAGGGATCTTGCTTCAGGTATCTAGAGATCTGACTTCAGGTATCCCGGAATCTGGCTTCCCTGATGTTGCCAGGGGGCTGGGTAGTACTAGCTGCATGTGTACTAGCTGGGAAGCAGCCAGCACCCAGGACTTCAGCTTTTACATCTCATTAGTAATAGGTGGTATGTGTGGTTGCTGCACAAAATGGACTTGAAATATCCAGGAAAAGTAAACCAAGACACCGTTTCTTTCTTGTGGTTTGCTCTGAAAGCAGGGATAAGAGGCCTTATGTGGAGAGGGGGGTTGAAGCTGAATTGTATTTGTAATAGCAGTGAATGACAACAAAAATCCATCTCTGATCTGCAGACCTTAAATGTCTGGAGAGGTCAGATCGGATAAATGGCAGGAGTTCTAGACAGAGGGAGGATTTCCCACAGCCCAGCCATCCTGGGCTCCAAAGTGATTGAAATGAACTCTCAGGGGCAGGCAGAAGAGACCCCAAAGAGGGGATAGAGAGGGAGTGGGAGGAGATCTGGGTGGGTTGGCATCTGGGGTAGGGCTTAGCTTAAGGACATTAGACTTTGAATCTCATCATTTGACTTTTTCCCATCTTAGTCTTGGATTTAGAGACTCAAAGGTTTTTAATAGGAAACCTTCAAGATTGAGTGGCAAGAGGAGGCTGTTTGTTTTTTAAGTTTTGCTCTTTGGGTGGCAAGAAACAATGTGTCACCTTCATTACCAGAGGAAAAAGGAGGTTTTCTTTAGGGAAATACTTGAATGGAAACTAAGCAGTTGTTGGGAAGTGAGGCAGCTCTAATGATTCCCTGCTTCTCCCTCATGGGCCTCAGTGTCCCACCACCCTCTCAGCATTTGCTTTAGCCATAAGCACATCCACTCTATTCTTCTTTTGCTACCACCTGGATTTCACATCTTCTTTGTTTCTGCTTGAAGCATCTTTGGCTTGCCCTTGGCTCTTTCTGATTATTCTGAGCCAGACTCTACCTTGGAAGCTGCCATTCCTAACATTATCTTAACTTCTTAGCATTCCTTATTTCAACGTTCCGAGAAAGGATGTCTGATTGTCTGCTTTTAGGTCCAATCAGCTGTAGTGGAAGAGCAGAATCACTGAATATAAAACATGGTCATGTCAGCAGCAGGGGCTGTGGGCTGAACAGCTTCACTGGGAAGAGGATATGGGTGAGAAGGTATAGCAATGGGTACCTCCATTAACAGATAAACTGGATCCTCAATAGGAATAGGCACTAGCTGGTTTTGATTGAAGGTGTGATAAGATCAGATACATTTTTGGGTGATCAGCAGGATCTAGGTGTGGACATGGCAGAGCAGGTGGAAGAGAAGGGACCAATATGTGTCAATAACCATCTATGAGCCAGGCACTTACCAGGAAGTATAATGTCTTTGTAGTTAGACCAGCAGTGTCTGCTGCTCCGGAGGAAGTTACTTAAACTCACCAAGACTCTGTTTCCTCTGTATTAAAATGATGACACCTACCTCACTATCTGGCTGTTGGGATTAAATATGAGAATATGTGTGAAAATGTATGGCATATGGTAAGCACTCAAATGTTTCCTGGTGGAACAGCATGGTGTGGGTTAGGAACATCCAAACTCTGACAACAAGCTGAACTTTTGAAATAGAGGCCTCCCTGCTCACCAGTTGGGCAACCTTGAACAAGCTAGTTAAACTATTTAGACCTCAGTTTTGTTATCTGGTGAGATTAATAGCATTGAATGGTGTAAAGCACATTCTCAATAAATGCTCATTATTATGATTATAGTTATTAATGTTTATCTCACTTTGAAATAATAGTGTATAGGAGCTCCTCATGTAGATAATAGAAATAAGAAATTTCTTAGGTCATGGAAGCATGGAGGTATGGAAAATTTTGGAGAACAAAGAGGAGTCCGGTGAAGTAGGGTGGGGATACTGGGCAGATGGATAGATTGGCAAGGGTTATATCATAAAGGCTAGGATACCAGCCTGGCATCAAGCGCCTTGGATTGGGAAGATACAAAACTGTGGTCCAGAGTCAGCCCTGCAGAGGCCTGTTTCCTGACTTTCCATCTTCAATCTCTTTTCTCTGCAGTTACCAGAGTCATGTTTTGAAATCTCAGATCTGAGCATCTATGCCCAAATAGAGCCCTACATGGCTCCCAGTTCCTCCAGGAGAAGGTCCAAATCCCTTAAGATGACCTTAAGGCCCTCAAGTTTTCCAGGCTCTGTATGTTCCTGCTGCTACCACAACTATGCCACAACAAAACAGTTTTTCCCCCATTTCTACTTTGTTTTTCCAGTTGTAGAGTCCAACCCCCAAGAAGGGAAAAGGGACGAATGGACACCAGGTCATGTGTCAGGCAGCTGGGAAGCAAATACTTCTATTTTCTATTCTTTTTTTTTTTTTTTTTTTTTAAGATGGAGTCTCATACTGTTGCCCGGGCTGAAGAACAATGGAGAGAACTAAGATACAAGAAACCTCCACCCCCAGGTTCACAGATTCTCCTGCCTCAGCCTCCTGAGTAGCTGGGATTACAGGCACGCACCACCACGTCTGGCTGATTTTTTGTACAGATGGGATTTCCCTATGTTGGCCAGACTGGTCTCAAACTCCTGATCTCTTGATCCACCCGCCTTGGCCTCCCAAAGTGCTGGGATTACAGGCATGAGCCACTGTGCCAGGCCAAATACTTCTATTTTCATCTCTTAGGAAAACATGTGATGTAAATCACTGTTCCCATATTCAAATTTAAATGATGGCTTACTTCTCTAGGGATGTTTGTATTTGAATGAAGCAGCAAGTTTTTGCCACACTATAATACTTTAACTCTACAGATATTTTGATCCTTCTGTTTCTGATTTGCTTTCATAAATGAATAAAAATACATTATTTTACATCAAATTCACATGAAGTATTATTAATTGAAATAAAATAACAGAAAATTGGGAATGGCTATAATTTTACATTATTAAATGTATTAGAGGTGAAAAAAATTGGTAAAGTTGTAAAATATAAAAATCAACTAGGGAAATAATAGTTTCTGGAGAAATAACCCAACAAAACCATCAAAGGCTAGAGTTTGATATGGTAAAAAAAAAAAAAAAATTACTGATAAAATATTGATAGTGAAAAAATCATTTTGGAAAAATTTATAAATGCAAAATTGAATTAAAAAATTAGACTTTGGACCAGGTGCAGTGGCTCACGCCTGTAATCCCAGCACTTTGGGAGGCCAAGGCAGGCAGAGATCACCTGAGGTCAGGAGTTCAAGACCAGCCTGGCCAACATGGTGAAACCTCATTTCTACTAAAAATACAAAAATTAGTTGAGCTTGGTGGCACATGCCTGTAATCCCAGTTACTTGGGGGGCTGAGAAAGGAGAATCGCTTGAACCTGGGACACGTAGGTTGCAGCGAGCCAAGATTGCGCCACTGCACTCCAGCCTGGGCAACAGAGTAAGACTCTGTCTCAAAAAAAAAAAAAAAAAAAATTAGACTTTGTGGAAATAATGGCCCCCAGAGAAAACTTACAAAGACAGAAACTTTTCTCATTTAATTTGATGTGGACAAAAAAAAAAAAAATGAATGAATGAAAGCTGTATCAAAAATAAATTCATGAAATGTACTCATGAAAAATAGTTTTAGTAAGATAGAAATAAAAATGACTAAAATACTACTAAGCAGAAAATTGGTCCAAGAATTAAAATGGCTTAATTCTACCAGTGAAATAATGTCTTTTTCATTCAGGAAAATTCACCAACACTAGTATCATTCTGGGGCAATGTTTGTATTTATGAACATTGAGTTAAGACAATTTCTGGGTCACTACATTTTGATTGAATTCAGCAATTGTCAGTCAGAAATTGCACCACTCATTTACTGGGCAATAACACTATACAACTACTTATTAGAAAAGGAACTTTTGGCTAAAATCTTTTTCTGAACCCAAGAGAATGGCAAGGATTTATCCATTTCTTCTGGGTAGCTAGTTAGATTCTGAGAGTAAGCTGCCATGTGATGTGCTACTGACATGAGACCATTCCCAATGGCAAGGACAGCAGCCTCACTCCACGACCTGGAAGCATGCAGAAAAGACTGCCTTCTTCAAAGGCATTTGGAGGTGAGCACCTCAATACTGCTCCGACTGAGCTTCTTGGAGTGTCCCAAGGAATCGCCAACTCTCAGTCTCTTCTGTCATTCCCTTAAATTATTTCTCCTCTCTTCTCTGTTGCTGGGAACACAAATAGGACTGAGGGATCCCGGGGATTTGCTCCCTGCAGTTGGCAAACCAGTGATATGATATGGAGTCTTAGTGTGTAGAAGTAACACACATAGAGCACCTCCTCAATATAGCCCCACAGACACTGCTTGCTGAGTTCCTTTGCTGCATCATTATCAGCACACAAAAGCATTTACTAGGATCTCTTTGAAAACGCTTCACTGTGACACTGGGCACAATGAAGGGAACAGATGTGGTGGGCCAACCTCCAGGGGTTTGCAATCCAAGGCAGAAGGACAGATAGTGCAAACACACATGAGCGCTCAGGCATAACCTGCAAGCCAGGACACAGGTATGACAGTCGGGATTGACACAGTGTGGGAACCACAGAGCAGCAGTTTTGCTTTTACATAAGGATGCTTCCTCTTACCGCAGGGTTCCCCTAGGGCTCCTTTAACAACAGGCCCTCTTCTTGCATTTTAAATGGGATCTGATTTACAATTATGCTTTGAAAATAACTTATGCGGGAACATATTGACTTCATACAGCTCATGATGTTGGTATAGGGAGATGTGGCCAATATTGAATATGCCAGTAAAGAAATGTAAACTTCTATTTACATAATACACAACCCAAGGGGCTTCTTCCATTGTGTAGAAGCATCAAAAAACCTGGTTCATTCTGTGCCTAGCAGAACACCTGGTCTGTGTTTGTTGGTCAAGTAGTATTTATTAAATGAAAGAATTAAATAATTAAAAACAAAATATCTACTCCATTAACAGGTAAGATGAATAAAATGCATTTCTGTTTTCTAATTTTTCTTTCTTCTCCACTTTCCTCTTTCCCTTGTTACTCCTTTTTTCCTTGCTTTTCTTCTCCTCTCCTTCTTCCTCCTCCTTTGATTCCTCTTCCTTGTCTTAACAGTTCTCATTTTAAAGTGTGAACTTGTTTTGGTATATGGTATAAATTGAGCCTTTGCACATTTTCCCCAGGGTGTTAATAACTTCCCTAATGCCACTTATTAAATAAATGGTCCTTCCTTGTACCACTGATTTAAGCCTTTTCACGACAGGGGCTCCAGTTGATCAATCTTTGTATCTCCAGTGCCTGCTGCAAAACCTAGAGATATTTGTGGGTATATGATGCTATATGACGTACTTAGGTTCTTTTTGGGTATATGGTGTATTTGTGTTGTGATGTATGGTGTATGGCATATTTGTGTTGCCACACTTAGCACTTGTCATGGGAAGAATTATGCCCCCCACCAAACCAACTTCATATGTTGAAAGTCTTAAACCCTAGTATCTCAGAATGTGACTGTATTTGGAGATAGAGTTTTTAAACAGGTGACTATGTTAAAGTCATGTCATTAGGGAGGGCCCTAAGCCAATACAACTGATCTCCTCATAAGAAGAGAAACTTTACACACAGCTACGTACAGAAGGAAGACTTCATGAAGATACTGTGAGAAGACAGCCATCTATGAGTCGAGAGAGGGGCCTCAGAAGAAGCCAACTCTGCTACACCTTGATCTTGAACTTCCAGCCTCCAGAACTGTGAGAAGATAAATTTCTGCTGTTTGAGCCACACAGTTCGTGGTACTCTGGTAGACAGCCCTAATAAACTAATACAGGAACTATAAAAGTAATTTATTTTTATATTAGGGCCTATCATCGGTGAGCTATCAACTTTATTACTTTGAAAATCTGACTATGCTTTCAATGAGATTATTATATCGTTTCAAATATGTAACATATTCTTAGAAAAAAATGAAGGAAATATAGAAAAATGTGAATTATGCTTATTTTCGGCTGTGAGATTTTGGGTTATTGTACTTTTTTCTTTGTCTCTTCTATTATTTTCCAGATTTTCTATAATTAGCATGACTACTTTTCTAAATAAGGAAAGAAACTATTTAAAAGTTATATTAAGGTGCTAGTGTGTGTATCAGATGGTGGCCTAATAAGTGAAAAAGGGGAGGCTTGCATGTAGATAAGTTTTGCAGCCTCTGAGGCTTCTTAAACATTTTTGAATTGCAGTCGCCTAGGCTTGTTTTGTAAAAAGTGCCTGTTTCTGAAAATGATGATTTGTTTGGATAAACCCCCTCCTCATTTTTTGGGCGGTGGGGGAGCTTTTTATTGCATAGTCACAATGGGAGGCATTGTTCACACAGACTGGCATCGTCATACTTCTATTCCTGTCACTGACAGTATTATTTGCAACTGCTTTTTTTCCAGCCTCTTCTAATTTCCACACTACCACTTATTGTATTTCATTAAAGCTGATTTAGAGATGCAAGGCATATAATTAGATGGAGAACTATGCTATCGATTTGGTTTTCCATCATGATGTTATCACATGCACAAAAAAGTCATTTGGTACAATTGTTATGATTAAAACTACAGAAAAGATCTATTACATCAGGCTTAGTTTTCAGTGCCTGATGCAGTGGAAAATACGAGTGAGAGGGGTTGACCTGTTTATATTAGAGCTGTATATGTCATGTAACCATAAATGTCTGTAGGTTAATAATTTCAAAGGAACCTTTAGTAGATGAGAGGTTTTTTAGAAATTCATATTAAACAAAAGTCAATCAGTACTGAAATACTCAATTTCTAAGATGG
This sequence comes from Colobus angolensis palliatus, assembly GCF_000951035.1. Taxonomy (NCBI): domain Eukaryota; kingdom Metazoa; phylum Chordata; class Mammalia; order Primates; family Cercopithecidae; genus Colobus; species Colobus angolensis. The sequence goes on from NW_012111142.1 coordinate 5,154,812, forward strand.
TGGTGGATGATAATCCTTTTCCAGCTCTGCACTATGCAAAGACTCATGCTCCAAATCTGCAGCTTTCTATTGCAGGGAGGCTAGGAGGGGCAAAGATGGATTTTGGCATCAGGTCAAGTCACAGTTCCATTGCTGCCTAGGAGAAGGTGGGATCATTATCTAATTCATATCTACCATGAGCCGGGCTTAATAGACATTATCTCAGTCAATTCCTACAAAGTTGTGAGGTTACTTGTCCAAGTTCATGTAGCTAGTAATTGATAGGATTTTAGTTCCCTTCATCCCTAAATGTCCATGTACTTTCTGCAGTAATATTATCTTTCCCTTTTGTTGAGTAATGTTGGATAAGTTACTTAATGTTTCTGAGTCTTAGTTTTCTCATATGATAAAAAAGAACAATAATGTCCCTTATAAAGATGGTTTTGATTATTAAATGAATTAATATCTCTGTAAAACTGAGCATTGTGCTTGGCACATAATAAGCACCCAGTAAACACACTTTTCTTTCTCTGCTTCCCAGTAAGTTCCCCCACAATCCCTGGGGTAACATTGGAGTTTTACTGGGTTAGAGGAATGACACTGATTTTCCTCACCTCTGCATATGTAAGTAACGAAAAGGTAAAAAAAAAACAAGATCACTGATGTAGAAAGATCTTGTTTAATAGAATAACATGGGAACTAACTACAAAGATTATCTTATAGCTATGCTTAAGTTGGTTTTGATAATCTACAAAATGGATTTAAAAGTATTTATTAAGCACCTAGTGCATCACAGACATGGGGGCTGGACAGATTCTCATGTATATACTGTTTAATTTTTTTCCAACCACTTTCTGGGGGACATAGTTGAAGAAACTTGGATCCAGAGAAGGTGGAATAATTTGAGCAGTGACTTGGAGGATGATTACAATTTCCCCAAACAGAAATAAAGGTATGTACAGGGATCTTACATAAAGTGATATCGGGCTATGTTTGATCTTTCTAGTTGTTTTGAGTCAAACAGTTAAATAGTAGAGAAGAAATGAATTCTGAGGGAGGCATATCTAGATTCAAAACGCAGTTCAACACTTGCACACTAGGCAATGCTTAGCTGTATACTCAGTCTCAGAGTTGTCAACTACAAAATGAGGAATATTAATATCTAATTCTTACTTACAGTTGCTCTTAAGATTTCATAAGGCAAGGTTTTAAAATGATTGAGTAATTTTAGTTATAGACTACTGTTTTAATAGACAAAAACTGTTTTAATAGACAAACTATTCTTATTAAGATTTCAAAGGATTTAGGAGTGAACCATATTAATATGGATAAATAATGAACACTTCTGGTTGCAAGTGACACACCACTTAAATGCAATTTCTAGAGTAGGAGTTAGGTATGGCTGAACCCAAAAAAGGCTCAAATCAGAGTTATTGGATAGCTCATTCCTGTGACTTCTCTGCTTTGTTTCTGGTTGTCTCCATTTTCAGGAAAGTTGACTTATATCCCCATTTTCTCAGAAACATCAACATAAGGATAGTACCCCTTTTCTAGTTAATTCGTGAAATTTCCCAAGACATTCTCTGATTAGACTTAGTTAAATTATGTGCTCATCCTGGATCTGCTGCTGAAGCTAGGGTGATAGAATACACTGATCGGTCAGGCTTGAGTCACATGCCTAGCCTGGATTTGGGAGCAGAATCCACCTGAACAGAATTCATGGATAGACAGTTGGGAGGGGTGGTGTAGCAGACACTCTCAAGGTTCTGCTCATAATTCCCAGGATCTCAGGAACATTTCCCTGTATCTTTTCGTCAGGCAGTTGCCCTCAGGCTGCCAGAGCCTGCTTTGCCTGTGCCCATGGAGAGCAGAGAATTTATGTCACCCTAAAGGCAGCCCTTAAGAGTGGTAAGTGTGGGGTATGAATACTCTAGCTCCTTTCTATTGGTGGGAACATCTCTCTCAGGTGTGTTCTATACTGTCTCTAGAGCTTCTCTGGAATTGAGCTAAAGTCATCTACTTGGGTTTATGATATTTTCTAGTCCCACTTAACCACACCCTTACAGATTTTCTTGAGAATAATTCTAAGTAAATCACTTTCCCATGAGTCCTTGTCACAGAGTCTGCTTCTGGGGAACCTAATCTGAGAGATTTCTCCAAGGAGAAGTTGGGTGCCTTAATTAGTCAATTATTGCTGCACTAAAGCTAAATAAAAGACATAAATATCTAAGGCACTTACTGCAATAAACATCTTATTTCCACTAACAAGTTGGCTAGGGAAGCTCTGCTTCAGCATATGCGTTGAGTATAAGCATGTTCCACATGTCTTTTGCTCTGGGACCAGGAGTTGTGCAGCCCATCCTTTTCTCAAGACAAAGCCAAGCCAAGCCAGCACATTTAAAGCTTCACTTCTGCTCACATCATGTCTATTGGCCAAACATTCCATTGGCCAAAGCAAATCACATGGCCAAGTCAAGCTTCAGTAGTCTGGGGAATATTCTTCCTCTGCTCTAGACACATGGCAAAGGGTATGCATACTAATAACTGTAACCTAAACCACCACATTTCAGTTGGAAGAAATTACTCTGCAGGCAAGAAATATTTTTCCTCTAGCAGATAATCTGCAGGCATAACCAACAGATGTCTACCCTAATTTACAATAAGTTGTGTGCGATAGGCTGAGTAATGGCTCATAAAGATGATTGTGTTGTAATTCCCAGAACCTGTGGATATGTTACCTTGTATGGCAAAAGGAACTGCATGGATGTCATTAAAATATGGATATTTTTTTTTCTTTTTTTTTTTTTTATTATACTTTAAGTTCTAGGGTACATGTGCATAACGTGCAGGTTTGTTACATATGTATACTTGTGCCATGTTGGTGTGCTGCACCCATCAACTCGTCAGCACCCATCAATTCATCATTTATATCAGGTATAACTCCCCAATGCAATCCCTTCCTCCTACCCCCTCCCCATGATAGGCCCCAGTGTGTGATGTTCCCCTTCCCGAGTCCAAGTGAACTCATTGTTCAGTTCCCACCTATGAGTGAGAACATGCGGTGTTTGGTTTTCTCTTCTTGTGATAGTTTGCTAAGAATGATGGTTTCCAGCTGCATCCATGTCCCTACAAAGGACTCAAACTCATCCTTTTTTATGGCTGCATAGTATTCCATGGTGTATATGTGCCACATTTTCTTAATCCAGTCTGTCACAGATGGACATTTGGGTTGATTCCAAGTCTTTGCTATTGTGAATAGTGCCGCAATAAACATACGTGTGCATGTGTCTTTATAGCAGCATGATTTATAATCCTTTGGGTATATACCCAGTAGTGGAATGGCTGGGTCATATGGTACATCTAGTTCTAGATCCTTGAGGAATTGCCATACTGAAACTACCATCAGAGTGAACAGGCAACCTACAGAATGGGAGAAAATTTTTGCAATCTACTCATCTGACAAAGGGCTAATATCCAGAATCTACAAAGAACTCAAACAAATATACAAGAAAAAAGAAACAACCCCATCAAAAAGTGGGCAAAGGATATGAACAGACATTTCTCAAAAGAAGACATTCATACAGTCAACAGACACATGAAAAAATGCTCATCATCACTCGCCATCAGAGAAATGCAAATCAAAACCACAATGAGATACCATCTCACACCAGTTAAAATATGGATCTTGAGATGGGGAGATTTTCCTGGATTATAGGTAGGCACAATGTAATTACAAGCATCCTTATAAGATGAAGGCAGGAAGTCAGAAAGGAGAAAAGATGCTGCTCTGATGGCTTTGAAGTTGAAGGAAGAGGCCATGACCCAAGGAATGGTGGCAGCTTCTAGAAGGTAGCTAAGGCAAGGAATGGATTATTTCCTGGAGCCTCTAAAAGGAAACAGTCCCAGTAACACCTTAATTTTAGTCCCATAAGACTCCTCGCAGACTTTTGACTTCCAGAACTGGAAGAGAATAAATGTGTGTTAGTTCAAGCCACTAAGTTTATGATAATAGTGGCAATAGGAAACTAATACACCATGTGGTTTGCATATTTTTAAATACTTTAATCCTGTAGACATTATTTTTACCATTTTAAGGATGAATAACTTGAAGTTTCCAGACATGAAATAATTGGCCCAAGGCCATACAGCTGACAAGTATCAGAGTTAGCATTCAAATGCAGGTCAAACTTCAATATTAATGCTGTTGCCATTGAAACACTATTTTAGCTTCTGTTTTCTGCCAGTGGGTAAATTAAGGAAGAAACTCAGAGAACTCTAGACCATTCTTAATTCAGCAGGAGGAGATGGGGGCAAATGAAACTTCTTCAACAATCATCATGGTGTTTGTGGTAGAGACTATGTAAGTCTTTCCTCAAGTTTGTGACATATACAGTGATGAGCTCTTTGGAAATGAAGAGAATGTGCCTCTGAGGATAGTGTTATGGCCTGAATGATGTCTTCTCAAAATTTATATGGTGAAGTTCTACCTCCCAACCTGACTGTATTTGGAGACAGGGCACCTAAAGAGGTAATTAAGGTAAAATGAGATCATAAGGGGAAAGCCGTAATTGAATAGAACTGGTGTCATTATAAGAAGAGGAAGACACGTGAAGCATGGGCGTGCACGAGGTAAGACCACACAAAGAGGCAGCAAGAGAGTGACCATCTGCCAGCCCAGGAGAGAAGCCTCAAGAGAAACCAAACCTTGATCTTGGACTTCCAGCCTCCAAAACAGTGAGAACTAAATTTCTGTCGTTTAAGCCACCCAATCTGTAGTATTTTGTTATGGCAGCCCAAGCAGACTGAATACAGATGACATCTGACCTCTTTTGCCTTTCTGGAAGCTTCAAATTATATTAGGTTTGTTCTTAAAGTTTTAATAATCCATGTCTTTTACAATGGTAAACATTTGTACTTCATTTAAAGAAGACAGCTGTGTAGATTAATTCAAATAGATGTGATTCAAGATCAGGATATCTTTTCATACCATAAAGAAGAGTGAGAGAAGAAAAGGTCTCAAAAACATGTAGGCAAGTAGGGAAGCACGCTGTAGAGAAAATATCAGGTTTTTTGTTTTGTTTTAATACCCCTGACACTGAATGGGTATGATATAGTTGTTCTTTTCACATTAGTATGAGCAGCAGCAGGGCCACAGTGACATCCTGAGGGTCTTGGGAGAAAAAAATGTGTTGAGGGTAATTTAACTAGAAAGAAGCTACCACATTCTCAAAAAGACATTAAAGAAATTGCAAACAGGCAAGTATAAAATATTTATTGCACTCCAGCTCTGGGCCATGCAAGGTGTAGGGTCATCTATTGAGTTACCATTTATAGAGCTTTTATTAATGAGTTGTAATATTTTATTAATTAGGGAAATTCTAGTTGCAGTAACAAACAAATGCCAACATATTAGTAGATGAGCATGGGAGAAACTTGTCTCTTGATCTGAATATAGTCCAAGACAAGCATTCCTGTTTGGTGGTAGGATTTTTTCCATGTGGTGATTTGGCGATCAGGGCTCCAATATTTTGCTCAATGATTCTTGAGGAATCTTCTCTAGAACAAAGAGAAAAGGGGGAAAATGGCACAGTGGCTGCCATTTTCATAAGTGATGCTTCTGTACTTCTTACATTTCATTGCTTAGAACTAGTCACATATCTGCAAAAATTCATGCTTTTTCTTTAACTATGTGGAGTTGTCTTTGGAAAGCAGCTGTAGGTACTACTAAATCCCCTCTTGCATAACGCAGAAACCATATTACCAGTTCTAACTAATAACATGTGAATGAAAGTGGTATATGTTACACCTGAGCCGAAATGGTTAAAAGTGGGTATAGTTTTTTACCCTCTTACTTGCTTACAGCGGAAAGCCCTGGGACATGGAAGAATCCCCAAACAAAGGACCCTGGGGCTCTGAGGGACTATATAGAATGCTTCCTTCTTCATTTATCAAGACTACCTGCATTTTACTGCAGGTGAACTAGAGTAAACTTTTATTGTGTTGTCAACAAAATGTTGGAATGGCCTTGCTACAGTGGCTAAGGTCGCTCAAATAAATATCCATGGCCTCATCTAAAAGCAAGAGATGTTGGCAAATATGATCTCAGGTTGGCCAACAACTTTTCACTGAAAGCTGATTCAATACTTTGGAAACAGGAGTGCAGCTTTTAGGTGCTCAGTTAGCTGACTCTACCCAAGCACCTTTCATAGTGCCTGACTTTACTGAATGAGTAAATGAATGGCCCACATTTAGGTGGATACCTTCCTCTGGGAAGTTCTGTGCATGTTGATGTAGCTATTAAAAATGGGCTACAGGATTTTTTACAAACATGTTAAGCTATTTATATATATTATTGTATTAATACTAGTGATAATCCAGTTAATTAAATTTCATTTTATTGCATTCATTTATTTTTAAAATTTTGTCTTCCTTCTTGAACTGTGAGATTTTTGTTGTCATGATTGGTGCCCTTGGTTGCTGGTGCACTGCATGGTACATGGCAAAGACTCAGTGTCTGTTGAATGAATACATGCTTGGGCAGATGAATGGACAGATGCAGGATGGACATGAGGCCAACTGTGTGTGATATAGGGTCTAAATGCCAGGACTGAGGGACAAAAAAGAGTAAAAGAAAAAGAAATAGGCATTTTCACTAGGTGAGGAGTGGGTGCTGGATGGCAAACTGGCCTCAGGCATTGGGAGAAAGTCTAGTCAATAAATTCAAGCACAAATCAGAAATATGTGGTTTGGGGCAATAGTCTAAGCAAGGGGTGAGTAGATCTTCAGAGCTGAGGGATCTGGGAGTTGTCTTCAGGTACTTCAGGCAAATACTCATGAGTCTGCTGGGTTAGACATTTCTGGCCTAAAATGGTGCTGATTTAGTAAAAAGTCGTGTATCTAAAATGTCTGGTTATCTGAGATTGAAGAGTAATCAGACATTTCTGGCTAATGTCAGCACTTTATATTTTTCAAACGTCAGATGTATGATTTAAAGTAATCATGCTCCTCAGTCTGGTTCACTCTCATTATCAGTCTTTGTAGGTGCCCTTTAGGTTTTGCTCTATTTTATTATTTGCTCTTTTTGTTCTTTCTCTCCACCTTTACCATCTCTTCCCCCTCCTCAATTATCACCACAATGGTATATTTGATATGTACCCTCTAAACCACCTGTTACAGAAGAGGTTGCAGAGCACGCTATTTAAGAATGCAGGTTTAGGAACCCAGGCTCAACTCCTCATGCTGCCAGTGTGCTTTATGTGACCTGAGGCAAGCTGTTTAGGTTCTCTGTACCTCAGTTTCTTAATCTATGTATGATTATTCACTGAATAATCACATCCCATATATATAACTTTTAATATATATAGTATAACAAATGATTAGTACCTGAATAGAGTGCTTTGTAAACCATTGAAAATGTACCTATTGTTTATGTTTTTGTATAAATAGATGTTTAAAGAGTAAATATCATTTAGTTTACTTTTTTCATTGAAGACTGAATTTTTTTAAACTATGCCTTTTTCTAAATGCATCTAGGTTCATTATTTCTAAATGTTGCATAATATTTCATTATATGCAAGGCCACTTTATATCTATTCATTATCTCAATATTGAACACCTAGGTTGTCTTCAACTCCTGGCTATGACAGGTAGCGCTACTATAAATATCAGCATCTATATCTTAAGATTTTTCTCGATGGTCTTTTAATGTTACAAAATTATTAATCAATTGTTTTGATAGGTCAGGAATCATGATTATTTTGTATTATGCTTTGAGATTTGGCAGCCAATATTTTATTTTAGATTTTAAAAATCTATATTTAAAGAAATATTTTATCTTAGAATAGTTTTGTATTTACAGAAGACTTGCACAAAGAGTACAGAGAGTGCCTGTACACACCACACCCAGTCTTTCCCATTGTCAATAGTTTACATTAGTATGGTGCTTTTGTCACAACTAATGAACCCATATTGACAGATTGCTATTAACTAAACTCCATACTATATTTGCATTTCATTAGTTTTTCTCAATATCCTTTTACTGTTCTAGGATCCCACTCATAATTCCACATTATATTTTGTTTTCATGTCTCCTTAATCTCTCCTGGGCTATGACATAACTTGTTTTTGATGACGTTGATTGTGATGAGGAATAGTGGTCAGGTATTTTATGAAATGTGACACTTATCATCTAGTGTCTACTCATGGTTAGATTGGGCTTATGATTTTTTAGGAGGAAGACCACGGAGGTGAAGTGTCATTCTTATCCGCTTATATTAAGCGTGTATACTATCAACATGACATCACTGATGATATTAACTTTGCTCACCTGACTGAGGTAGTATTTGCCATGCTTCTGCACTAAAAAATTATTTTCTCTTCTCTCCTTATCATACCATACTCTTTGCAATCAAGTCACTACTAAGCACAGTCCACACTCACAGGCTGGGGATTTCATCTCCATTTCCTTGATAGGCAGTATCTACATACATTATTTGGAATTCTTCTGTATGGTAGATTTGTCTCTTCTTTCTCATTTCTTTATTTGATTCTTATTTATATTGTTATGGATCCATGAATTTCTAGTTTAAACTTTGGCTTATAATCCAGTACTCTTTTATTTGTGTTGTTGCTCAAATTGTTCCAACTTTGATCTTTGCAAGCTCTTTTAATGGGCTCTTATATCCTTTTGACATACCCCTATTATTGTGTGTGACTTTCTGGTACTATACGAAACTTCAGATGTATCTTGTATATTCTCTACTCTAGTCCTAGAATCAACCATTTTCTCAAGGTTACATGTATAGTTTAGATCCTTGTCCCCTCCAAATCTTACTTTGAAATACAATCCCCAGTGTTGGAGGTGAGGCCTAGTTGAAGGTGTTTGAGTAACGGGGGCAGATCCCTCATGAAGCGCTCTCCCTGCATTAATGAGTTCTCACCCTATTAGTTCATGAGACAGCTGGTTGTTTGAAAGAGCCCTGAATTCCCTCTCTTACCATGTGACATGCCTGCTCCCTTTGTGTTCTGCCATGAATGGAAGTTTCCTGAGGCCTTCACCAGAAGCAACGCTAGTGCCATGCTTGTACAGCCTGCAGAACTGTGAGCCAAATAAAACTCTTTATTCCTTTATAGCAGTAAAAACAGACTAGTACAGATCCCTAGTTCCTTTTTTTTGGAGAAGGATGATAGAAACCAAAATCTGAGAACTGGATATGGTCATTGCTACTGGGTATATTTGCTTCCAGGCCCTTTCCACAGACAGTTAAGAAATACATGTAGGTATATTAAACTGTGTGTGTGTGTGTGTGTGTGTGTGTATGTGTGTGTGTATTTCTATCTCTATAATTATTTCTATCTATATTAGTATTAAGCTAAACATGAGCTCATAGTGATATCTCCAACCCTCACCCAGCCCACATGATTCATTATAGTCTTCTGCCTATGCTCGCCTGTTATGTCACTCTCCAACAGTGAGAAACCTAGTTCCGCCATCCAACATCATTGTACTAATTTGTTTAATCCTAGTATATATGTACAGTCGTTTTATAATTGTTAACCCATCCTTCTGTGAGAAACAACTTGGCCAACTAGAGGATAGTGCTTGTGTTTGTAGTCTTATCCTTCCCAATCATTTCTAAAGTTACTTAGGTCAGCATTATTATTATTATTATTTTCATTATTTGGCCACTGTTCAGTGAGGTTATGCCATACATCTGTGTTACAATTAGAAACTTTCGTCTCTGTCTAAATTCCATCCTGTGATCCCCCAGTGCTTTAATTAATTTTGTTAAAAATAAGGCTTACTTTTTGGGCTGTTAAAATCTATTTTGGGGTTTCAGCAAATGTATGGTGGTATGAATCCACCACTATGGTTAAATATTGTACAGTTTCACTGCCCTAAAAAATCCCTGTGCTTCCCCTAGTCAACTGTTCCCTTCCAGAAATCCCTGGTATCCATTGATTTGTTTTCTTCATACATCAGTTTGCCTTTTCTGGAGTGTCATATAAATGGAATCATGCAGTATGGAGTCTTACAGACTGGCTGCATTCATTTAGGAATATGTATGTAAGAATCACTGATGTTGTATGGATTAATAAACTGTTCCTTTTTGTCACTGACTAGTATTCCATTGTATGAGTGTGTAATAATAGTATGTTTATCCATTTACCTATTGAAGGATATCTTAGTTGCTTCCAGTTTTGGCAATTATGAATAAAGTTGCTATAAACATTTTTGTGCCAATTTTTGTGTGAATATTGCATCTATTTTAAAAATTAAAATTGGCTTATATTTTTATTTTCTCAGATTGCCATCTGGTTTTGGTATCAAGTATATATTAAAAATAAAGTGAATAGGGTACTTTCACCTTTAAATTTTTTTTAAAAAAACAACTTGTTTAAATTAGAACATTTATTTCTTAAAAAATAAAATCTTAAAAAATTTCTTTAAAATACCATTTTATTGTGTTATCTGGAAAATTGTCTAGGTTCATGAATTGTTAGAATAGCAGAAGGTTTTGGTTATCATTTCATTAAAAAAAGATTATCAATCCATTTAAATTTTTTAATTTTTCATGTGCCAGTCTTGGCACTTTATATTTTTCTAAAAATACATCAGTTTTATACAGGATTTCAGAAGTATGGTTGTTTCATAAAAATTTCTGTTATATATGTATTTATTCCTTTTTTCTTTCTTTCCTGTGTGTATTTCTGTTCTTACTTCCATTCTTCTTTTTCTTTGTGTTTACTCTGATAATCCTCTTATACATTTTTAAAATCAAATGCTTAATTCATTTGTTTTTAATCTTCCTTATTTTTTAAATAAATGTATTTATAATTTTTATTTTAAATATTTCTATAGCTGTAACTCACAAATTTTGTCATTTGGCTTTTTTATTGTCTTTCAGATCTAAATTTTACTAATTTCCTTTCTGACTTAATTTTTACCTGGGTATGATTTAGTAGTATTATTTTAATAATTGGACATATGGAATTTCAAAATTATCCTTTTGTAATTTATTTGTGATATTATAGTATAACAATTAGATAACATAGTTTACATAATATACATTTTCTGTTTTTGCTGAGACTTTAATATTTGGCTGAATTTATAAACTTTCCAAGCACATTTGAAAAAATCATAACTTTTATTTAATCAGTGTAAAGCTTTGTTTATGTTTCAAATTGCCTATAATGTTTGCAATTTTGTCTACTTCATTTTTCAGCATCTGTGATAAAAACATTAACATTTCCAACTAAAATTTTAATTTTATCTGCTGTATCATCATGTAAATTGTTGCTTTATATATTCTGAAAATATGTTACTAGGTGCATATGTGTTCATGATTTATTATATATTCCTACTCTGTGAATTATTACTTATACCTCATAGGGTTTTTGTTTGTTTTTAAGTTCTATTTTGCCTCATGTGAAAGTTGAAGCTCTAGTATTCTGTTTTTCAATATTTGTTTGGCATATCTGTTTATTTTCAATCATTTAGTTTCTTCTCAGTTCAAGTCTCTTATATTCGACATTGCTGAATTTTTTATAAAACTATTGTGGAAATATGTATCCTTGGAGTAAACTATTTTAATTATAAATAGCATCAATACTTACTTCTACTATGTTATTTTTATATGTCAATTGACATATTTTTTATTTCTCTTTCTTTTCTCTTAATGCTCCTCTCCCTTCTCCTTCTTTATTTTGATTCCCTTTGTTAAGATTTTTTTTTTTAACTAGTTCAAAAGTTGGGTAATGTTTGCTCTCATATATAAATTATAATTCAACTAGATATTCAAGTTGACTCAAGGTCTTTTCCTTCAAAACAAAATTTTTTTTGTCATTTCCTCCTCATATTTAGTGTAGCTATTTAGAATTTGATATTAATTTGATTCTTCACCTGTTTTAGGAAATTGTTTTAATATTCTGGAATTAATATTTAAAAAATTTATCTCTGAGTCTTGAGTGCTTTAAAAATTCTTTTTGGTAGATGTAGGGCTTAAAGAAATCTATCCTGTGCTATACTCTAGATCCTTTTGAATTTGAAGTGTTATAAATCTTTTCACTTTGGCAAATTATTGGTCCCTATTCATCAAATACATTTTTTACTTTTACTTATGTCATTTGGGATTAATATTAAATATTGACCCTCTACATATCTCTTCTACAAAATTTTTTATTCATTGCTCTTATTTGAACTTTCTTAATAACTCCAAGTGTTTATTAACTTAATAACTTAATAACACTTAATAACTCCAAGTGATAATTCTTTGCATGGATCTTTGACCCACTAACTAACTTTGGCACTATATTCTGTAATTCAGCCTATCCATTTTTTCTATTATAGTAATGATGTTCTTATTACCAATAAGTCCAAGTAATTATGTTCCATATTTGCTTATTCCTGATTTGTTCATTCATTATGCTCTCTATAATGTCTCTTTCTTTCTCTATATAAATATTTAATAATACTTTTAATAATTATTGTTCTATTTGCTTCCTTTGTTCTGCTGCCACTGCTATACATTGTTCAATTTTTAGTATTTCTTTCCTTTTATATATATTTCTCAATATCTCATCATTTCCCCCTATGAACTAACATTTCCTTGAGACTCTCTGTTACTTTAGTCACCAATGTGTATGTAGAAGAAGGTTGACATCTGGACCCCTGCTTGTGATTTTCAAATTACCTATTAGTGATGAGGACAGCCTCTGGCGTTGCAATCCAGGCTTAATCATTTCCTATTTGCTGACCTCTCCTTCCTTTTGTAGGGACCCTTACCATTAGGGAATCTTCCAAGCACTGCTCTTTTCTGAAGGCAGTGACCCTGTGCTGTGTTGCCTAGTCCATGGACTGGTCATGAAAAGGAGATGAAAAAATAGAGGATCTTGGATCTGAGAACACAAAACAGAGACAGAGGAAACATTCATAGAGTCATATTCATCACAGTTTCAGTAGCAGTGGCAGGTGGCCAAGACTAGACCTGTGGTTTGCCTTTGGCTATGGCTATTATTATCCAGCGTGATCTGTCTATTATCTATCTATATTATCTATCTATCTATCTATCTATCTATCTATCTATCTATCTATCTATCTATCTATCTATCTATCTATCTATGTAACTGATTTATTTGATTAAGAGACCCAGAGCATTTATCTTTTGCTAGCTCTGATAAATTCTGGTTAGAACACTATGCGCTTTAAAGTTTTAATGTAATAGCTTTAGAAATTAACTAGAATATTCACTTCATGGGCTTGTCAGCTCAAAGAAACTTTTTATTTGCAATAAAAGATTAAAATGTAACACTATTGGTGTTGTAAGAGAAGAAAAACAACTGGATTTATGAATATATTGCTGGCAAATTAGTATTTTGGGTAATACATGAAAAACAGATTGGAAATGAGGTTTAGGGGCAAATGTTGCTTTGAAAGCAGGTGTCATGTATCACCCCCTGCCCCTAGTGAGTACAATTACTTGGTTTCCAGTGGAGCTTTTGCTTCTAAAGTGAAAGGAGAAATGTGGAAGACATTCCAGAGTTTAGCTGTTTATTTTATTTATTTATCTCTTAGTTGTCTTTCCTAATCATGGAGAAACCCCTGTCTGATTAATAAACAATTTCTGACTCTGTTTCAGAATCTGGCTGCAGTGCATTTGCTATTTGATATCTTAGATATGTACAACATGTTCACAGTGAATTCTCCAACTGAAAACAGTAGAGTTCAAATAAAGTCAATTAATTCACAGAGTGAATGGATTGAAGCCCAGAATTGCACATCTTGTAGAGGCCTTTTTGATTCACTTGCCAAAAGATATCTGTTTATAAATGCAGGAAGCATAACTATTTGGTACTTATGGTGGTTAAAACCTGATGTGATTTTTTCCCCCTGTGTTATGGCTGATCTCAAATAACTGAACTACAGTTTACAAATACTTCAAACCTTCTTTCTTGTACCCTCTACTCTAATATTTAATCGTGTTCTTCCTGCTTTAACACATAGATCTTCTCTTCCTAATTTTCTCCTTCATTCTCTCTCTCACTTCCACCTGCCTTCTTCGTTCCTTTTTCTGTTTCCTTTTGTCCTTGCAAATTCTTCTTCCAGTTCTTTTACTCTCCAAGTGTCTTTACCTTACCCTCTTCTTCCCTTCTTTTCTTCCCTTCTTCCTTCCCTCTCTCCAGACCTCATCAGTTGGGATCCCTGAAAGTGCTCACCTGTAGGTTCATAAAATCAGTTTCTCTGAGTACAGCAGAAGCCTCTTCTCCTTGCTCTTCTGTTCCCACAAATCCTCTCCTACAGTGTGGATGGGGGTGGCTCTTGCTAATGTGTGCTCACTGAGACCCTGGCAGTTACCTAACTTGTCTATATGCCTTGGCCCTGTACTAATTAATAGCTGTTTGTTGTCTGTGTGTTTGATGGTGTGTTTATGTTGGTTTCCTCCTTTTTGCTCCAGGTCCATGCTATGTGTGAGCCCTGGATTGACACTCAGCCTCCTTGGTTAGTGACCAGATATCCCATTTTTGGCTTCATTTTTGAGTTTGGATGTTGTTCCTGACCCCTAAAAATGATAAACCAGGATCATATTCTGAAAGATGTGGTTACCAAATTCTGAATAATTCTTTACTTTGACTTCAAGTATAATACTGTCTCTGGAGATTCCTGTAGCTACCTCCCCAGCTATGATATTGCGTGATATTGATTCTTTCTCATATACCTGGGGCAGTCTCCACTTGGGTACTTTATATTGAATGGTGGGATACTCTGCTTAGGAACTACCAAACACAGGTGTCAGTTGCCTTCTTTGTCAGCATAGCCCATTTTCCTCTTTTACATATTTATTTTATTGATATTCCTCCCAGCCCTATATATTTCTTCTTCCTTTAGAAGAAAAATGGACAAGAATTGGAAGCTAAGGATAATTAACCAATTCATTCTGGAAATATGATTTTCTTTTGGCTTTTTGGCCAATCTCAATTTTTCCTAATTTTTTGTCCTTTTGTTTTCAGTGTTTCTTGCTAACATCTCTGCTAAACCTTTAAACATTAGAGTTACTAAGAACTTGGTACTCTCTTCTCAGTTTCATTCAGTTTCTTTCACTAGTTTTAGTGATTCCCACTGTTTCATAAGCCATCTTAATGGCAGTTTTGCCTAGAAATTTCCCCAGTACCTCTCATTTTGTTCATTCTGTATGCTTAATATTAATGGACCTGAGTTCCCAGATTAGTACAATTAATGTCTTGTGAGTTATTGTGAGCTTTCAATAACAGGATTTGTCAAATTTCCCTGTAAAGCACAAAAACCTAAATAACAGCTAATACTGACAAGACAAAACTGTATTTCAGGATCTTCCTCAAACATTTTATATACCTTTCTTTTTTTTTTTTTTTTTT